>NC_063010.1:694432-1041648 GCF_017499595.1 Psilocybe cubensis | reverse complement strand
AATCAACGCGTAAGCAAACATTTTTATTCTCTTTAAAAAAAAATGACGAAAACGAAAAGACGTACTTTATCGGTAATAGAAAACAACCCGTACCAGCGCGCCTCTTCACCAGGCGGGAGCAGCTCCGCGTAGAGCGCGCGCGCGTAGCCTTGGAATGCGCCGTAGACTGAGCCTGTTGTGTACATATATATATATATATATGTTAGGCGTGTGTGTGTGTGTGGGTTTTGTGTGTGTGTGGGTTTTGTGTGTGTGTGGGTGTGGGTAGTGCGTAGTGCGTAGTGGTGATTGGTGGGCGGGTGGTGGGAGTTTATGTATAGAGAATGATGATTAGCGATTGCAATTTGCGGGTCAATTCAGAAAGCAGAAAGCAAAGATGTGAAATAGGGGTGAAATAGGGGTGAAATAGGGGGTATGGATAAAAATAGAACCACTACGACGCGACCGTGCGACGCGACGCGTCTTCACATACACATACCCATACCCAAAGGCGGGGCAGACAAACACAAACTAGGTGCAAAAAAGCCGAAAAAAGCGAAAAAAAGCAAAAGAGAAAGAAAGAAAGAAAGCAAAAAAAAAAAAAAAATCAAGAAAACAACGCACCGAAATAAATAGCAAGGACAAACATCTCCCACTGCGTCGTCAAACTTCCAAACCTCCACCCTCCCCCTGCCCCACCCTCTCCCCCACCCACCCCACCCCCCGCACCACCCCCAACAAAAAGCCCCAAACACCCATACAAACACACCCCGCCCACCGCACCCACAAGCACACACACAACCCGCAAATTACTCCACCCCCTCGACCTCTGCACCACGGGCCAAATCAGCGCGCCGAGGATCCCTGAGAGGGGCGTTAGGATTCCGATCAGGATTAGAGATGCGGAGGGGAGGTGCAGGGAGGTTTTGGCGAATAGGAGGGCGGTTGATGTTAGTGTTGTGAATGCTTTTTTTGTTGGGTTTTGGTGGGTTGAGGGAGCAGCAGAGGAGGAGAGTAAAGCAGAAAAAAAAAAAAAAAGAGAACATCAGCAACCACCCCAAAAAACCCAAAAACAAAAGACACAAAAAGACATACCATCCGAAAGCAAAAACCACGCCGCCAAAAAGCGAAACGTATTCCTCAACTTCTTCATCTCGCTCCAGCGGAGCATGTCCGCAAGCCGGATCCACGAGGCCGCGATTTCGCGGGGTATGCTCCAGTTCTTCTTGTCTTCCTCCTCCGCTTTCAAGTTGCTGGTGTTGCTTCTCAGGTGTTCATCTCCATCTCCATCTCCATCCCCATCTCCCACCTCTTCCTCCTCCCCATTTTCCACACCAACACCCCGCACCTGCACACGCTGCACAACCTCCCCACCCCCCAAAAGCCCCCCCGCAACCACCGTCCCAACACCCCACCAAATCCCACTCATCCCAACCGCCACCCTCAGCGCCAGCGTCTTCCCCCCCGCACTCCCACTCATCAGGGTCACCGGCACAAGCGCAACAAGCAACAGCGCAATGCCCGCTGCGTACCCTATTGCAATGCCGTGTGAGGATATGCGCGAGGTTGTGCGGGAGAGGAGGGATGTGTAGTGTTTTTGGAGGGGGGTGGTTGAGGAGGGGGTCGAGGGGGAGGAGGGGGAAGGGGAGAGGAGTGGTGCGCGTGGGTTGGAGTCCACACTCAAACTCAAATCAGGATCCGCATCTTCTCCATCATCTTCCGCTCCCCCAGCACCCTCGGCAGCCGCACGCGCAGCCTCCCGCCTCACCTCCTCACGCACCCTCACCACCTCCGGCGCCTCCCTTGCCAACGAAGGTATATACGCATTCATCGCAACAGTCGACGCGCCGAAGCCCACGTTCGCGGCCATCGCCAGCGGGGCGGCGAGGGGCCATATCGGGGAGGAGGAGGGGAGGAGGAGGAAGAGGGTGGCGGAGAGGGCGCCGAGGAGGGCGAAGGTTAGGAGGAGGCGCAGGCGGTGGGGGGCTGTGGTGGGCGGGCAGGCGGGCAGGCGGGCAGGGGGTGAGTGGGTGAGTGGGTGGAGAGGGAGGGAAGGAGGGAAGGCGAGTTAGTGAGTGGAAGAGCAAGAGAGAGAGAGAGAGGGACGTACGGTGGTCCGCGATACCGCCCATAGAGATGACAGTGAGCGCCTGGAGCGCAACTGATATCGAGTACACGTACAAACTACACCCACCACAACACATACTTCAGCAACTCCCCCCCATGCAGGGAAGAAATACACGCACCTAAAACTCGCAGTGTCGATCCACATCCACCCAATTTTCACTACACACCGCGCGTTCTCGTCCACATTGACAAGCGCGGTACCGTTTTGGGATATAGGAGAAGGAGAGACACCGATAGACGAACACGGCACGGTCTTGTCAGGGAGCAAAAACCCATTGTCGCGCGCGAACTGCTCGAGGCATATAGGGAGGAAGAGGGTGAGGGAGACGATGACGAACACTTCGCTGGGGTTGTGTTGTTTTGTTGTTTTGTTTTTGTTGTGAGTGAGTTGTGAGTGAGTTGTTCGTTAGTAATATTCATTATTCATTATTCAGTAAAGCGCACCTAGCAAATGCATAACACAACCACCCTCTAAGCTTCCTCTTATACCGCGCAACACTGTATCCGCGCGGGTACGCATGTACCCCGTCCGCGCTTGCGCTTGTGCTTTCATCCACGTCGCTGAGACGGGTATATGATTCAGAAACCATATTTCTCTATTGTCAACTTGCAGAGAGATAATTTGATAGAGAGGTAAGGTAAAGTAAAGTATCACTGCTCCATATGATGAGCCGTGCGGTGTCAACGTCAGATTTCGTCGTCAGTCGGTGGGACGGTCGATTCGTCGGTGGGTTGGATTGTTAGAAGCGTCGACGTCGTCAATCTGACAGCAGCAGAAGCAGAAGCACAAGCCACAAGCAGAGTCAAGTCAGAGTCTGCGTGACTTCCATTTCCAAAGATAGCACCCCGTACCCATCACGTGCCTAGCTACCAACGCGTTACGCGTCTCAGGAGTCTTTCAGGCTCCGAGTCCGATGGGGCTCTCAACTCCGAGTCCCTTACAGTCTTTGAAGGTAGAGTACTCTGATGATATCGTGCAGAAATTCTGCCAGCTATATCTCACTGGCTCAGGATAAAGGGAACCTTTTTGTATATTATTATTTTTATAGTTATTTATCATCCAGGTTTTTGAGTCCGAGTCGGACTCTGCCATGGCAGTAGAGACATCGGTAACTTGAAGTCTGAGAACATCAACATCAACATCAACATCAACATCAACCTCAACCTAGTCAACTCAACTTGAATTTCACTCAGCCCAAGTGCATCTATTAGTAAATGTACGCCGCAACTGAGGCAAGTACGGTACGGTAGTGCTGCTTCTTGACACTCTGAATCTCTGCGGCGGAGAGGCATGTTTAACCATTAAACTAAAACCCCCTTTCTCCATCATCAATATATATATATATATATATAAACAAAAAACCCCCACGAGTCCGAATCATGAATCCATGAATCATAATAGACGGTTATGCCGTAGAACCTGCCAGTGAGAGTGTAAACCGTCATTTCTTCCCCTCTCCGTGTGTCTTTGTCTTTGTTTCTCCGCGTCTACGTCCACGGCAAGCACAGCGACGGCAAGACTACATGTCGAGCAAAAAAGTCAAGTGCCAGTAGTGAGTGCTGTGCGGTGTACAGGTGCCAATGGAAGCCAATATCAAGGTCAGGTAAAGCACATACTAAGTCACTCAAGCCACTTTCAAGTTCGCCTGCATGGAAGCCTGAAGGGAGGGGGGTAGAGGGGAGTTCGTTATTCTTTACCGGTTACCTTTTATCGATATCCTTTACCCTCCCATGCAGTTAGTAGTTAGTAGTTAGTATGGACACCTTCGGACATCTATCTGCTTTCAATCTCATCCTCATCCTCATCCTCATCCTCATCCTCATCCTCATCCTCATCCTCATCTATCAGATCCAAGATCCAAGATCCAAGATCCAAAGCACACAATACACAAGTCTTCAAGTTCCTTCCCTTCCACCCTTCCAACAAAAGCTCTAGGTGATTTTTAACAGCCGGGGTGACATTACCATTACCATTGCCATTACTACCATCCTGGGTCACGGTGAACGACAACTGTCGGAAACTGGCAATTCAAAAGGAAACGAATTGAGGAACATGGACCATGGATAACGTCTCCAAGCCATCACAGCACAAGCACAAGTGGCACGAGCACAACCATCCATCCAACATCGTCCATTGCGATTTTGCAAAGGACTCGGAGGGGAGGATTTGAGAGTGAGAGTTGGGGTCGAGCCATGTCAATGTATGCACGAATCTTGAATCTTGAATCTTTCCAAGTTCCAAGTTCCAAAATTCCAAAATTCCAAAATTCCAAGTTCCAAGTTCCAAAATTCCAAAATTCCAAAATTCCAATGTTCCAAAATTCCAATGTTCCAATGTTCCAATGTTCCAAAATTCCAAAATTCCAATGTTCCAATGTTCCAATGTTCCAAAATTCCAATTATCAATAGATAGGCTCAAGAATTTCATTTCAAAGCCAGGAGATGAGGAGATGATCGATGATTGATGATCGATGATCGATGATTCTTCTGTATACGGTGCTATGGCGTATGGCGTATGGTATATGGTGGATGGTGGATGGTGGATGGTGCTATGGTGAGAACTCCCGTTTCCGTAAACGAGGGACAGGGACAGGGGACATGGGTGCTAGAGTTATTGCACTACCTTCACCTTCAAAAAAAAACCTAAACCAAAACCAAAACCAAACCAACGCAAAGCAAAGCAAAGCAAAGCACATATCCTATATCCTATATCCGATATCTAACACATACACACACATATACAAACACACCAGCGACAACAAACACAACAACAAAACGCATCCCTCCAATATCCAATATCCAATATCCAACATCCAACATCCAATCCAATCCAATATGTATACGAGCATTCAACTTCACATCTACACCCGCCCCTCCCCCTCCCCCTCCTTCCTAAAACCACCTTTTTCATCCTCATCCTCATCCTCATCCTCATCCTCATCCTCATCCTCATTATCCACCTCATCCGCATCCGCATCCGCATCCCTTTCTCTTTCCCTTTCCCTACCAACACCTCGATCCACAGCGCCCAACAACCCCTCCTCAAGCTCAAGCTCATACCCCTCATCCCTCTCACTTTCCCCAACAACAGCCCCAGACCCAGACCCACCCGCCCCAGGCCCAGGCCCAGGCCCAGCAGCAGACCCAACTTTCTTCTTCTCCCTCTGCTTCATAATCTACCCCCACAAGAAAAAAAATTAACACCCATAAAACCAATAAAAGCACAAAGAAACAAAGGAAACAAAGGAAACAAAGAAACAAAGGAAACAAAGAAACAAAAAAAAGAAACACAATACTCACAACAACCCACCCCCCCGCACCACATATCATCCCCGTCCCAAGCACCGACATCGCCCTTTCGCCACTACTATCACCACTATGTTCCCCAGCAAAGAATATCCTTTCAAGGATAGATGCGAATACAATCTGAGTGTACACCGCCATCGCACCTCTGCCTGCCGTTTCGCGCTGGAGGCCCATTGTTAGGAGGGTCTATAGTTGTTTTTTTTATTTTTCTTTTAATATGTTTATTATTTTCTTAAGACAAAGAACACGAACCTGAGCTACAAACCCGAATATCCCAATCATCACCAACAACAACACCCACTCCAGCTTTGTAGGAATTACGACGGGCGTTTCGTTCACTATCATCCTGTCGATTGATAGATTAGTATTAAGTAAAATGTGTAATGTGTAATGTTGTATGATCATCGCGTGGAAATTGGAATGGTTGAGTGTTGAGTGTTGACTTTGGAAAGTGGGTTAATAGAAATAGAAATAGCAAATATAACACGAGAAACACGAGAAGGAGAAGAAGATGATGATGATGATGAGTGTGGATGAGGAAAGCCAAAAGCCTCAACGAAAAAATACAAAAGCACGAAAGAAACCGAAGAAGAAGAAGAAGAAACCAAAGAAACAAGAAAAAAACAAAACGACTCACGCAGTCCCAGAAATAACCACACACAGCGCCGAGAAGAACGTCATGGAATGTAACGGATGGGCGCGTTTGCCAATTGCGCGGATCGTCGTGTCTGTTTTTCGTGTGTTCGTGTGTTCATGTTCATGTCGGTTTCGGTTTCGGTGTCGGTGTCGTGTCCGTGTTGTGTTGTGTAGGTGTAGATGTAGGTGTAGGTGTAGGTGTAGGTGTAGGTGTAGGTGTAGGTGTTGTGTTGTGTAGGTGTATGTGTCCGTGTCCGTGTTGTGTAGATGTCCGTGGCCAGAGTCAGAGTTTGTAGTATGCAGGTCCATGTCCAGTCCGTGGTATCGTGGTTATTTCCAAGTCGAGTCAAGTCGATTCAAATTTAAATTCGAGTGAGGGTGAGGGTGAGGTTTCGAGGTTAGGTCAGAGACGATGTTTCAATTTCAAGTCAGAGAAGGAGAGAAATGAGAAATATGAGTGACAAAACTTGAAGAAAGCATAAAAAAAGAAAAAGAGAGAAAAAGAGAGAAAAAGAAAAAGAAACTCACAAGCGCCCGTAGCTCCCAACACCCCAATAAGCGCCACACTGTACAACAACAAACAAACAGACAAACAAAGTTTTTAGTTAATAGGTAATAGTTAATCCACAGAAAAACAGTTGAAATACGCACCCGACAGCAATCAACCGCTGCTTCGACGTGACTGTGCCCGCTCCCGCTCCTGATCCTGATCCTGTCGAATCCTGGTCCTGGTCCTGGTGATGCTCACCGAATATAGCAGCCGGACGCGCAATAAGCACCACACCCAACAAGCTAATCACTACAATCACAAAAAAAAAATCAAAATCAAGAAATCAAAGGTCAATTCCATTTCATTTCATCAAACCAAAGTAAAGCCAGCAAAGACGTCGACACAGCAATACGAAAAAGAAAAGGAAAACACCAAAAATTAAAATTAAAAGCCAAAAGCCAAATCACCAAAACACCAAAATCCCAACAAGAAAATAGAACAAAAAACAAAAGAAAAAAACACTCACACCCAGCAACCCCCTCCCCCCTCGTAAACGTCTCGCCCAACAACACCGCACCCGCGATCGCAGTGCACATGGGCGCGAGAAACGTGAGCACCGTCGCGTCGGACAGAGAGAGGTATTGCAGGGAGTAGTATACGCCGAAGAGGCCGAAGAAGCTTTATGTTTTTTTTTTGTGAGCGTTGTGTTTTTTGTGAGCGTCGTTTTTTTGTGAGCGTTGTTGTTGGGAGCGTCGTTTTTTTGTGAGCGTTGTTTTTTGTGAGCGTTGTTTTTTGTGAGCGTTGTTTTTTTGTGAGTGTCGTTTTTTATTGAGAGTGTCGTTTTAATTTGAGTGTCGTTTTTATTTTTGAGCATCGTTTTTATTTTTGAGCGTGAGCGTGAATGTGAATGTGAGTATAATGATATTTCAAGGACAGAAGAGAGGAAAGCAAAACCGAAATCGAGATGGAGACTCTGAGACTTACCCAACCGCGCCCCGCGTAACGAGCAACAACCGTACACCTTTAGGACCTAAAAACGGATCCGGTACGCCCGTCGCGAGCCTGTTACAGTGCAATTGCATCGAGGGCGAGAGGTGTTTTAGTAATAGAAATAGTATTGATATTGGTATTGGTATGTGGGCATGGGCATGTGAGTGTGTACGCTGCGCTGCGCATTGCACTGCAACTTGCAAAGCCGCATATACCCCCCACAAAAAAGAAAAAATAAAAATAAAAATAAAAAAGAAAGATAAAAAAACACGCACATATATCCCATACAACACATATACGTTATAATCTGCTCGTACAGAGAAGAGAAACACAAAGTTTTAATCCATCAGCCCATCAATTAAAATTAATTAACTTGAAAAAAGTCTATAAGATGAAGGAAGACGGTACGCACCATTCGTACGGCTACGAGCTGTAGTGTAAAGTGTAAAGTGTAAAGTGTATCATGGAGTGTCAATCAGTAATTGGCAATCAGCGATCAGGAAACAGGAATTAAGACGGGCGTCAATCAAGCCACCACAAAAGGAAGAAAAAATAAGAAAAAACAAAACCTGACGCGCGAAGGCAAATGTAAACGGTATCCAACCTCCCTCTGCTCTGAGCTCAACCAAACCCAGCAAAAAACCCAAACCCAAACCCAGCAAGAATCAAATCTAAAAAACCACACCAAAAAAACCCACACCAAAAAACCCCAACCCAAAAAACCCAAACTCCAACCCAAAACCAAAACCCACCAAACCACACCAAAAAAAAACCAAAGAAAAAACCCACCTCAAGCGCCGGCACAGGCGGATCCACACTATTCAGCGTCTTCACCGCGACATTCATAAGTGAAAGGAACACCTGTGCGCCCGTCACGAGGAGCAGGCCTGTGTTTTCGTGGATTATTTTTGATGTGCGGTTTATTGCGCGGTTGATTGTGGATGTGCGGTTGATTGGGGGCCAGGTTCGTACACGGGTAGTAATTGATTTTGCTGTTGCTGTTGATACTGAGAGTATACGCGCGAAAAAGTTGGAATTGGAATTGGAATTGGGAGGACTCCAGCGACGAGGAGGGTGTGAAGATGCGTTTTCCCGACCCCGCGTCTGCTGCCAGTGGTGTGAAGAAGAAGAAGAAGAGGGTTTGAGCGGGTGTTCCTCCCCCTCCTCGTCCTCCCCTTCATCGTACCCATCATCGTAGTTATATCCATCATACTCATCCGAAGATGTATGCGAAAAGCGGACGGATTTGGGCGGGTACGCTAGTGGGTGCTCGTGCTCGCGGTCGTGCTCGTGGTCATGCTCGCGGTCGTGGTCATAGTGATGCGCGTGTACAAATGTATGCGCGGGTGCATGGTCATGGTCATGGTCATGCTCAGAATCGACAGCCGTATACGACGATGAAGTCGACGCCGAGACAGGCGACTCGAACGACGAGTCCGACGAGCGTAATCCCGATGCAGGAGCGATCGAAGTAGAGGTCGATGTAGAAATTGAGGTGGAGGTGGAGGTGGACGCGGCTGGAGGGATCAACGGCACAGCAGCAGGCATAGGCATAGGGGCTACAGATTCCGCGCCCGCATTTGCGTTTGCGTTTACATTCGCATTCGCATGCGCATGCGCAAAATCAAAGCTCGCGTACTCGGGCGTATGCGCGGCTGGGTACACCGCTCGGAGGCGTCTCCCCTCGTTCGTCAACGGAGCTGGAGGTCGAGTATGGGGTTTCGAAGATGAAGAGGACGACATTGGTTTGGTGCGTTGGTCTGAGTGGGTGAGTGCGGGGGTGGGTGGGTGGGTATGGAGATAAGATAACTGGGTTGAGGAGGGAGCGCGATGGATTCCTTTGAATCAGGTGAGCGCTAACTTGAAGATGTTTCTTCACTCCGAGAAAGAGAGAGAGAGGACAAGCCTAGGACTGCAAGGAGAGAAGCACAACTTCTGGAGTATCTATCTTTCTATTCAGCTGGGCACAAGACTTTGACAATTCAACTCACAGCTACGAGATGCAGAAGACTAAAGCACACTCCGCGTCCAAGTCTTCCTTGCAATCGCAGTCGCAATCGCAGTCGCAGTACCAATCGCCGGCAGTGGAGAAACAAACACAAAAACCAAAAAAACGAGGCGAAGCGCACGATGCGGAGTGAGAGACTTCTTTCCTCCCTCTCCCTTTGCCTTGCCTTGCCGTTCCTTGTCTTTGTCCGCTCGGCCGAACGGCGAACGCGAATAAACTTCCACTTCACCTCACGTACGTACACCGACTGATATCACTATCACTATAGTGTCAGATATCACGAAATGCCTCACACGACCCCCGTCCCGACTCGTAAAATTCCAAAATTACTTTGATGAAGGAAAAAAAAAACGGAACGCGGGATGATTTGATAGGCGTGTGTTTGCCTATTCTTAGCGATTGTCCTGTCGACTGGATTAGAGCGTTTGTGGAGAGTGTAAGGCGAAGGAGGAGGAGGATAGAGCGAGCCAAGGCGCAAGGTGGTACTGGTGCTGGTACAGCATGACGATGATATGCGCATTGCAGGATCTGAAATTCTGAATCCGCTATCTATAATCTAATCTGTCTTTGCGAGCACTGCACTGAATACTTGAAGTTGGAGGTAAGATTAACGAAAGAAAGGATTAGGTGCGTGTATCACGTACCTCATCTGATCGTATTACCGGCCGTCATCGCGTTACAGTATCTCCACCCCAACATTCCATCCACGCGCTCACCCAATTCAAAGCTTGCCTCTCCAACCCAAACCATCCATCCATCCAAGATTCAACTTTCCTCTACCTTCACAACTCAACCTCGCGCGTCTTCAGCCATTCAAATATTCAAAGTTTAAAGGTTCAAGCTCAAGCTCAAGCTTCAGTCCAACCCGCGTCTTGCTTTCCTTCATCCATTCCTCGTCCTCACAGCCACCTCGACCCACCTCGGCGGGTAGGCACGTGAGCGGTGATTGGGGGTGTGAGACTCGGCACACGGCACACGGAACACAGCTCTCTGCTCTCTCAGCACACGCATTCGGCACCATCGGCACTCGGCAGACGGAAGTCGGTTCTCGGACCGTTATACGATATGACACACGCTGACAAATGATCAGGGTCAGAGTCAGAGTCAGGTGTGCGGGGTATTGGTTTAAGCGAGGGGACTTTGACTTGAAAAGTCTTGTAAGCCTTGTAAGTCTTCAATGGTCAATGGTCACCGGTTACCGGTCAATGGTCGATGGTCGATGGATAATGAATGGAACACACAATGGTTAATGCACAATGCATAGTGGTTAATGGTCGATTCTGATTCTGATTGTGATTGTGAGAGGTTGGTTTGTTATGCCGGGTTACTAATTCTAATACTAATTCTAATTCTAATAGGCGCGTTCAAGTCGCAAGATGGAGAGGAGTTCAAAGTTGCCAGAGGTTCAGTTCCAGTTCCGGTTTCCAGTTTCCAGTTTCCAGTTCGTTGGTTGTTAGCATGCTTGCTATCGCTATCGCTGGATCCGGTGTGGCTACAGGCGACTGACTTCTGGTGAATGGCGGTCGGATATCCGATTCAACGGTACGCACTGGCATCGTGCGATGCGACGTGTGTGTGCACTGTGCACTGTTCATTGTGCACTGAGCATTGTATTGTGTAGTAAGCTAGTTTAAAGTCCGTGAACGTTGAAGACAATGGTACGTGTAGACAGATAAGCGGGAAGACAATGTCTTCAATTTTTTTAAAAAAATTAGACGAGAAAGAGTGTAACAACAACAAAGGCGTTTCTGTTCCGGACAAGTCGATTAAACCGTACGAGGCTCGAGGGCTCGAGCCAAGTCAACGTTGACGTCGAGATCTAACGAATTGATGATGGAGAGACGACATGGCTTGTGGCTGGGCTCAGCGCTCAGGTTCAGGTTCGGCTACGGCAAAGGTTGATGGAAGACAATGGGTTTATTCTTTTCTTCACAGTAGCCTCTCATTTTTTTATTTCCTTTTTCGTTTGAACCACCACGAGGCGAGGCACAGGCGCTGGCGTTGGACAGTGGACGGTGGAGTCTTGGCTGCCTTTGCGAGCTTGGGAGGCTACCCTGCACCTGCGCCTGCATCATGATCTGCATCTACATCTGCGCCTTCATGGGCCGATGTTCAACTAGTACTTGTGTAAATTATAATTGAGACTCGGAAGCGCCAATCGTTATCTTTTCGTTTACATTTACATTTGAATTTACATCTGCGTTTGATACTTAGAGCAATTAAAGGTGTACTATATGTTTTCCTTCGTCTTTCCCCACAACCCGATTTACGAGTTCGCAAGTTCCAAGTTCATAAGTTCGTAAGTATCAGACCCTGACTTGACTTGTGATGTGGACCTCCTCGGACCTCGAGCCTGAGATTCGAGAAAGGATGTGAACATCACCACAGGACCCCCGGTAATGACAGAAAAGGCTTGATCCCAAGACCGAGAATTTGTCCGGACAGATTTTGTGAATTTTTGTCCGGATTGCACCTGGCCTCGAAAAAAATTTCGGTTTTGGTCCGGACAACCAAAATTTTTGGTACCCTGCCTATTTCTGGTCAATTTTTGTCCGGATGGCGTCCCCTGGCCTGCTTTTTCGTCTCCTGGCCTAATTTTTCGCCCCCCGGCTTACTTTTTTGCCCCTCTAGGAGGCTTAAATCGCATTGACAACATATGTATACAATTTAAATAAAAGAAATGTACTGTAACGTAACATATAATACATTTTCGTAAAGATGAAAGTATCATACAGCTGGCGAACGCTTGTTGTATTTCTCGAGACTCGAGAACCCTAACAATTGACCCGAGTCCCTCTCGCAATGATTTGAAGTGTCCAAAATCTGCGGGCGACAATTCAATCGAAGTTGGGGCTGGCTCTAGTGGCACGAATGCGCTTGACTTGATAGTAGAAAGAAATTGAATCGATGGGATTAGAACAACACCGCATTGATCCTACGTTACAAGAATATGAAATACTAGCCACAAAATGTAAAAAAACGAACTCAAAAATCAACCACACTAGGATTCAAACGGGCATCATAATTAAGAGAGGTCACTAAAAATTCACTGGCACCACCAACTACTACACCACAAGGCTGACAATCATTCGACCAAATTTGTCTGGACAACAGCTCTAGCATACCTCCAAAATCTTGAAATTTGTCTGGACCAGAACAATTTTTTGTACCCTACCTTTTGACATGTTTTGTCGCTTTTTTGTCCGGATGGTACCTTGCCTTATGCTCAAAATTGCCCAAAATTTGTCCGGATAGGGATCTGGGCTCCTCCCTCATTACCGGGGGTCCTATCACCACATGGCGTATGTTCAACTTCATATCCTCTCAACTGCTCAACCGCTCATTACTTCATATTTTCAAATGTTCAAATGTACAATCACACAACCCCGCGAATACAGCTACACCCCACGCACTTGATCATGAACAGCCACAAACCCACGAATCCGAGAACAAGGGATCGGAGCATCGATTATGTATATACTATAAATTTAATGTATTTTTAATAGTATTTCGATAGGCGTCTCGTGTTGAATGAAGACTACTATAAGCATTTAGGTATAGTTTAGACGCTTGGCCCCTTGGGGCAGAACAGGGCCTAGCAGGGTAGGGCTGATGGAAGGGCTGATGGAAGAGGAAGGAAATGGGGAAAGGGAGGGGGATGGGAACGCTTATTTTGTTAGGATGTTGATTGTGATTTGTGAATTTGTGGTTGAGGTAATTGGTGTATATGTAATGGATGTAGTAAATGATTTCCGAGGTTGTGATGCTGTCTACGACTCTACATAATGTGCGATGTATCAATTACGAGAAGGAAGGAGTTGGATGGATTATAATATGATTAAGTTGTAAGCTGCAACTTGTAGGTTTAAATCATAAATGCCAAGAAATGCGAAAGACTGCTATGTGATTTAAGAGAGACGCACGTACGCACTGGGCAGGTTAATAATATCGTCCGTGGATTCGATTCGAGCGGCGTCGATGGGAATGGGAATGGTATAGTCGTGGATACGATATGGAAGATATGGTTATGGAGGGTATGGATATGGAGTCGCGACGGTAACGGTATCCACTATATCCACTGCACGATGCATTCTAATACATTAACTTTGATATAACATAACATAACATACCATACCATTAGGTTTTGTTTGGGTGCTTTATATTAGATGAGATGAAATGAAATAGAATGGAATAGAAGAGAAGAGAATGAATGGGAAAGCGCAGTGTTGAATGTCGCGTCCGTGCGGTGCGCACCGAGTTGGAGTTGCATTCGGAGTCGGACGGGGAGGTGGAAGATGTGTCGAGACTCGAGGAGGGTGGGAAATGAGATGCAATGAAAATCGGGAAAGGAAAGGAAATGCAAGTTTGAATACGCCGACATAATCGAAATTAACAGCTGCTCGGAAAGAACTTTAAGATACTACACACACAAGTTCGGGGAATGGGTATGAATATGTATACGGTTATTATGAATCCCCTGCCCGACAGCCAGCGGATGCGACGAGGAACGAAGTCGAAGTTGAATCCAGGATGAAGGCGAAGCTGAATGCAGATTGAAGGAGAAGGAAAAGGTGAACACAAAGGCGCCGGCACACCCGGGGGAAAGTGGTTGAAGAATTAAGCTGGAGCGGGAGGAAGATGTTTAGCTTGCAAGAACGATGTCGCGGCGCAGTCATATCCATCCACCGCGCACGCCGCACGCCGCACGGTTGGCGCAAGACCCGATGTGCGTGTTCGCGTCGGGGTATAGCGTCGGTGGGCGTGGCCTCTGGCGTCTTACTCAGACAGACCGGGGGAGGGAGTCCCGGGGGTCTATGGACCTCCGAGTCCGAGAGTGAGAAGTGAACCAGACCGGTTCAAGATAGTGGCGGTGCCTCGCTTGGGATCGGGAGGACGGCCGTAGGCTTGGGTCGGAGTGAGTTGACTGGGTTTGGTTATTTCGGAAGGGGTGGCAGAAGTCGCAGGAGGCGGATAAGAAGAGAGACCCCTTGGGCCTCGCATCTTGATGCACACGCCAATCTGATCCCTTCTCTCCTCTTACATACATCTACTTCGACTCTTTACTCCTTCTCCCTCCTCCACTTTGCCTTGCTTTTTCGCTTTTTTGCTCTATCTAATTGTCCATACATATACGACTCTTCCTCTGTCTAGACCCCATCTTGCCTCTTTTTTTTCTCTCCCTTGGGGATTGGATTGCATTATTCGACTTCGATTTCGAGTCGGTCAGGCAACGCATACATTTGTACTTGACAACCACACAACCCCACAACCGACCCCAGTACACTATATCCATCTACTCTACACACTTCCAACACCCACCAACACAACTTAAACATGATAGCGCACTCACAGCCTATCGCGCTGCCACAGCAGCACCCACACCACCACCACCACCACTCTTCGCAATACACCCAGCAGAGCAACCACCCGCCAACGCAGGCAGGCGGAAGCAGTAGCAGCAGCGGCCTGCACGACTACGCGATGATGCAGGACGACGGCGCGGGCTCCGACTCGGGCACCTTCAACCCCGCCTCCTTCACCCGCCACTTCCTTGGCTCCCCCATCTCCTGGCGCGCGGGCTCCTTCGGTATGGGCATGGGCGTTGGCAGTCTTGGCGGGAGTGGCATGGCATTCGGTAGTCTTGGAGCGGGAAACGGTGCCGGTGGTGTTGGCTCCTGGTCGAGTGGGAATAGGTTCCCCGTTGGATCGCCCACGGCCCAGTTGTTGAGCAGTATCGAGTAAGTGTTTGGGTTTTTTTATTTTGGTGTCTTTTTTGCAAAGTTTTTTTGTTGACGGGATGGGAATAGTTTGAATAATTTTAGAAGCGGCAAGACGCCAGAGAGCGATAGCATTATGAACGCGCTGAATGTGTTTGAGCGCGAGGGCGAGCTGGTGCGTTGCTTTTTTCCTCCTCCTCCATCTCCTCCACTTTGAGTGTCTGACTAATATATGCCACTTGTATTAGTGCCGAAACTACACTTGCTGCGGGCAGCATCTGACGGACCTGCACGCGCTGCTGGAGCACTTTGAGGACGTGCACATCGTCGTGCTCGACCCAACCTCCGCGCAGCCCCACGCGCACATCCAAATCCCATTCAACCCCACTGTGCACGACTCCTCCCCCGTCCAACAGCACCAACAACAGCAGCAACAGCAACAATTCCAGCAGCAACAACAACAGCAACAACAGTTCCAGCAACAGCAGATGCACCAGCCGCAGAGTCATTATGCGCACGCCTCCTTTGAGCCGGATGACATGGACCTCGACATCGAGCTCGATGCTCCTCCTCCTCCGCCGCCTACATCCGCGTCGTCCCTTTCCTCCCGCTCGTCCCCGTCGTCATGTGCGACGACGCCCCCGGACACGCCTATATCGACGCCGCTCTCCGCGTACCCGTCGCCGCATCCTTTCGCAGCAGGCGGGTTGCCTGGGGGGTTGCAGCAGCAGTTTGCAAGTGGAAATGGAGGAAATGCGTCGCCGTATATCACCGCGCCGTCGTCCCCTTCATATGAAGGCGGTTCGTCCTCGACCCGGCACAATTCGCCTACGCACCAGAGCCAGCAGCAACAGCAAACACAACAACAGCAGACTCAGAATCAATCGCAGACGCAGCACCGTCCAAACCTCAACCTGAACCTCGCTCACGCTAACGCGTTCCTGCGCGCACCGAGCACGCACGGCGCAGGCGCGCATAACACGTACCTCGCGCATCCGGAAGAGGCGTTCAACCCGTACGCGCGCTTCGCGTCGGATTATTCGAGCTGTTTGCCGGGCGCGCAGTTTAATGGTGCGACAGTGGATGAGGCGAGTGTGGTTGTGAGTCCCCCGAGCGGGTATGGGGGTGCGGGCGCGGGTGGTGCGGATGGCGGTGCGGGTGGTACGTGGGATGCGAGGATGGGCGCGGGGATGGGTATGGGCGTTGGCGAGGGCACAGGATGTGTTCCCCCCGCGCTGCTCTTCGCGAGCACGACGAGCGTGCCGGGCGAAAGCGGCACCAGCCCGTCAGAGCAACACGCGCACCCACAGCACCACCAGCGCAAACACCAGCAAAATGCGGCGAAGCATCAACAACACCAGCAGCACGCGGCTGGTCTCGGTGCCGGTGCAAGTGCGACTGCCCCGCCGACGCCGACGGCCGCGCGCTCTGCCGCCGCTGCGTCCTCTGGGCTTGGGCTCGGGCTGACGCTGAACACCGCGCTGGGCGGTGCGTCCGCGTCTACACCCGCGTCCGCCGTGCCCTCGCCGTCCTCTGCGAACCCGTCCGCCTCCGCCGCGAACGGCGGTGCGACGACGCCGTCGTCTGCGCGCGCGGCGTCCGGCCCGTCGTTGCTCCTGAGCAAACCATTCAGATGCCCGAAGCCGAATTGTAATAAGAGCTATAAGCAGGCGAACGGGCTCAAGTATCATATGACGCATGGGAGCTGTAATTTTGCGCCGCCGAAGGATTTGGAGCATGTGAAGGATTTGTTGGAGAGGAAGAGGAGGGAGCGCGAGGGGCAGGGTGTTACTGTTGGTGGGCAGCCACAGCAGCAGGGGCAGCAGCAGCAGCAGCAGAGTGGGTTGACGCGCAGTGCGTCGTTGGGCAGTGCGCCTGTTGCGTCTACGTCCTCGTCCTCATCGACTACAGCGACAGCGACGGGAACAGCACCGGTCCCCATCGCATCCTCATCCGCCACTACACCCTCTACACCCACCACCCCGCTCTCGCCCACATCCATTCTCTCGCTCACATACTCCGATCTCTCCGCGATCCCCGACGCTGAGCTGCGCGAGGTCGAGCGCGAGGCCGAGCGCCGCCTGCGCCCGTTCGCGTGCGGTGTAGGCGAGTGTCAGCGGCGGTATAAGAATATGAACGGGTTGAGGTATCATTATCAGCATAGTGGGGATCATGGTGCGGTTGGACTTGCGTTGCTGGCGAGTGGACAGCATGAGTGTTTGGGAGTGGGGAAGAGGGGCCATGGGCATGGGCATGGGAATCAGCATCAGCATCAGCACCTGCATGGGCACGGGCACGGGCAGAGTGCGCACGGGGGCGTGGTTAGAACGAACTCGAGCGGTGCGGCGCTCGGAGGGGGGGGTGCGGGTGGTGTAGGGGGCATGAGCGGGATCAGCGCAGCGATGATGCGTGCTGCTGCTGCGGGTGGAAGCGCGAGTGTGCCGGTGAGCAGGGCGGGGAGTGTGAGTGTTGCGAGCAGCCGCGTGGGCACGCCGCAGCCTGTGCAGCCTGCGTCGGGTGCTACTACCTCTACGGCGTTTGGCCATGGGCATGGGCATGTGGGTCTTGGGCTCGGGCTTGGGTTGGGTTTGGGGATGTATTCTAGTTCGAATGTGAATGCGGGGTCGGGGAATGCGTCGAATAGTACTTCCACGCAACAGCAGCAGCAACAGCAGCAGCAGCAAGGACAAGGACAAGGACAAGGGCAGTTGAAGACGACGGCGATTACGCCGACGACAGCGCCGACGGTGCATGCGCAGCCGTTCGTGGTACCCACCACTGGCTCGAGCGCCGCGAACGCGTCTGCGGCTTCTGCCAATGCTAGTGCCAACTCTTCTTCCGCTGCCAATACGACGGCGAACTCGACGACAGCGTCGCCTGGACACTCGCGGCACTCGAGCGGGGGCAGCGCAGCTGGCTCTGGCTCCGGGTCGGGTGCTGGGTCTCCGCATCAGCAGGCTCAGGCGTCTCCTACCCAGCAGCAACAACAACAACAACAGCAGCAGCAGCAGTATGCGGCGTATACGCATTATGCGCAGCAGTACCAGCGGCAGTATGCGCAAGCTCAGGCGCAGGCCCATCAGCAGCAACAGCAGCAAGCCCAGCAACAGCAACAAGCCCAACAACAGGCTCAGCAACAGCAACAACAAGCCCAGCAACAGCAGGTACAAGACATGGAAATGGAGCTCGACATGGACATGGGCCCCGCTCCTCTTCCTCTTCCTCTATCTACGCCTATGGGTATGGGTATGTCTATGCCAATGGGCATGGGTATGGGTATGCCTATGGGTATGTCGGGGACTGGGACTGGGACGGAGGCGATGGCGATGTCGCCGTTGCGCCGCGCGGGGTCTTCGTCGCCTCGGGGTGATGCGCAGGCACAGGGACAGGGACAAGGGAGGGATACGTTTGCGATGAACAGTTTGAGTCTTGGGTTGGGGCTTAGCTCCGCCTCTGCCTCTGCCTCCTCCTCCTCCGGTGCTGGTGCTGGTGCCACGTCTGTGGCGACTGGTGGTGCATCGTCTCCGTCTTCGCCTTCTGCTGAGGACGCCAACGCTAATGCCAACGCCAATTCGAGTGGCGGCTCTTCGCCTGTGAATGGAAGTGCGAACCAGAGTGCAGGAGATGGCCAGCAGCAGCAGTATTATCAGCTAGGTGGTGGTGCTGGCTCTAATGCGGGTGCAGGTGGGATGGAGTATTATACGTATGGGCATGGGCATCAGGGTATGGGACGGTGAGGTGTAGAGTGTGTAGAGGTGTTTGACTTGGGGCATGGAGGTGTTGAATGGCAGGTGAGTTGAGCTGCTCTCTCTTAAGACCCAACGTTCTTGTTTTTGTTTTGGGTTTGGCTTGCAGCGGGCGCTGATGTATAGCTTCTCTACTTTATATTTATAGGCAAACAAAAAAAAAATTAGAACGGCGGTTGGGTTGTGACGACAGCGTTTATTGTTGTTGTTGTTGTACAGTTCGCCCTCATTCTCGCCCGACCATCACCATGTCTAGCATTACCCATCATTTCGTCTTTCGTCTTGCCAACTAGCACCACCACCACCACCACCCACGACCTTCCGACGTTACTCGCCAGGTAGCGGAATGGGCCATGTTTAGATTTTTTTTTCCATCCATCATCGTCATCGTCATCGTTATCACCGGCATTTGTTAGACAGTCCGTCCGATGTTGATCGTCGGCGCATCATCCTCATCCTCACTCGACACCATTTGCCATCTCATTGTCCACTGCAAAAAAAATTAGATCCGGCCTTGCTTTTTTGACGAGGTCGATACACCGCTCTTGTGTTTTTTTTTTTTCTTTGTTGTTTCGGTTTTTTTTGTCTTGCCTCTTTTCTGTGTTCCTTTTCGTGTTTATCTCTCTGTTTCGGCTCTATGTTGTTTTTTTTCTCTTTGTTTGTCTTATCATCACTATGCCATCTCTATATTTTTTCCCTCCTCCTCCTCCTTTTCCTTCTCTCCAATATAGATCGAAGGCTGTATTAGCAAACTCAAACTCCGTATAGTATTTTGGTATACTTATACTTTATAGATCTTTGTTTGGTTTTCGTGCTTATGCCCCCCTTCTTCCTGCTTCCCCTTTCTGCCATGTTTTTCTTTCTTTCTGCTTATGTTTCCTCTTTTTTTCTTTCCCCTATTTCCCATCTACACTCTTCTTCATCCCTGCCACCCCCCGCTCTCATCCTCATTCTCCTTGTTGTCGTTGTTGTGTTACAACGATGCCGCATCGCATCGTACGGTGTATTGCGCTCCACTCCGCACCACGCCCCAAACAACCGTCATGCTTGCACCACATACACACACATCCTCCGACTACAACCACCGTGTTTGGGTTTCGTAACGAAACTGAACCGAACGGTTGTAGCTGCGGTAACCCAACTCCATCCACATAACAAACCATAGGCCAATCGCGCTCGTCACACATACTCACACGCCTCTTCGACCCCCGCACACTTCATGCAACTGCACCGCCTGCCTTATCGCTCCTCGCTCGTCCAAAAACACAAAACCGAATCACGGAAAATGAAAACGCTCGCCGAGATCTGAAAATTTAACCATTGTATACACGTTTAACGCCACCGTCGAATGCTGTGCATGTCGATATCAAGACTTTGGACTCGCGCGAGCGGTACGAATACCTTTATTAGATTAGAGGACGGCGAAGGCAAGGAACGAAGGGCCGGTGGCCAACGGCAAGGGTGATCACACACACACACGCGCGCTCTGGCCAAAAATCAAAAATCAAAGTCTACCACGCTTTTCGCGTGAAAGCCCACCCCAAAAAATCGCAAGGATGGCTGCAGTTTTAAAGCCAACCCATCCTCGCACATATCCATGCACTGTCACAAAATTGACGACAACATATCAACCTTTACATTATCCACTTTATTATTCTTCTGCTTTTTTGTGGTACTTTATGATTCGACAACATCCTGCTCACCAATTGTAATTGCTTGTTGTGCGTTACTTATTTTGATTAGATAGATAATGCTTCTCTTCCTCTTCTTCTCTCCTCTCTCCTCCTTCTCCTTTTTTCCTCTTTACTCTTTCCTCTGGCTCTTCCTTGTCCTCTTCCCCTTTTATCTTGCTTATCTGTTTGTCTGAATTGGCTCAACTTGTTATACTTTTACTACCTACCACTACCACTACCGACCCCCGAGTTTTCTTTTCCCTTTTCCCTTTTTCCTCTCTCTTCTCTCTTCTCTTCGGCTACTCGCTTTCTGTACCATCTCATCTCTCTCTCTCCATCTCATACTATCATCGATTGCTTCTTGTTTGTTTGTTTGTTACCTTTGTCCGCTATGGTTACAGTACTACCATCTACTATTTTTCTCTTCACTTTTCTCTGATGATGCATGATGATGATGATGATGAATTATACAATACGTATACAATAAATCTTAGTTTTCAGTACTATTACTTACTTACTAAAGTCGAATATACAATGTTTTTTGTACATTTGCTCGTTTTGCATGGTGAAATGAAGTTGGTACGGTGCTTTTGGCTGGATTGCTAGACAGTTAGGGGCTATGATATTGAAAACCAGCAGTCGACGATGAGTCTGCGACTGTTAACCACTACTTGGGCGAGAGACAGCGTGCGGCCGCAGCAGGCGTGGAGTATCAGTGTGAGCTTGGGTACTCTTTACTTGAGTGCTGGACTTCAGGCTCCCGCGCAGATTATTATTAAAATCGGTAGGTCCACCACCTACTATTAGCATTACTGAAGCACCACCAACCCCCGCTATACATAGAATGACAAGCGGTTTGGTTTGCTTGCTCGCTTTCAATTCGAAATCGCAAATCGCAAATCTCGCATCGCGGGCTGACTAAAAAGCTCTATAACAGACTCGGACTCGAGCTCGATCTTACTCATTCCACCTGCCGGGCTTACTATGCGATCTCACTCTTTCTCGTGTGTTAAAGATAGGACGCATCTGCCGCAATCTATAAAAAACGGAACAGGTCTGTCCTGTCAGTGTTCGTGTTCTGGACGTTAATTCGCCTTGTTTCGACTTCGTTCCAGTGGATACAGTGATCACGATGAGCAGTGGTACTTATTTTGAGAGAAGTGTGTGTGTGTGTGCGGTGTGCAGTCGGCAGTCGTATGATTCTGATACTGATTCATGGTATGCATTATCAGTACATCCCTGCATCAGCATCAGGGACACATTTAACGCGCACAGATCTAAATGACTGACGGACTTGACGCCGCCATGGTCCGATCTCCTTGGTCGAGGGACGCGGACGCGGGCATCTGCGCTGTCCAAGGTTCTGTGTTACGGCGGGATGCGGATGCGCAACGCGTGGGCAGCACTGCCCACACCCGCTTCTTGGAATGTCATGCAAGGTCAGCCAGGTTGCTGCTGCTGCTGCTGGTCTGTTTGTACATGATCCATGAGGCTCCTCCGTCCAAGGTGAGCCGCGAGGAGCTCGTTGAAGTGTTTACCCTGTGCCTAACCAAAAGCTATTCCGTATTCTATTCCCATCCTATTTGTGAAGGCTGGTCTGGCAATGCCCCGGTCGCCAGAGGCTATTGATACTTTCCTGCCGTTCAAGTGCAAATAACGCTTTCAAGGTGAGGCGAAACACAGACTGAATGATATCTAACTGTCAGAGTTGTCACTAGAAAAACTAGCACTGGCCTTGCCGCACCTACAACATGTTGTTAATAACCCGGTTCCATGGTACGCCAGCCTCATGCATGGTTCTGTTGGTTTTGTCAATTGGAGTTGATACTAAACCCGCGTTCGGCGAGCCCTCGCTGTCTATTGACGATCCGCTTAAAGGAAATGCAATTTCAGACGCGTTGCGGCTATGCTAGGCTAGAAGGCGTATGCGACTTGGCATGCCTGGCGACGGCGTCTCTGTGGGATCTGCGTGGCGTTAGTGATTTTTAGGCGTGAGTGTGCGTCCCTGCCGTGCGAATGATGTCTGAGAAGGGCGAAAGACGGCATGCATTGGTTCTCACTGCCGTCAGGCTTCAGACTTGAAAAAACCTGGAGCCGAGCTTGCTTGCGGAGTCATATTCTTTGCTCTCGGTTTTCGGGTGTCGTTCACCTGGACCTTGAACCTCGGGAGCCGGGAGCGCTTCCGTATGCAATAATATGTATGGCAATGGGGTAGACTGGAGACGGTGGAAAGCATTTCAACTCGTGCCGCGACCGAGTCGGAGACCTGAATAATCCTCTCGAGATGGGGCTTGTGATTGGGGATATACTTTCTCAGGATAGGCAAAGTCGTTTGATGTGATAACTGTTCACAGTCAGATTCTGAAGAAGGATAGTAAGGCTGTTATAACACCAAGTGCACCCGTATTCACTGCTACCTGTAACGCCAAGTTCATTGTCAGTTGAAACCGTTCCCATCGAGGTTAATATGTCGGTTCTCATCACAAGCGTGAAGAGAATGTGAACCAAATTCTTCCTAAATTACCTAGAGGATACAGCATTGGGTAGAACAATTTCGGATAAACATATCTTGAGAACATACCGGTGCACATGCTCTATTCTGTTTATTGCCGGCGGTCAGAGTTATCAGATCACGGCCGTTAGTATCTATCAATCTTTCAGTCCAAAACTGTGCATCCAGCGTTTGAAATTGTGCCAACAAGCGCCCGGCTAAAACTGACGCCGAGACTTCCGAGAGTGTTAATGATCATCATTATATGTACTTAGAATTGCTTTCTATCGTTTTTCATAATTGGACCTCTAGTAGCATTAAGTCTATTTGCACCGTTTGTAAGAACCTGTGAGGAGGAAAAACCGGAAGTATGACAAGATATGTTTAACCTACAGACAACAACATACAAGTCTCGATTTCTTAGAATTATTACTATGGCACAAGGGAAGTCCCATGGATAGAAATAATACAATGAAATTCTGGTTAAAAGCCACGTTTAGATTGAACAATACATCTGAAGTATCTGATGCGATATTGTGGTCATGGTGGCGTGCTTTCTATTCTCATGAGTGTTTTCAGCTGTCTTCAATCAGGTAGAGCATGTATGCTGTTCAGTGTTCAAATGTGGAAAGAAGATGCCCCATCAAGGTATGTGAGTGAGCTTCAAACATCCGACATCCGATTCGCCGACTTTATTTTTGCTTTCACTGACTCTAAACTTGTATATTTTTACGAGGAGGCTCGTAGGAGGGTGCAAGCATGATTTTTGATCTGTCTTGCTTCCTCGTGTTCTTTGTTGGGGAATGAAAACTGTCGATCTCGACAGTAAAGTTCGTGTTGAGTGTTTTTAAAGTTGCGGTGGATTCCTGCCGGTTCGAATGTTTTGTACACTGCATGATCAGTGTATATGCAAGTCGTTCAACTGGTCTCTGCCTCACAGCTTCATCACAAATAAACTTATTGTGTTTATCTAATATACAACGCCTATCGAAACGAAATATTTACTTCGTTGCACAATCATTGTCTTCCCTTGATTATCCAGCAATCCACGAGCGCTTAATTTAAATATCAATTTGATTATTTTGCCATCTGGTCAGTTGCTGATCTCATTCCTATCGTTACATGATTTCAGTTCTGGACTCCTAAATGGCTAGGCATCTGTAAGCCACCATGGACGATGCTTGAGGATTCAATGGACCTCGTGCCGCCTATTGATAACCCATGGGATTAATTTAGAGCCAAGCTGTATCAATCAATCATCCAGGCTTTCTCCCATGTCCCTCAGGAATCACGTCCAGCACTCTTCTTCCTCCCCTTGGGATTTCCTGAGCGAGAGCATCGCTCGAGTTTGCTTCTGTTGGGGACTATACCCACGTATTACTTCTCAATTTGAGTGTTTCTGATATATTTGTCCATATAGAGCGGCACTGAGCGCGATAACACCTCGGGCCCTCTTCTTCTTTGATTTCTGAAGGTCACCAGCAAGGTCCATGGGAATATCAAACCGAGCTGGCTTGGGACCCTGGGTCATTTGAAAGACCTAAGAATAAATCAAAACGATTAGAACCACATACTAGACGATGACGTATAAATCTAACCAGCCCTCGTGCCAAAGCTTCCACTAGCATGACCATGTTTCTTTTACGAAAAGACATTGCTTTCTGTATATGGCTCTCAGGAACCTTTAGAACCATGGTACCATCATTTTGGCTATGCCTACTTTATCACGTCGACTCCCCAATACGTGCAAAGAAGGAGAAATTCATTCATGAGTGTACTAGCCCAACTCAGACGTGGAAACACATTCCAAATCAATGGCTCGTCAGGAAATTATTCGGAGGGGGAGTTTAAATCTATCGCTTTTGTGGATGTGCGTGGGGATGGCCTCCTGCACATCTCACATCCAATGCATAGAACGGGGTTCAGGGTGGGAGACGGCTGCTCAAGAGCTGCCAAAAGGAGGGAGAGAGAATGACCATTTCTCCGTATCTATCGGTAGATCCCAGCGCTACAGAGGGTGTACACACAGTGGATTCGACGCCCAAGACCTATGTTCAACCTGCAAGATATTGACAGCACGTATATGGACACACGGCGATGGTTTAGATACCGACGATTTACATCGCTATGTCAGAGTTATTTCTAAGATATTGATGAGGTGAGAAAATTTTATCTTTTACGGTACATTGAATCACAGCGAGCTGAGAAAGAGAAGTCAAAGAAGGGGGCGTGCCAGGTAAGAGAGGTGTTGGTGCGGCCATCATTTGGTATTGACTATGTTGTGTTATAGGCTATTTAATGTAGTGAGATGGTCTTTCCTTGTAACAAAATTTCAGGATTCATAGAAAAATATGTATATCTGCTGAAAGATAAAATCAGAAAGCGTCCCTGATAACACTTTATCGAAATGTCATCAAAATACTTGCTTGGGAGTATTGAGAATATAGATAGCTGAGTTGCGTCATACTGTCGTCGTGCTTGGGAGAGTTGAGTCCTGGGACAACATTTAAATGTTCTTGAATCTGGTAGATGTCTACCTTTATCTGCATTATCGAGAACTGCTCAAAGTGATCACGAGTACAGCGCTATAAAAAGAATTTTGGCGGCCCTTCTCGAAACTTATTACAGCGAATTTGAGAGTACAAGGTCCGACATTGAAATTCGCCGATATAAAAAGCCCAACGTGGACTCGGATCGGACTCAATGTCGCATGCAATGAGGGGAGAACGTAATTTAAATCAAAGACACGACCCTCGAAATGGCTGATGGGATGAAAAGACAATTGCTGTCCTTCAATAGATCAACCTCTAATAATCGGATAATAGATGAGCGATCATGGCCCATCAGAAGTAGTCAGCAGTATGGATTCTGGATTAATTGAGAGGCTACTGTATAGGCCCTGATAGGCAAGGATATACAGTTAAGGTTTCCTGACCAAGGGACCTGGGCGCCAGCCAGCCAAGTCAAGAATAGTCTTCAGCTTTTCAATAGACTTTATCAAACTTACCTGAAACTATACCAGATATTAAATATGGCAAGGCACATTACATTGCGGAAACTTACGGAAGTGGTTGAGCCAGGGAATGTGAGCTTGGTTCCGCTTTCAAACCAGTCATCCCATTCCGGAACGAGTCCAAAATGTCTAGTAAACCGTTCTGCGGAAGCAAATCTGGCTAACGCTTGGGAAGGCTAAACAATTAACAGTCCAACATGCGCATCCAATCAGCGTCGGCATTTATCAGCGTCAATACTCATCAACCCCAATGTTCCTTGAGAATGGAATTAAAGACAGTTTCACGCGCAAAATTGTATTCCGCAGACGTAGAGGAACTAAGCTGGGATGATTTGTCGCCTTTCAGATCGAGTGCGTAGTCTGCCTCCATAAAGAAGATGTCAACCATCATGGCCCTCTTACCCGTCGTTTCACGAAGACGGTCAATCAATGCACCAAAGTTTACGCATTCCTGTTTGCTGTTAGCAGCACTCTGTCTGACTCTGTGCTGTATGTAAGTCTCCAGACTCAGGAACGTGCCAAGGAAAGGGTGACCAGATCACATGTAGAGTTATGAGCACCCAGACTCCAGTCTTCAGAAAGTGGCCTACGAGGGTGGCCGACAAGGTTCTGGCTTTAACCAGGACATGCAGGTCTTGCCGCGGATTCCCAAAGTTGCTAAATGAGCATCAGCGAGCATTATTTCCCGACGTAGCGCGGATGTTCTTGGCCCTTTGCACATTGAAATAATGACAAAGACAACCGTCCAGAACCGTCCCTCCGAAGACATGCAAAGGCGCTGTCTTTCCGCGAGAGTCGCATTTCTTCCATAGTGTTATCCCGGAACCGCACAAGAGGCTGACAGGCAGAAGCCGCAAACCCTTTCCAAGGAACACGAGTTGGACAGAGAATGGAACCCGTTCTAGATAACTCGGAGATGGTTTTCTGTGGCTGACCGTTGTGTCTATTGGAGCACGGAGGAATGGCATCCGATGCGATGTCGTGTACATATGAGGGTGCTGCACAGAGGCGCACGGGCCTCGGGGTCAATCCCCACTCCCCGAGGAACAACTCTATCCGCATACAACAGAGCCAAATATCGGACAAATACAGTGCCGTATGGCGGCAAGGGGTAAATTGATCCGCTGCAAGGTTCGTGGACCGGTCGACCACCTGGAAGAACCGGTTCGCTGCACGGATGTTACCCAAGTCAATGTTGCTGGGCTGGGCTTTGAACCAAGCCCAAATCAGCCCATACGGTCGCAATCGGTTCTGTGCAAGTCCTCCCAGCTCGTCCCGGATCTGCGTTCCAAGTGAATTGGCTATTGAGAAACTACTTCTCCCTGCAACTTCTTTCGCCACGTTGAATCAGCTCCGGATTGTTACAGTATTGTGTGCATGTTATTATATACTTAGTGGAGGAGAGGGGGGCGTCATACGGAAATGGGAATTTTGAGGTGCCCCATTCGTAGACGGTTCTAATTGCTGGCAAGATTCTAGTCTGTATTTTGACAAAGAAAGGCCGCTGGATTTCTCCCACATGCACAGCCAGCCCTTCTTTCTCATGGAGCAATGGGTATAGGAACTTACTGGGTCGAGATATTTTGGATAGATTGTGTCGATCCTGCAGCATCATGTCCACACAATCACCGAGTTTATTACTACACAAAGATTAGCATTGAGCAGCGTCAAATTCAATGTCAAACAAGATTTTGACAGTACCATATCTCAGTGGGTCGATCCTTCGCCGTGTTACGGTATAATTTGCATGCATGCCTCCGTTCCTCGAGAGGCTCGATTGCCACCATGAAAATCCGACTTCGAAAGTGTGGTTTTTGTCCGACAAGGGATGCAATTACAGCCCCAAGCACTGCACTTTGAAAGCCAAAACTCTCTCGAAACCTCAGAGCGGACTTTGCTGCTGGTAGTATTCTGCCGTAAATTGAATAAGAGCATTACTTGCGGCTTCCCAAAAAGCAGCCGTTGAACGACAGACGATGATATTCATCTCTCCGTCTTTGCTGGCAGACTTCAGAAGGATGGTGTTATGAATTCGCAATATCCATAACTATGTAATGATTGTTACTGGTGAGATATTTATCACGACCGTTTGATAATTTGATTAGCGAGAGCACTTACCAGTTACAACCGGTAGCACCACCCGTACGAATTTGAATGCGTCCTGCATGTCGTATCTGTATTTTTTGACAAGTAGGCTTGTCCACGCGAATATCTTTTCTCAAGATGCTGAATAAAAGCAATGAGCATCTCGGTAGTAAAGATACATTCAAATTCAACTTCAGAATTATTCGTGTAGTCAGTGTTGTAGTTGGCATGGAGAAATTTCGCACTCTCAACTTTGGACGTGCATAAGATTGGCAGTGAGAGGTGTTTCCATACAGGTGAGCAGAAACATCCAAAAGGAACCGCGTCCCGACGCAGAATTCTAAGGTCCAGGTCAGCAGTTTTGTGTTTATGGTAACGTTCCCTTCGCATCCGAGACTCCCATCATGGAGCAAATGCAAAGACAAGCTCCTCCGTCCCTATTTTCCAGAAATATTTTAGAGTTGTAAGCACTTACGAGATGAAACGAATTAAGCTTGACAGCGAGAGTGAGGTTCAGTTAATGTTCCCCACCGAAAGAAACAAATGCGTATGGCTTAATTTTCCGATGGTCTCCTTGTAGAAATCCGTCAGTTTCTAAGGTGCGAACGTTGATAATGATATTCAATGAACCCACAACATGTTGGCTGTTCCCCATCCTTCAGTAGTTTCCTGTTCTTCAGTTCGTATACATAGACAGTGAGACACGGCCCGATGTTTCACGGCTTTGTCTGCTTCGAGGGAGCTAGTGCAGCGAGATAATATGCGCCACTCTATACACAAGTTCGGACCCTCTCGCCTTACGAGATGACGTACTCGGCAAGCGTTATCAACATATCGTCTGTCCACAATTGCATCTTTCGATCATGTTACCATTCCCCGATAGAGCACGCCTATCATTTGGGCCAATTAGGAGTAATTAGGCCACGAGTTCGCCGTTACTGGATTCCATGGAATGATTGCAGGTGGTCTGCACAGGTGATTTGATTCACCTTCCAGGCCCGCAAATTAGGTTCTTGACACCTGTTGTAAACTTAAGAGTACAAAAACGACCTGAACATCAGCCCAGCCGTTGGTTTGGTTGCTGGTTTGATTCGAGAGTGCAACGCTTAAGAACTTGTCTATTTGTCGGATGTAAAGTCGTCAGATATCATTCAACGATGTGACTAGAGCTTGTTAAAAATGACACACCTACGCTGAACAGAGAGGATGTATTGCACCTACCGAAATGGTAGTCTGAGGTCTCCTTGATGACTGGAACCCAAAGACATACCAAGTTGAATGTATGCTGGTCTACGCTACAATGCCCTGAGGGCGCAATTATTACCCCAGTCTAAGCGAATGATGAGAAAGAAGGTCCACAAGTCCGTTGGCCGTGATGTAGTGACGCGGTCCAGTTCACCTTAGCCACGGATGCAGGCCCGAATTTGAAAAGGTATCATGACCTATAAACATTAGGTTTACCATAGCTCACACTCACATAAACTTATCATGCGCTTGTCGGGTTGTCTGTCTGAGTGTTTGTGAAATTGGAAGGAGTACATAACACCAGCTGCTGCAACGCCAGATATCAAATAATCCAAGAGACTTGGGGTAGCAGGCCAAGGTCTTTTCCTTGAAATGATGCCGCTGATCACAATCCATTATTATATATACCTAGTTTATCAGGGTGATTTGTGTAATCACCAGAGAAAAGAAGTACTGGAGTGGATATATGCGCTGCATTCAAGTTGGACGACGGAGAGACGCTAAAGAGACTACACGCTCAAAGAACGCGCAGACATTAGTCATATGATGAACGGACCTTTGTTGTTCTTTCACTAGGTTGATGGCCATTGTACACGTCTTCGAGGCCGACTTGCACAGGCCTGGATGGTATGTGCGATATATCCATCTCGACCCCACAGTCCTAGACTCCAGAGAAGCTTCTGATAGACGGAAGAAAGAAAATTGCTTGCTTTCAGAAGAAACCAATTGGGTGACACCAAGAGCGATGGGATAAACCGTGCAAATCGTCGACTTTATTCCAAGTCAAAGATTGAGCATCCATTGTCACCGGAGACGAAGGCGCAGTGCTCTGTGGTGGCCGGACTGAAAAAAGTCGCGACGGACGACGGGGCGACTTGGGTGGGAAAACCAGGGTGAATGAGCAACAAAACCAAATATAGAACTGTGCCACAACAGCAGGCATGATTTGTCGGAGAGTCCGCAATTGGAACACTTTGAATGGCAGGCCTCTTCCTTGGTGACGCTAGCCTTTTCACACTGCTCGACTTCTTTCCTAAACTCTCGCCCTTTTATCTCTAACTTATTGTACCTCTTGTACCATGCCCAAGGGTCAACGACGGGTCAAGAATGCGCAGCCACATCCCGACCCGCCGCCCGCCCTTGCGAGCCGCCCATCGCCTTCCATTTCAACTTCGGATTCGTCGGAAACAGAAGACCAACCGAAGTACAGCGAAGTGCACGACGAAGACTCACTAGGGCCATCGGCGTCGCGTCCTGGGTCTCCGTCGCAGCGAGCGCACGCCAACGATGTTGAAATGGCTGTGGACACAGAGGACAGCGTTACGTGTCTGTGGGATGATTGCGGGGTGGTTTTTGTACACTTGCCAACGTTGATTACGCATATACACGAAAGTGAGTTGTCGAAAGATTTGGCGCACATATCTTCTTGACCGAAATGGTATCAATACATGGTCATCTCTTTCTCCCGCGAACTTGCTTTCTTTTTCTTTCTAAATCTCGCATTATTTTTCAATCTTCTGTGCAATCTGATGATGTTGAAACTTAGAGCATATTGGTGTGCACAAATCCAATTATACATGCGAGTGGACGTCATGTGTGCGCAAGGGGTTGCCACAAACATCTCGTTTCGCACTGATATCACATATACGTTCGCATACTGGCGAAAAACCATTCATATGCGAATTACCTGGTATGGTACACGCCTCTGCTGTGAATCTCGGACGTCTAACTCCCGCCAAATGTAGAATGTGACAAGTCATTCACGCGTTCAGATGCCCTTGCCAAACACATGCGCTTACAACACAATATATCACCCCCTGCACCAGGAAGAGGAGGTTCTCGCAAGAGGAAACGGGGTCCAGATGATGAGCACACTCACGGTACTTCAACACCAGTTGCGTTTGTTTATTCTGTTTCCTGGGGTCTAGTGCTGAAGTTCTTTTACAGGTTGAACCTCGTACCCCATCAGAGGCCATCGATGACGCCGGTAATGAACTGACTCAAGAATACCTTAAATCACGGGGTAGATTAGGCGTCAATGGCCGTCAGCGCCGTCAGCCGCGTCCATCTCAGCTCAATTCACAATATGCTCCCTCACCCGAAGGTGGCGAGGAAGAAGACGAGGACTCATCGTCTTCCGAAGACATCCTACCGCCACATCTTCAGGAGCACTTCGACGAATCAACGGGTCTTGTATTAGGCCGGACGCCTGCCAAAGCAATGTACCTTTGTATGAAAGCCAAACAGCGGTTTGCCATGGAGGAGCACGAAAAATTGGTCGAACAACTCCGTGAAGCCAAAAATATCTTGAAAAGGGAGAAGGAGGAGAAGGAAGGAGCGTTGGACCTATTATTACGACGAATGCTTGGGTGTGTACCTTGATGCCTACATCTTTGTTATCAATTTGAATTTCAATTGACCTGTTTTCTTTTGAAAGACCGGAATCTGGCATGCTTATTCCTTCACCTCCAGAAATGTCTGTTGCTGCGTCTCAGGATTCTTCCCGCCACGATAGCATAGCACCTGGTCCCATCTCTGCAACGCCAGACTATCACAACGGGTCACACTATCGACGCCAGGAGGGACCATCTTCAGCCCGTCGGGGTTGGTCCTACGCTGTGGCAAAGAGCTAAGAAGTACCTTGATCCTTGAAGGAACTTTTTGGTTTTGATTACCCGTGTTGTATGTTTTACACCTGATTGGCGTATGTATCTTGAACTGTTGTGTTTCTAGAAACGCCTATTTTCATCCTTGTCATGTATAATATAGTACCCACTGCCGCCTAAATGCTAATGTCAGTCGCCGACTAACATCATCGATGACGATTTGCTTCACAAAAGGCAGTGTAGACCCTTTCTTTCCCTGTCGTTCAATGCATCTCTCCTGGACAAACGTTTCATAGAGAGTAAGGATCCTGTGATATCTCTCTTTCCTGTTTTTCCTGGAACGCTCTTCTGTTTTTGGTTTCCTTTATCCGAGCCTCGCATTCCAACGACGCCCTGCCACAAGTACGCTATAGCTCAACCGAGTGGATGATATTGACCATTCCATCAGGTTTAATTGATATGTGTGATCCCTGCCCTCGAGTTCCCTTGACGGAATTCGGGCAATATATCATTATTTTAGGTGATATCGCGGTTTATCAATTAAACATCTACTACAGCTTGACATGTTGAAAGAGGTCTAGACCGCCCGTCCACGGGCCCCACCAATTTGCGAATTTTATAAGCTTGTTATTTTCCCATCGTACGTACTATGAAATTCATCACATATGACAAGTTTCAGGCATTTACGCGTACGGCTATTGGCAAAAGCCTCAGGCCTCAGGTCTTCAATCTTCTGCTCTTAGAAATTAGTGCATGCAATAGACCCACTCCACCAACTTGTTGAACTTCAAGCTTCAACGTTTACCTTCGACTGTAACGAGAGAGTTATCAAAGCCTCGATGATAATTTATCTTGTCCCGGCATAGTCAACAGAGTACCCGGCCGGACTCTGACATCTGGTGTGGCGTAAGTGTTCCATGGAGATATTCTGTTCTGTGACCATTTTTTTTTAATTTGACCCAATACTAGTAATAGTAATACAAACGGCAGGCAACACACCTTGGCATATTGTTTGGCAGCTTATGATTCAGAGGCACTCTTGAATGATACACCTTCACGAAGTGTCAGCGTTAAGGTTTTCCTTTTCTCCTCCACCTCATCTTGTTCGCTCGTTAGCCCTTGAGCTTTATCTCCCCCTCTTTCCTACGTTCATTCTCCGCTATCTCCTCTACGGTTTCCTCGATGGTGTGGTGAACGTTCAGCTGCTGCCAGACGCGTCGCTTCTCAATCCTTGATCTTGATTCATCTTCTGTGTCCTGGCAATTGAAGCCGCGTTCAATAAGGATGTCGCAGGTGGTGGATTTCTCAAAATACGGCTTGGAGGAGCTATATTCTGCAAAATGGAGCATTCTGGAGGGACGCTATGCAATTGTGGCCATGTTCTGCTTGCAGATATACGAATGGATAGCAAAGTACGTGTCTGCTCAGACGAGATAAACTATAATGTTAAAATCAACTACTAATTGGTGTCTTTGCCTGCGCTCTGTGGTTGTGTGACTAAAGCATTCGGCAGGAAGTCAGATTGGTACGCTTCCTTGATTGCATCGGGCACCGGGCTTGTCGTCTGACGTCTACATCTTTTCGGTACTTCCACAAACAGATACATAGAGCGCCATGGGCGAGCCTGAAGTTACTCTACTTGCTCTGCCGGTACTATCCCCTCGCACTGTGGATCGTTATAATGTGGGCGTACGTCGGGGACCACAGTGCGCAGACGTGCGATCATGTTGCGCATGCTGTTCACGCAATTCTAGCTCCATGTGTGAGTGAGCACAAATACCTAGCTCTCTTATCATTGGTTTCACGTCGCTTATCACCATATCATGCTGTTCCTTTTCTTCGCGGATGACAGCAATGCTTCTCACAAGGTGGGTCTCTGTCATCTTATTCGGTTCGGGGTTGTCTTGCTAACTTCCTGGATTGACGGCGGGGTTGTGCAGCAGTGATGCTGATGCGTGCATATGCGTTTACAGGGAGGGATAGACGAGTCTTAGTTCTGCTAGGAACAGCGTATATTTCCTTGGTCGGTATCGACATATGGGTGTTCTGCACCAGGGTTGAGATTCCTCCCCCTCTTTTATATGTGGTTCTGAATGGAACTGGGTGTTTCCCTAACTACGGTGCTGGATTCATGGGCCTTCGCATCGGTGTAAGCCTGCAATTTTGTTGTATTCTTAGGTAGTGACATTTCATCTGACCGCATCTCCCTGTAGTACTCGATGGTATGCCTCAGGTTTTCATGCCACTGTGTCTTGAAGTTGAAAATGACAACAGTTAGCCGCTATTCTCATGGACCTGCTTTCTCTGGTTGTCGTAGTGGTGGTAAGAGCATATTCTTCATACCTTTTGCAAAGCTCTAATCCCGGGACCCAACTATTTGGATTTGTTAGCACTGCGTAAAATCAAAATGGGAACGAGATGTGTCGCTAGCCCGCTACTTCGTTAGCCAAGGTATCATTCTTCCTGCATTTATTGCTCGATGACGATGGCTAATGCATTACAGGTCTTACCGCCTTTGCATTTGTAACGGTCATCAACATAGCGACTGCTATTACATATTTTCGGTAGGACATGGCATTCTTATGTGAAATAGGGGACGCAATCTTATTATACACCCGATAGTCCACCAAGTTATCACACCGGCATAGGACTACCTGTGATTCTTATCGTTTCAAATGTCGTGGTATGTTTATATTTAGTCATCAGGGTATTTCTTAACCTGACGCTTGTGATATAGGCATGCAGGCTGTTAGTTCCATCCTCCCGATCCGTGTGATTTGATTTTTACTGACGATGACGCATCTTTCACAGAATTCTGGACCTAAGAGAGCAAGTCACACCCACCGATACAATAATCGCTCGACGGCACTCCTGTATCGTTAACCAAGCCTTAGACATGCCTCCAGGAGACTCTTGGGTAATTAGACGACACACACGACACACATAGACATCCTGACCCTCAGTACTCTACATTACTCTACGTGCATGGACTGCTTTGCTATCTATTCATCATTTGTACTATACAATACAAGGGTTCCAACAAAAAAAATTGCAGATGCAGCAATTATATGTACACATATTGATCAATCGTTTCTTCATTGCTATTTACTTACATTGCCATACTTACCACACACCTATAAGTGGCTATCACACCCTGGATCCTTACTGAAACCCCCACGAGTGTCATTTGAGATTATATCTCACTATGAGAACCTGATAACATGTAAGGGTATGTAAGGCAATATTGATTTCGCTTCGATACACAGTCACATCCTGAGATTAGGCGCCCATTATATCAGCACTACCGCCGTCCGAAAGATCATGTTCATGCCATAGGAATAATTTCTTTTGAAGACCCTGAAGAGCTCTTCCACATTTTTGGGTTCTAAAAGAGTCTGCTCATTGACATTTCATACTTTTTTGGTCTCCAGTCTCTAGGATGCAGAATAATTGGATCCAGCGTTAACAAACGCCTCGGATCGTTTGTGGGAGAAGCCTGGTGGAAGTGACGTATGCGTTATTACTGAAAGGCCGATACCACAATTGCTAATTCCCTGGGTATAAAACGTGGTTAGAACTCAGAGGAAGCACTGAAGCTCATGATTGAAATTGAACAAAGCAGACCATGACAATCGCCTGCTAAAACAGTCTCAAGATATGAAAATTTGCAATTTCATATAAGTAATTACCCTATTTTTAGCGTAAATAAAATTAGCCCATAAGACGGAAGGAACATCAAGGTAAGTAGAGCAATTAATATCCAAGCCTCGAGGTTCAGAGCGCTGGGCCACGATGCAAGCAAAATGATTTCTGTTTGTAGCCGCAGAACATACCGTCGGACATTAACACAAGCACCTCATCGGTATTAACACCAACTTTCTTGAAATTCGACTGGAGAATATTATTGACAGTATCGTGACTAGCAACTTGCCCCAGCGCTGTGCCTCTTTTCGTCTTTAGCAATCGTTCGGATGCGGGACTTTTCCGCAGCTCACCGTGTGAACTGACATGATTCTGGATGTTCTAAATTTAATTTCAATACGTGACGGAGCCTGATGGGCTCCTCGGAGGACTTCCGGTGTCGGTTGCCCGCTCATAATGAAAGTTACACTTGTTAGTTTACTTTCAACACATGTATACCATGCTTTCTTGCTGAAGACCAACCCCACAATCTGATTCTCTGTACATATAACACCAGCTTCCACTGCATTTCAGGGCTCTCAGTGAACCTTAAAGACCAGAACTGTACTGCCAGGGCACACGGCCACCCTTAAATTCGATTCTCTCCACGACAACATCTGACGACATCGTTATGACACCTAGAGATCCACTATCTTGTCTGCTTGTAATCTTAATCATCGTCACTTTGATATCCGCCCTCCCAGATCAAGCCGGAGTCTCTTCAAGGCTAGCGAAGAGTCTTCATCAATCGTACGAGAGCCTCTGGCCGACAAAATGGGGCCGTTCTCTCAACTCACAAAAGAGGGATGACAGTGATTCTGGCACCCTTACCAACCCTGATGGCACTCCGTTTATTTGGCTGCCACAGGATACGTATGCAGGGCAGACATTTTTTGAGTAAGCATCCATTACCAGTTTTATGTATTGGTCGACGTTAACATATTTCGCTCTAGTGAATGGGATTTCTTTGACGTCGACGATCCAACACAGTGAGAAATAAACCACTGAACTATGTCAAATTAGCATATACTTATGATTAATTACTTTGCTATAATCAGCGGCCAAGTAAAGTTAGTTCAATCAGCTTCTACTGTAATACTGAAAATTCTAACGAGAAAATTGTCGAAAGCTATGTCAATAAGTCCACCGCTCAAGAGATGGGATTATTCTGGGTGGCAGATAATGGGACGGTTTTTATGAAAGCAGATGACACTTCGGTTCTGCCATTTAATGCTAGTCGTGCAAGGTACAACGAACCCCAACATAAATCGTTTAGTTTCGTTCGACTCGCTGATTTACTTTGGAACTATCAGTATCAGAATCACAAGTCAAAAGATATATACCACTGGCCTGTTTATTTTGGACCTTAATAGAGCTCCTTGGGGTTGTGGTACGTTGTTTTCATCATTGTCGGTCGTTGGTGTCTTATAGTAGAAAAGCTATTTGGCCCGCTTTCTGGACTTTTGGAAACCCTTGGCCCCATGTGAGTTTCTTCATTTGTAGAAAGCATGAACGGATAATCAAGTTCGATGTAGGTGGGCGAAATTGATATCCTGGAGGGTGTACACGATAACGAACATAACCAGATAACATGGCACACTGACGCAGGTATATAACGCTTCAACCGCTCATTAAAACCATTATATTGACCAAATTCAAGGTTGTATTTTTGATACCAACGCAACCTTCACAGGTCAAGTTGGGGTACTTATTTCTTTCTGGTTTAAACGACTGTTAACTAATCGGCGACATTCAGAATACCGACTGTGTGGCCAATGAAACTGTGAATATTGGATGCGATGTGGTGGAATGGAGTAGAGCCTCCTATGGCCCATTTTTTGAATCTCAAGGAGGAGGCGTCCTGGCCATGAAATGGGATGAAAATGATATTTCAGTTTGTGAGTATGAATGGACAATTCCTGTGTCCTCATAACTTGAATCCTTGTTTAAGGGTCTTTTTTCCGTGCTGCGATCCCTGCCGACATAACTGCAGGGACGCCGAATCCTTCCCTGTGGGGAGTGCCATCTGCGATGCTCAGGAACACTATGTGTGATATTCCAAAATACTTCGCCAATCATTCAATTGTTTTTGGTAAGCATGGAATTCATGCACCCAATACACAAGCTTGTAACAAACTGACCTCCCCAATTAACTTTATAGATATCACATTTTGTGGTTTGTTTCGTTTACAATATTGAATCATTATCCCAAGTTTAAGCGAACATCCATTTTAGGCGTATGGGCTGGAAATTCTTATGCTACGAGTGGCTGCCCCGGCACCTGTGCAGATCGTATAATGGACCCTGCAAATTTTGAGGTGAGTGAGAGCCAATAGGATTGATATTAACCTTGATAAATTTGCTGCAGAATGCAACTTGGAGCATTAACTCGCTCAAAGTTTATAGAAAACAGGTTTTGGCAGTCGGACATGGCAATACATCCGCTGCATCTTCCTTGAAGCTGCAGTCGGTTTTAGCGGTGTTGGCGGGATCCTTGATTATTCCAGTTTTTCTATTACTGGTTTAACAAATGCTATTTGCCCACTTTATAAGCGCTTGCACTGGTGTGTATCTATTTCAAGAGCAGCGATAACGAATTCTCACCTGCACTGAAATTAGTTGGCAAGGTGCCTTCCAAGTCTTGAATTACCAAGACAGTTCAGTTTTCATTTGTTGGGAACAAGTGATTGATCATTTTGATCATGCGAGAATTCAAAAGTGCGTCGGCCCCAAAGATCAACAATTTATCACAATAGATATATAGCAAAGCAGTGCTACGCATTACATAGTTAGTGCTTGTAGGTCTCTGACCTTCCACTTGAGCAGTTCCTAAGAAGTAAATAATACAAAAAATTTAGCGAACCAGCGTAATCCACGATTATTTGTTGAAAGACCACTCTACCGACGTCCTCCCTAAGGACATATCGGCTAGAGCAGCAAATGCGGTGGGTGTTAAATCAATATCACCCTCCGCACAGGCCTCACAGCGGTCGACAATCTTCACCTGGATAGATTTGTTGCCGTGCTTGACGGTTGCTGTGAGAGGTACATGGCATTGGGATTGAGGATCACAGTTGGGGAAGCCGTCGCCCCCGATGTTGATGAATTCCGAGCCCGGAACGGCTGTGACAAACAGACCAAGATCGTTGATGATTTTGCGTCCTCCAACATAGGGGCCACAAATGGGATTGCTGTACATCGCAGTAGGAGATCAGATATTATTCTATTTTTACACACAAAGTTTGATGATCGTACCGATTTCTACTGGCCGTGGCCCCCGGCCAAGCATCATACAATAGTTTGGAGACTGCGGCTGTGAAGGAAGAATCATCGTAGGTGTCGCCACAAGCCCCAAGGCCCTGAGCGCTGCAAAAAATGAGCAATGTAATAAAACAGGAAAAACAATGAAGCAAGGAACTCACTAGTATGTCATCTGTCCGACATAAACTTTGTTAAAGAGCGGATTGTTCGCGTTGTTATAGGGTTTGGAGAGTTCTAGGAGGTATGGGTCCGCAGGGGAAGTTCGGACCGCGGTGGGTGCAGCACTGGCTTGAATTCCAGCGGCAGCAAGCTTGGCTGTCTTTGTCGCGGCGACATTTGTACTTGATGGTTTGGGTGTCTGCGTGCTTAAGACATGACTGCTAGTGATAGACGTGCTGCTTATGGTGTCCTGTGGTTTCCTGACACATGAATTTCGGATTCGCCTTCGATTTTCGACTTGTGGAGCAATACTAGATTCGGTAACATTGTTCCTGCTAATTAGACGATTGTGAAGTTGGTTGTGGCCGTTATGTTTCTGGAGGAATGAACCATGATGGCTACCGGGGTGCGCATTAACCAAACTGATCACACAGAAGGCGTAAAGAAGGGCGATTATTGAGAAAATCCGCGAGCACATATCATGGAGATGAAAAGGAGAGTGGGTATCCTGATGAAGAGAAGGATTGCTGGAGCGATGACCACTGTCTGATTCTGACAGTACGTCGTTGATGGTCGAGTCGAGAAAAAAACATATTACAGTTACCAAGGCCAAGATCTTTGATGGACGATTAGTAAGCAAAGGCGCTTGAAGTGGTGAATCTTTCCCGCGCTTCGCTAAGCGCCTTTACGGCCATGGACACCCGGCACGCATTGACCGGCGTCACAACAGCTGCAAGAGACACAATTAGGATACAACACGCAAACTACAGATAATGAGGTATGAGTGACTTGAACGTCAACATATACCTCTGAAGGGCATGTGCTGTCCAAAAAAAATTATCAATTTATACTCTCACTTAATACTCGTATAGTGGTCTGAAGACGACAAAGATCCTCACGTTCGGCGACATGAACGCGAACTACAATCATAATTTGATACATTTGACCTTACTCGATCATCAGCTCAAGCTTCTCAGGTCCTATCTTGAACAGCTGACCTTACCTTGTCTACAATTAAATCCACGAGGATTCCAAAAGCTCCCTGCGAGAACATTGCTCAGATGCGGGCCTCGAGAAAGCTCATCATATCTCGTCCACTTTCTAGTATACTACTGGCGGTATTGTAGTACTAATAATCGATGCTTAATCCTCATATTGGGCTCTATACTATAAACCACCCTCAAATTAGGGAGCTTACACATTGGTATTAATTAGCTTTAACCTGTAGTAGGAAATAATTGAAAGCAATATAACTCTTAGATTCGTGTGATTAGTAGTTAAGCGCTCACCGGACCCATCCATTCACATCATTGCACTTGATTACAGACGGGCCTTTGTTGATCTTTCGTTGTCCTACTTTTTCACATTGATCTGACTCCAGTAAGCCCTTTATGATTCACAATCGCCACTCTCAAAGGGATCGACACAGCTTTTTTGGTGGTTAAGGTAGTTTCTTCATTAAGCAAAATTTACTTTTATCTTGGCCCTGCATATTATGCGGATTGGGGTCAATTAACGGGGTTGGCCATGGCTAAGCATCGATCAGCAAATAACAGGCCGTTTCTATTTTTGCTCCAAACGGCATAATCTAGGCGTGGAAAAATGTGCTCAGGTGCTCGGGGAATCCTCATTGAGGGTGCGGCCCTTTCACCGGGGAACATAGCTGAATGTATAAAACGTGGACCCCGCGACGGATTAAACGGGGCTTTTCACTCAATCTTTCAAGTTCACCGACTGCATCAACCCGAAAACCTAATACCAGCGGTACACCTTATCTCTTTCACGATCGATGACGTCCACATTGCCGGAAGCCAATTACGGCAGGGAACTCTTTCGTGAATTGGAGTTGATCCAGTTTGAAATGCGTTGTGGAATGATTACGCCTCCACAAAACGACGCTGAGATGTGGGACTATTTGATTGCTTCGAAGAGCCAAGTCGATAGGTTTTTTTGCCTTCAGAGGTTTATACTTGCACAGAATCCCAGGAATAAATGGTATGTCTGCTTTCGCTTCATTGGCTGATCCGTTTCCCTTTGTCCGGCGGAATTGTTGAATGTTCTTTTATATAGGCTATGCGATGTAGCGCAAGATATCTACAACGAATCGGTCGTAGAACTTAACAAATTGCTGGCAAAGCATGGCGCGGGCATGGATAGTAAGAGGGTCAAAGGTCCACGCGCTACGTCGTATCTGCCCAGTCCATTATGCGAGCAGGTCTATCCGAGGGGTATGGTTGACAACAGGGAAGTCATGACTGGGTCCTTTGAATAGACATTTCTTTCAGGTTTATTATCCATCTGTTACCTTCTTTCTTATAGACTACTTCTCCGAGTTTACGGGGTTTGTGCATGATCTCTTATCATAATCCTTGTTCTCCCAATTAGGATCAGTGGTCCCCTGTGCCAAGACTGACCTCAAAGCGGCGTGCCACTCAAAGTAGGTTTCTATCTGATACTTACTAGTAATGGTATAAATTCGTACGATAGAAGGCGCTTGATGGATGTCGCTATTGCAGTTATTCCATTTTCCCTTTCACCAGATCCGACCATGCTGATGGCTAAAAATATGTCTTCGATGACAAACCGAAGTGATACTAATTTTGTTTAATTATGACTTCCATGTAGCAATTTAAATCAGTGGTGATTATACAGAAGGATTGGCATCCATCTCTCTTTCCCTCGCTTCACTCTTACAACTCACATTTTTACTTTCACCACCTGTCTTCATTGATCATTTTTTGATGTTCTTACCATGTAGGTCAATGCTATTTATCAAAGAGGTCAAATCTGCTGCATGCTGCCGAGGAGTCCGCGGTGAAGATAGTGGCAAGTATGACGAGCATCACCTCAGGCATCAAATACCACTTATACCGAATATGTTCATGAACTTCAAAAAAGATACAGTTAGTTTTTTTTAAAAAAGTAAGGTTATTTATTTTCCTCGGCAACGCTGTTGAACGGTGTGTTTGCATACATCACCATGTGCGACGAAGAGTCGAAGAAACGTGAGCCGCTTTGCCAGCTTTGAATACAGAGAGAGATCGCAATTTTAATAGGCCAAATGGATTGGATGTTTCGCGTAGCCGCGCAATACTACGTTTAGGCCGACCCCTTTTTAGACGAAAAGTAAGTCCCAGTGGTTTTTCTCTAGCGCTTCTGGGAGTTTGTTGACAAAAGACTTTTTTAGATATCTACGAAGTGTGTATTCGATGATAAATATAACAACGGCAAAAGCAGCTATTCCATTCGAATATTATTCTCTGGATGATCCTCACCCATTTGGGTATGTACGAGAGGCTACTCAGATACCCTAGTGGATTATGGACACTGATTGATATTAAATAGAAAAAAAGACACATTGACCAATCATGATATTAAAATCTGTAAATTTCACAACCAATTTTGGAAGTGGTGTTGATGATTTAGCGAAGGGATCTTCCCTCTGGGGCGGTAAAGTGAACCAAATACTCTATTCACACGAACTGATATTCAATATGACACTTTACTGGTAATATTCATGTGGCTCACAAAAATAGTCAGTGCAGGATAGTCATTTAGTAATTTGCCGCATAATACTATCATGATTGATAGTTGAAACGTCATAATGTGAATGCTGTGCTTTTGTGACGGACGCGGGGTAAGTGGTTCGTAAATCCTACTTACCACGAGGGGGCACAAATAGTTAAGTGATTCCCAAGCCACATTTGGAGTCCATACTCCGAATCATGAACACGCGGGAAACGCATGTAACCTAAGGCATCACTCGCAGGCAAGGAATGAGGGGCGGAGCTATGACTCGGACTCCAGATTTACACATAATCAATTCCATGATGGTCTTTCACGCTACATAAAGAGGACTGTATTTCATATCTGGGGTTAACCTACAAGGTGTTTTTAAGCAATTCTTGATGTCGTTGGGAATGGGCGCTTATCTAAATCCATTTTTGATACCTGTGGGTGTGCCAAGTTTAGCAATGGCGCCACTTTTGCGGCGTGGGGCTGATGGTTGTGAATTAATCCGTTCTTTGGGGGTCTTGCGTAAATCCCGGTTGTCGATGAGCTGGCAGTGGCATGTTGTTGAATATTGTTTGGTACTTATAAGGATTCCGTCCAGTACGGCAGTGTTGCCGAGTGAGCCTATCGTCGGTAAGTTGTATATAATTGTCCGTAGAGCAAGTACCAAGGCAGACAATTTAGAAAGACGGATATGCACGCGGTTTGTCATTGAGACTCCTAGACGGAATCTAAACTTACTCCCGAATGCGGTGCATGTGATGGCAACGACCAAAGAGAGGATTTGAGTCATTCTACCCCGCAGCCACGGGCCAAACAAAGACAAATACTCCGGGCCCCCACTGGACTCCGGAGTCAGCATGGGGACGCTTATCGGCGGGGCTTGTTCTTAAACCACAACCATCCCCGTATCTCTTTCGTCTCCCTTCCCTCTCTTTATACACCAGACCACCTAGGGGATATAGTCTTTAACCAGTCTCTTACCCCTTACTTCCCCACATCTTCAAACTTTCTTTAACATGCGCTGCTTTCTGACAGCATCGCTCGTCGTAGCGAGTCTGACGGGCCATATATATGGTCACAGACTAGCAGAGTCATCACCTCTCGACGAAGGTCGAGCAGGTCTTCGTCGCAAGTCCCTTGGTTTTGGGCCAGAGCACCCCCATGCTGTATTCAAGACTAACCCCCATGATATCAATGTCAATGGTCCTGGCAACTACTTCTCCTCAACCCCACCTATGCAGGTTGCGCGCATGTTCTTGCGGGACTACCTTACTCCAAGTCATGGTAGCCATGTGATTCGAGAGGATTCATACACCGACAAGAACACTGGCGTCACCCATGTCTATGTGAAGCAGTTCGTCAACGGTCTTGAGGTCACCGACGGAGACATGAACATCAACATTAAGGACGGGCAAATTTTGTCCTACGGAGATTCAGTGTGTATACTCTTCATATCCTTTTGTATATGCGTTAAATGGTTTTGTTTAGTTCTTCAAAGGGGATATTCCTGCTCCATTCAGCAACCCCGCCGTAAGCGCTCTCCGTGAGCCAAGGCAGGAAGCCTGTGAACAATTGTTCCAGTCGTACCACACTCTTCTGCGCACCAATGTCGTAGATTCAGAACAGGTTATCATGGGGCAGAGCCCTGTGTCTGCCGACACGGAAGCTATTTCTGTTCTGCAACATATCCATGAAAGTAATTGCGGAATGTTCGGGCTTCCCGAGTTCACCAACACCGACGATATTGCAGACTTCCGCCCAGCTTTGCTCAAGTTTATGGCCACCGCCACTCCCAACTCCAAAGTGGCTGCTGACATCATCAATCGCTTTGACCACCACAAGGACTCGATGCTTGTTACGCCTATCAGTCACTTTGCTCCTTCGGCTGGCCAACACGCCATCGAGTTCACCGCTGATAATGTTCCTGACTCTGTCAATCCTGTGAAGGCCAAGCTGGCGTATGTTCAAGTGCCCAACGAAGCCCGTGACGGTACTGAGCTTCACCTTGTGTGGAAGGTGTGTTTTATCTTGTACTCGTTGAGGAAGCAAACTAACAACCATTTAGTTCGAAGTTGAAATGCAGGACAACTGGTACGAGACAGCCGTCTCTGCTACTGCTCCTCATCAAATCATCTCCGTGGTCGACTGGGCGTCCGATGCTCCGACTCCCAAGCCTCAGCCAGGCGTTGTTCCCGGTGTATACAATGTTTTGAAATGGGGTGTCAATGATCCTGAATGTGGCGAGAGGACACCTGAGACGGAGAACTTTGATTCTCTGGCTTCCCCTGTTGGCTGGCATTCCATTCCTTACGCCAACGACCCAAGTTTCCGAGGTGCGAGGTTGCCAACTAAGGATTTCTATAGGAATACCACCACCACTTGGGGAAATAACGTAAGTCTTTATGGCATAACCTGACCAAATGGTCTGTTGATCATTTTTGCCAAAGGTCTTCGCGCAAGAGAATTGGCAAGGACAGAATTCCTACATCGACAACTACCGCCCAGAGGCAGGCAAATCAAAGAAGTTCGACTTCGAATACGATCCTCAGGAAACCGAGAAACCTGATGCAATGGACGAAGCTCAGAAGTACATCAACCACACTATTTCCCAGTTGTTCTATACCACCAACATGGTTCATGATCTCTACTACCGGTTAGTGTCAATGCTGCAAGTATAAAACTCATCTCAAATTCAACTCAATTCCACAGATATGGTTTTGACGAGGTCTCCGGGAACTTCCAACAGTACAACTTTGGTCGTGGTGGTGCACAGAATGATGCTGTCATTGCCAATGCTCAAGATGGCTCAGGATTTAACAACGCCAACTTCATGACTCCTCCCGATGGGCAAAATGGCCGCATGCGCATGTACCTCTGGAACACGGCTATTCCTTACAGAGATGGCGACCTTGAAGCTGGAATTGTCATTCATGAATTGAGTCATGGTTTGAGCACACGTCTGACCGGTGGACCGGCCAACTCTGGATGTCTCGGCTGGGGTGAGAGCGGTGGTATGGGTGAAGGTTGGGGCGATTTCCTTGCCACCATCATCCGCAGCAAGAAACTCTATTCCGACTATGCTATGGGTTCGTGGGCCGCTAACCGTGCCAACGGTATCAGGAACTACCCCTACTCCTTGGTAAGCAAGGCACAGCCACTTTTGTGTTCTATTCTAACTTTCCTTATCTTCATTCATGATAGGATGAATCAATAAACCCTTCTACCTATAAGACTCTCGATAAGCCTGGATACTGGGGTGTGCATGCTATTGGTGAAGTTTGGGCGGAAATTCTTTGGGTTGTTTCGCAGAAACTCATTGAGAAGCATGGGTTCACCGAGGAACTCTACCCTCCCTCACCTTCTGACGATGGTACTGTTCCTCTCGGCGACTTCTACCGTGCAGATAAGAAGGGGGCACTTGTTCCCAAGCACGGCAATTCTTTAATTGTCCAGTACGTTTAACCATCACCGCTGATTTTGAGAATCATGCTAATACGTTTTATTAGGCTTGTTATCAACGGTATGAAGCTACAGACTTGCAGGCCCTCATTCTTCGAGGCCCGTGATGCTATCATCCAAGCCGACCAGATCCTCACTGGCGGTGAGAACTTCTGTGAACTTTGGGCCGGATTTGCTTCTCGTGGCTTAGGACCCGATGCCATTGTCCGCGACCGCACTCCTTGGGGAGGAGGATCCAGGACTAACGTAAGTAATGACTCTATGTATTTGTCTCTAATTTTGCTTATCTTCTCGTTTTAGGGATACTCCGTACCTCCTGCTTGCGAAGAGTATCTTAGCAAGTCTGCCTAATTTGCATTCCCTTCGTACATAGACTACCTTGGTTTCGCTGGGTGGTTCATAGTTATTCATGGTGGATACCCCTTTGTGCCTCATCATCTTACTTCTTCATAACTATATGTACCCACCCACATTCATATACTCACGCGCATCCCTCCCTGCTCCATATTTTCCCGTTTGCGTACTTTGTTTTCGTTGACCTGCATCACACCACCCGATCACCCACCATCCATTATATATACTAGCTCTCTCGTTTTATAGGTGTTGTACTATAGCTGCTGGATTTTTGTTGCTTGCCCTTCTGTGATATATACATACTGCTACTTGCTTTCAATCCCATATACATTTACACGCTTTACGAATATTAAATGCATGTGAGATGTAAAGGATTCAATCAGTGTCCACGGTAGATGACAACCACCTGGTTGGCTGACTAAAAAGCGACCTCAACGTCCCACCCTTCGATCAACCATCTTTTCTCTCACCGCTCGCGGACTCTTTCTACAACCACAACAAATCTGCAATGGATATCATCGCTCAGTTCCAAGATAAAGAAATCGCCAAGGTTATTGACCCCAGTAGGTGGCTATTTGTCTTGATAGATCCTGTTACATCAGCCGACAGAGTTAACATAATGATATGCATTTCTTGACAGCCGTGGCTGCTTTCGCGCCGTTGTTGAAGAAGAAGAAAACGTTTATTCAGGAAATTCCTACGAAATCGTTCAAGTATGGAAACACCGATAGGCACCAGGTACGCTTACATTTCTTATCTGCTCCCGTCGTATAGGGGCTTTGTCAGGAGCACATTCAGAATATGACTTCCAGCTAGACGTATACTACCCTCTCGAGCAGGGCTCTCGCAAGAAAACGCCTATACTGTTTTTCATCTACGGAGGGGGTTTCAACACGGGCGAGCGCAGTATCTCCCCAAAAACGTTCGGGCTCGTTTACGCGTGCGTCGGGGCATTCTATGCTCGACGCGGCTACATCGTTGTCGTCCCGGACTACCGGCTCGTGCCACACATCACGTATCCCGCCCCCGCCGAGGATGTGCGCGACGCTGTTCGTTGGGTGGTCGCACATGCCGACGAATGCTTAGTCTCGCCCGGCTCGCCATCCCCTGATCTCGAGAAGATCGCGCTCATGGGTCATTCTGCGGGGGCGGCGCATGTCGCGACCATGGTGTGGGATACGAATGTCCTGGCGGAGGACGACGAGCTCAGAAAGAGAATTGTGGCGACTATCTTGGAGTCACCGCCATATGATTTATCGATGATGACCGTGGACTGGCCTACTGCTCCGATCCACATCCATTATTATGGCGGGACTATAGAACTCGTTCATGCGAATGCCCCGATGCTCTTTTATCGAAAGTTGTCGAAGAGCTTTGCGGAGACATTGCCTAAAATTTTGATGGTGGAAGGGGAGAATGAACCCGACTGGCTACTTGATGCTGGCGTTTCTTTCCACAAGGAGGTCAAAGATAAAACTGGCGAGGATGTGAAGAAGATTGTTGCCAAAGGACACAATCATATCAGTCTAAACTGGGCGCTGAGCACTGGTGTAGGAGAAGATTGGGCGGAGGAGTTGGTGGAATGGTTGGACAAGCTTGTCGCGCAATAGATATCACCAACATTTTTTGGAAATGTTTATACCCCACACTTTGAGCAGAAAAGCGGACATCATGTGTAACATCGTCGCAGAAAACAAGTAGCACTGAGGAGAGCCTGTACATTTATTTAGTTCTTTGGTTATATGACAAGACCTTCGTTGTAAATCGTTTAAATGTCGTAATTTTGCACAAGGGTTCCAAATTTCCTTCCCAACCTGTGAGTCTTTTCAAAAATGGCGCTAGCGATAACTACGTCTTGTAATCCAATGCCAACCGACTTGAAAATAGACACAGGTCCCTCATATCCATCTTCAATGTCACTAGACCTTGGTTGCAGATCGAGGTAAGAATCGCGTGATAGAGTATTATTTGAGTTTTTCGGGATAATGTCTCCGATTTCTGTCATCTGAGAGGGAGTGACTTGTGCGTCAATAAGTTCTCCTGCTTCGTGAGAACAGGCCTCTCTGGAGTCGACGAGTAAAATTGGAAAGGGTTTGGAAATGTATTTGTCACGGATTTGGGACGGGATCGACCTGAGAACAAGAGCTTTGTCAATCTCTCTCATGGTGGGCTTGTAGCTTCCAATAAGAATGATATGGCACCCATTCTTGACCCATGACGAAGGGAACAAGGGGTCTGTGGATGAAGTAGCACATATAATAATATCCGCAGACTTCACAGCGTGTTCCAGGAGATTCCTGTTCTGGGTCGAATCATCAGTATGAGATGTCGAGGAGATCAAGTTTATTTGAAGGTGAGGAAACCGAGACGCCATCTTAACCCGTAGAGAGATGGCGCGATCGTTGAGTGTACGATTGATGATAGTACATGTGGTGATACTTGCAAAATATCGAAGGTGGAGATCTAGGTGTGCATCTATCTGTTGTCCCGCGCCGAATACAACAATAGATCGAGGCTCAGCGGGTCCTGCTAAGTTAGTAGACAGGAGTGAGCCTATCGATGGTTCATCGTGGTCTAAGTTAATACCAACAGTGCTTCAGAATTGAACCATAGACCTACTAGCAGCATTCCGTAGAGCAGTCAACTTGCGAGAATTTATTACAGCCTTCACAGAACCCGTATTTTCGTCTAACATCAGGGTAGTACTAGGAAGGCCTTTAGAGCTGTCTTTGGTAGGCACAGAAACAACTTTGATCGCAGTTTTCACCAACTGGTCACCACTGGAGCCGGATGAGCCGGATGCCTTTTCAGCGAAAGGTAGGGGGCCAATGTGAGCTGGCATAAACAGGGTGGTATGGCTATCGGTTTGGAGACTGATCCTAGGAGGCATAGATATCCCAGAATCTAAACCTTGGAGTCCGGCAGAAGAGCTGGAAAGTCGGGCAAATACCTGAGCCATAAGGTATTGCAGCTCGTCAAGTGTGAAAGTTGCTGCTATTTCGTCCACATCAGTCGCAGACAGGACAAGGAGAGACATGGGTTATTTTTTGGTGCCGGTGTTTGGGCACTGTGTGAGATGGCGGTATAATGCAGAGAACCAAAGCGCAAGCAAATTTGATCAGGATAAACCGGTATCATTATGCGGCCCGAGGCCTGATGAAAATCGATAGGGGTTAACCTGACAGGCTAAGGTCCACTGAGTATGAATATCATCATGATTTGGTACTGTACTACTGTTTCGCTTCGTCAGATTAGCTTGTTTATTAGCAGTCTGAAATGTTGTCTACTTACAAGTTCTTCGACTTGTATTCGACTGCAGCTCCAAAAGGCTTAAAACCCCTTTATACCCGAGCAACAATTAATTTTGAAAAGCCATGTCTGGCAGGCTTTCGTCATGAGTGATAAACATTTAATATGTACCGTTTCGTCGAGGTTTGAGAACCAAAGTGTCCAGCGTGTAGCATGCCATTGTTGGAATGAAGTCTATGTCAGTCCTTAAGCCCGTCTAAAAGTGAATAAACCTCAAGTACAATGGAAGGCTTCGTGTGAGCAATGCGCTCACGAGATCGCGACGACTAATTTTTCTCCCATGAAAGTATTTCTAGTCGCAAATCTTCACTACAAAGATCGAGCACTGCCGGTATGTATAGCCTCGAAGCCAGTTCATCTCGGACAGAAAGTGGGTACAGTGGTAAAGATTGGTGACCGGACGAGTAGAGAGGTAAAGTCTGAGCACTGAGTAGGGGTCATTGTTATTAAGAGCCTGCAGAACGTGTTTAACCGAAAGCGATCGGAATTTCAATTGCTTTTCTCCCTCTTTCCTTCATAAGGATTCTTATACTAGTTGCCATCCACCGTTCCGCCGCTCATCATATGGCAAAATCGCTCAACCTTGCGATTGATTCGGACGAAGATGAAATTTGGTGGCAAGGGAACTTTCCACGCTACGAGGAGTAACGCAGACACGGTTGGAAACGTGAGTGTTTTGTTATAAACCGTGGTCTACTATGGTACGAGACCAATTCCAGTTCTCCTTTGCGTATCGTCTGTCCAATCCCTAATTGGCGGTCTACGGAGCCGTATCGGGTCTATTCTTGTGAGGAGAGAATCTATAACAGCATCCACATCGATGTTGTGCAGCAAATGCAGCTCGGCGATAGTCGATGACCTCAATGTCGCTCAAGGCGTAGTCTCGAAACAAATCTCTCGTTTTGTGAGTGTTCCTCATGATTGAAGACAATCCTCATACTGACTAGTATATGTCAAGCATACTGTGGCGAGCCTGGAGGCCGAAATGTCGCAGATCGATGCTATGATCGAAAACCTTGCCAACAGGCGTACAATGCTCCGGAGAAGGATTAACAACATGTCACCCATAGGACAACTACCGCCGGAAATTTTGACCGAGATATTTAGGTTGGCGTGCCATACTTACGAAGACGGAGGCAAATCTCACCTTCCACTCTTCTTTGGACGTATCTGTAAAGAATGGCGAGACATTGCATGGTCAACACCACTCCTCTGGAATAATTTATCCTTACGAATTTCCCGTAAAACATCCAAAATTCAAGCCGAATTACTCAAAGATTGGCTTCCGAGAGCCCAAACATCACCTTTACACATCAATCTTACAGTCGATGACGAACAGGAAATGACTTTTTGTTCTCTCCGGACTATCATGGAGGTTTTGGCTACTCGCTCTAGTTATTGGCGCAATTTCAGCAGTGTGCTACCATTGCAATGTTATGACGTGCTCGTCGGCAATTACTTCCCTATGCTTTCATCCATTTCATTACACCCACCCAAGGGTTCAATCTCAACGTTCTGTCATCCCCCAAACATGCTTCTTTCTGCTCCCAAACTCCGCGATGTCGATCTTTCGGGATTCAACTTTTCCGCAACGGCATTACCCTGGGATCAGTTACGACGCTTCAAAACTCAATTTCTCACTGTTGAAGAATGTTTGAAGATCTTGCAGCAATCTCCAACGCTTAAAGATTGTCATCTTGAGAATGTTTACTCCGCAGAGATCTTTCCTGCCTCCATAGCCAACCCTCTTCAGTCTCATCTCGAGTCGCTCGATGTCACGCTCATCAAGCCTGGCGCCGTTTCTCTCCTAGAAAGCGTCACTTTGCCCTTCCTTCGAAAGCTTCGTATACACTGCGTTGGCCGTCCGGGTTCCTTCATTCTTCCCGCACTCGCTTCGTTGGTTTTGCGCTCTTCTTGCGCTCTTCAACTTCTCCAGATAGAGAAACAAGAATTCCACGAGGATGACCTGATATCTTGCCTTGACGCTATCCCATCTTTATCCCATCTACGTTTAATCACCCTGGGAGACGGCGTTAATCCATCGACCGGATTGACCTGCAAATTGGTCACAATGCTGCATCCTTTGTATCAAGCCGGGCGTCCGCTACTTCCCAACCTCAGCGACCTTTATTACCACGGCCCGCTTCACTGTGACGAAGGCTCTTTAATGGCTGTCATATCATCAAGGTGGCGAAGTCGTGGACGGGAGCCATTCATCCCGGAGAGCCAACAACCTGACGACATCGCTCAGCTTAGCACGGTAAATATTATTACACCAAATCTGTTCCCCGTATCAACCGATGTACAGTGCGAAATGAAGCGACTTTCAAGGGAAGGTATGCACCTTGATATTCGCCCATCATCAGTACAGCGCTAGCATTTACTAGCTAATTGGGCGTGTTGTACAATCGTTTCGATTAGAAATCCGAATCGAACAACGTAGATCAACACTAATGATATATACAAGGCGACGTTTATTGGTTGATGTAAATAAATACCAACATGGTGATACCTCAAATTTGTCTGGCCAGCACAGAGGGAGAGAGATACGAGTAAAACTGGGAAAGGTTGAAAAAGGTCATGCATGAAAGTATTGAAGATTATGTTTGCAGTGATACATGATACAGGGATTATTTAAACAAGAATAAGGTGATAAACTCCAGGAGACCTAGAGGACCTTGTAAATTGAGGAATGTATAGTTTACTCCTTTCCGAAGCCTTGAACTTCAGGTTGTGGCTGGAACTTCTCCAATGATTTGGGGATCCGGTTCCCCGTCGGCGTCAGCGTCATCGTCATGGACATCTAAAAACAGGAACAATAACCTCCTTAGCAAAAAAAAATCGTACGTTCGCTTCAAGCAAAACAAACTTACCAGGTGCGACATAATCATTAGGGTCGTTTTCTGCGATTAAAGTATTAGAGGATTGAACAACAGTTGCTAAGAAAACTTTACCTTTGTTAGAGCCTCCCAAACTGGAGGCATCGTTATTCTCCACATGATTGATAAATGTAGCCAGAACAACATCTTCTTGGACGGCATTTTCGGTTTCCAGTGTTTGTTTAGGTTCTTCAGACTGCACTGCTGGAACCCCTGCTGAAGTTCTGCGTGGCTCTAACAAAACGCCATCGAATATTGATTTGGCCTTGCTTTGAGGAGCAGGAGCACCCTTGGCACTCTTTCGAGGCCTACCTGGCCCACGTTTGTTTGAAGAACCTGCCTCGTCAGCAGCAGATTCTGATAGAGGCGCTTTTTTCTTGGGGGTAGCTTTGCTTTTCTTTGGAGAAGTAGATCCAACAGCGTCGACACTTTTCCTCGGTCGGCCTCTTGAGCGTTTTGTTCCATCTGCTGCGGTGTCTGTGCTCTTCCTAGGTTTGCTCTTCTTGCGCGGTGATTTGGTTTGTGTGATCGGTGTCGGGTCAGGGTCCTCTTTGGTGAGTTTGACGCGTTTCGTGCCCTTGAAGCGGGTATTGTGGGCAAGACTTGTGTCCCCTTCGCCATCTGCTTCTTCGAGGCGCGAGCTTTTGCGCTTTGGGCTACTTGTTTCTTCTGGAGAGGAGGATTCAAGGGGCTTCCTAAGAGCTTGCGTTTTTCCCAGTGTTTTCAGCGCAGGTTCGACTACATCAAATCTGTCAGTTTAGAAAAGTAATTCATGCAGCAGAGCTTCTTATGAGAAGAATACCGGAGGAATTAAATAAGTAAAATAGAACTCACGTCCTCGCTTATCTACATCGCGCAGGAATTCTATCATACTTTCTTTGCGCATTACTCCCTGATATGCCCCGCCTTCCTTCGAGCCTTGCACAATTTGCATGCAAATTAGACGGAGACATTCCGCCTTTAACAATTCCCAAGGAAATCCTGCACTTGTCGGCATTGATATCCCGGAATAAAATAGATAAAGACCTATAGGTTAAGGATTTCCAAGGTATTGGAAACTTAGGAATTTAGGGAAGAGGGAGAAAGAGGAACTGGTATGGATTAGCGGACAATGTCAAGGACCGTCTGGTCATCGGCTTGCGGTGTGACATAATCGTGACAGTGACAGTTATGTCATTGTCAATTGGCCGGGTCGGCCAGCATTCAGACGCCAAGAAAAATCAGTGTGCAGTTGCGCCTTGTTCTCTTCATTCCTTGGGCATTACACGCACATCGACCTGAAATCTATTTACAACAGAGAAACGATAGTGAGGGATATAAATACAGCCTATGATAAGTATCCAGTCCTCTTCCGTTTATTTAGATTTGTATGGACAACGCCAATGTATCCTTGCCACCACCTGAAGTTATATTATAGAAAGTATAAGAGTCATCATTATGAGCGAGTGGCATCCAATCCTCTTGGTGACCGTCAGTGTCGAATAAACATCAAGATGAAAACAATGTAAGCAACGTACTTTTATACAGGAAAGCGAGCGAATACCGATATGATCTGCGATGCTATATTTTGCCTGAGATCCTTCAATTGATAATCAACGTCAACAATAAAATTACCAAGCTGTAACTGCCTGATCGAAACTTCTCGTTGTTGCGTGAGTCCAAAGGTTTTCCAGGCAACGTGGATATGAGTGTATGTGATGTTTCACTTACGGAGGTTGACGCAACGCTAGCACTAACAGAGGGTTCTCCGACTGATCCTGTAGCGACACCCTGAGGGATGGTCACGCTGACAGAGGATGTAGCGCAGTTGCTGTTAAACTCTGGAGTCGCCGTAACAGAAATGAATCAAGTTTTTTTTTTTTGAACATTGGGCATTTAGTGTAGTTTTAACGAATGGGTGTACGCACGGGAAGCAAGGGTTGCAGGATTGAATTCAAGTCCTGCACCAGCGGCTGCCGCAGCATCAGTGGTGGCCAGACAGTTCAGACACGACTGGGCCGCCTGTTGGATAGCGCTGGTGCATGGGCATGACTGGGGTCCACCGGAACAAGACTGTGTTAATAAAATTTTGAGTTTTCATTTTAAGAAAATTAAGTGTAGTATGCCCAACCTGGATTATTCTGGCGCAGTCATCGGTGCACTGTGGAAAGGTTTGAGATATCGACAAAGCAACAAGGCTGGTTAGCATATGCCACACGTCTTCAACTTACGTGATCTGACTGTCGCTTGAGAACCTCGGATGCTACCTTGCAATCAATATAATCAGTAGCTTGGTGTGCAAAAGTATGTACGTACATCCCAACACACCGGATAACAGCAGAGAAATAATGAAAGCTTGTGCGAGCATGCCAGAAAAGTTGGGGTTTTCAGAAATCGGTATTACAGACTGCCCATATATACAGGGTATGCAACGGATATGCGGCTTTGTCGCTGTCGATGGACTGGTAGTTTTGTTTATCAGTTTCCAGGGTATACTGATGAATCATGACGAACACCAATTTGCCATTGTTTTTGATGATTAGCAGGTGCGACATAGTCAGAAAAGTCGCTTTCTGGGGTAAAATTATTAGCAGATTGAACACTATATCGAGAGTAGCTTTACCGTTGTTAGAGTCATACAACTGGAGGCATCGTTGTTTTCCACATCATTGGTAAACCCCCTTCGAAGTTCGGACGGTGTTTTCGCTCTCCCATGTTTGTTTAGGTTCTTCAGACTGCACTGCTAGAGCACCTGCTTTAGTTCTGCATGGCTCTAACAGAACGGCATCAGACACTGATGGTCTTGCTTTAATGCGCAGGAGCACCCTGTCCCTCTTTCGAGGCCTACAAAATCCGTGTTTCATTGAAGCGCTAGTCTCATCGACAGCGGGAGACACAGGTGCATTCTTCTTGTGGGTAACCTTACTTTTCTTCGAGGAACGATATCCAGCAGCACCGCCAACGATCGAGCCCTCTGGCGTTTTGTGTAACTCCATCCGCTGCGGTGTCTGCGCTCTTCCTAGGTTTGCTCTTCTTGCGCGACATTTTAGTCTGTGTGATCGGTGACGGGTAAGGCTCCTCTTTGGTGATTTTGACACGTTTCGTGCCCTTGAAACAGGTATTATGGGCAAAACTAGTGTCCTCTTCGCCATCTGTGTCTTTGGGTGCGAGCTTTTCCGTTTAGGGTTGCTGATTTCTTCTGAACTAGCAGATATGAATATAGCAACTCCTAGAGAATATCTGCACTTGTAGACATTGACGTTCGGTATAAAACATGATAAACACGCATAGATTGTTGACTTTCAAGATATCGGGACGCTAAAAGGATTTGGCGGATAACCTTCGCGGTGTGACATGAAGTGACAGGTCACGTTTGCTGGACACCGAGAAAAAATTAGTTTGCACCAAATTTTGCACTATCCTAATTCTCTGATTACACTCACATCGATCTGAAATCCACATTCACGACAGGGAAAATATTGAGAGGCTGCAAAGTATCGGTAATGTAAACAATCCTTATAATCTCAACGTTCATGATGTTCAGCCCGTCGTCAACCGAGGGCCTCGAGTCGGAGTCACAAACGAAGAGGGTCAAAAGAGGGTGCCACTGTGCCACAACTATCCCTTTATAAAGAGCCCGTCTTTGCTTTTGGAAGATCAATCTTCGACCCTTGCGTCCAGCTTCTTTCTACTACTGATTTAGCATTCATCCTAAGGGAGACCCCTCTGCGCATCCATACTGATCTTACTACCCTGGCCGCAATGGACAATTTACTCCAACAGATGCCTAAGCCCAAACTCTACGGTACCAGCAGAATCAATCTATTGTCACAGAAGGCCGTCGCCGTGTATGAAATTGAAGAGGCAATCCGCAAGCTTGAAGGAGCATTTAATATGTTTCTTGAAGCGGAACCTGAAGCCTCCAATAGCACCAGTATTGCTCTCAACAAACGCGTTCTTACCGCTCGGTGAGCTGCACATATCAAGGGTTTTATGAACTGTTGTAGATCATTGACGCATTCTGAAGCATCTCTGCGCTGTCTCTAATAGTTTCTACCCTCTCAGAGGATGAAATGTACGTCGATACCTGAGCCTAAAGCCTATTTGACCTGACATCCTTTCGTACAGAGTACAAACCAGGAACTCTCCCGCAACGCCTGACTATAAACTCGCGGAAAATATTCGGCCTTCATTAGACATTCTTGCCAAAACGGACTTCCTGGAGAACGAATCTTTACCAGCTCCAGGAACGCGAGCTTCATTTGTACCACTTTCTGATGCTGTTGACGCGTTGGCATCTGCTCTACTTGCTGGTGTTCATAACCTTGCCAAAAATTCTGACGTCTCTGGAATAGATATCAACAAAACTGGCGATGGGGCCCGTTCTGAGCATGAACACAGGGATTTCAGTGACATTGGTGGCAAAAGAAGTCAATCTCCGAGGCCCCGGATGGAACGACCCGAAACAAACAGCATTGTTCGTCGTCCTACACCATCCAACGCTTCTGCCACAACAACCTCTGGTCTAACCGGTGTCACTGATCCCGACTCAACTTCTCCAATGACGTTCCCCACTTCCCATGTGCGCACAAGCGTTGAGATGCAAGTGGAAGACTTAAAGCAGTCTCTCGTGTCTAGTTCCCCTTTTTCGTCGCAATCTATCTCTTTGGCGTCAACTCACCCCGGTTATGAAAACGCAGGATGGACAACTTTGCCATATTTGTGCAACACCTCTGCCCCTTATTCACCCTCTTCCAACATATCGTTTATAGTTGGCCCAATACAGGCCTCTGTTGCTATACCCCCCAAAGTCAAAATATTCGATCGGAGTGCTGGCTCATCCTCTGCAAACTCTGCCTCTGTTGATGCAAATGAACTCTTACCCGGTCAAGGTGAGAAAAACAGTGTTCGCAGTTCTAGGGATATTTTTGCCAGTATAAAACAAATCCCCCTAACTGTGCCGTCTCCGGTTGTATCTGCGACTTCAAAAGGGCGCGTCTCTCGGACTAGGGTTTCTGTCTCGCCTCCTCAAGCTCTAGATACTCCGAAAGGAAAGGCTCGTGTATCTGCGACCAAGAAAAAGATACCTACGATTCAGAATGAGTCTAACGACGGTGGAAAAGAGACCAGCCCTCGACGAAGCTCGCGTTTAAATTCGAGCAATAGTCCGTATGCCCGACCCAAGTCACCCAACTAACACTACCAGTCTTGTCTGCATCTGCTTTGGCTTGGACTTTTATCTGATGCTTTACTTGTACAAAATTGAACATCAAACCTTCCGACAATATCATTCCAACTCGTTTAATTTACTATCTTATTTTTATCGTTTCTGATGTTCATTTGTAGATCTTCTGACTGTCCAAATTATTTCAATGATATAGCAGTGGCAATGGAACTTCTATTACACTGCCACTATAATCTCAACTCAAGCGCTCATCAGCGTCATCGAACGGTACAGCATAGCATGTACTCTCGTTTGGCCGCTCAATAATTGATTTACTCATGATTGATACATACACAGGCAAATGATGACTATCGAAAATGACAAGTACGTAGTCATGATCGGTAATAATGAGAGAGATGAGTTTTTAACACATATAAGACACAGCCCTAACCACGTACTATCTCACGATTATGTGACACTATAAGGCAATCTGTAATGCTTTGAGGATCTCCCAAATCTACTAAATCCTCCCATTTCTTCGACGATGAGCACAACGTGGTATCTCCCTTATCGGGGACTTCCACCTGAAATTATCATCGAAATTATCGGCAAACTCATTAACGACTACCGAGCGTTGTACTATGTGGGGTTTTGCAACAAGTTCATGTACGACTTGTCTGTCCGACTACTCTATCGCAAAATGCACAGCTTTCTTGCTACTCAATCCGTGGACTACAAAACCGACGCACGGACTAAGAGAATCGCCATCAGAGCGATGCGTTCTCTCCTAAACAATTTACACCTTGGGGTATATGTCCACGAATACACCATTGAGGATCCTCCACCGCAGCTTGGCCAGAGTGCCGTCCCAATAGAAGGCCTGCGTCGAGGACTTTATGCCATGGTCAATTTGAAGCATTTGACCATCGAAACCTTTAATGCCAGGGAGAGGTGGAAGTTGTTGTTTGATCTTGATCATCCGCGATACGGACTCACACTGAACTCTGATCATTCCATCGACTGGTCAGCAAGTCTAAATGTCCCTTTCCATCTGGAGACTTTTACTTGTAGGGGATATGAAGCCCATACACACTGCACAATTTCACAGGCGGACCTGAACTCTTTCCTCAAGACACAACCTGGACTTAGAAAAATCGACATCCAGTTAGACGAAGCCAGTTGGGAGCGTAGGATTTCTCAGAAAACTGGGGGTGTCGATAGAAAACCGCTCCAAATATTTCCCTCTGCGTCTACATGCTGTCCTGAGTTGGAATGGGTAGTTGGAGATCGAGCCGCCATTGAGTCTCTCCTTCCGGGAAGGAAAGTGCGCGTTGTCCAGTGGAAACATTGCCGGAACGATTCTGGAGGCTCTATTCACCATCTTGCAAAAGAACTAGCTCTCGTAGAAGTTCTGGCTTTGCCTGATTCCGGAATCCGAGGTATAGATCCACCTGTGGTTCAAATGGCACCGTATATGCAAGATCTAAAATACCTGGAGGTTTCAAATAAGGTGAGCTTCAAACTAAGGTATACTTGGTTGTTTTATGTTCAAATTGATAATTTTTACTCGGTATCCAGGATCTAAATTCTCTAAAATGGACATTTAACAGACTTCCGTCTCTCATAGGAATCGTGATCCTAAATTCAGACAATCGAAACAGGCATCCACCAATGGAAGTAGCAGCTCGCAGTAAAAAAGTCGCTGAAGTATTTGACCACATCCCGACGCTGCAGTTCTTAGCAGTGGAATTGTCTACAAGGTACTTGCTGAGAAAGAACTTCGAACGATGGCAACGTATCGCAGATACAGAAAGCCCTTGCGCTGGTAATATACCAAACCATCCGGATTATGTGACTCGCACTTTCATTCAAAGAGCGATTTACCCCTCTTTCAATTGAATAAAGCGATATGATGGAGTACTGCATACGGCAGATACACCCAAATTAATCGCAACATCCTTTAATTTTAGGTGATTCTTTCATTTATTTAATCGAATAAGTATACCATATTTCCATATCCATCCAATGTCCAAGCCTTCCCATCAAAAGTAGATAATGCAAAAACTCCGAGATGAACAAGCCCCGTAAGAAGATCACGGAGCTGAGAATGCAGATTTAAAGGAATTGGTGAGGACGAGGAAGGAATATACCATTGTACCGATCCCAAAATTCCTGATACTGTGGACTTCAATACGAATTTATCCAGCTTCTCGGTGACAGTGTCCCTGGTTGCTCTCAAAATCATGACTTCCAACAAAGTCTCCAAATGGGATTGTGTGAGAGGCCCTTCGTATGTGAACTCCCTAAGAATCGGCACCAAAGAATCAAGTGGATCAGGCGCGGGGCGCAAGGCTCCAAATAATGCGTCTCCAGATTTCATGGGACTTGGCTGACGATTTTTGATCTCCAACACCTCTAGTAACTTGAGGGTGCTGAGCAATTCGATGAGTATTTCCACATCATCCGGAAGGATGAAATTGAGATACAGATGCGTGAGCTTGCATTGTGAACGTGAAACGAAATGCAGGAGGTATAAGGGAGTTTCCGAAACCGAATCTTCATTGGAGATGATGTTCAGAGTTAAGTTCTGTAATGAAGGGAATCTCCAAAGACTCATTAATAGAGTTACGAAGCTGTTCCAATTGTGAAATGTCAGATGAAGGGTTCGCATACGGCAGTGATATATGCTGAAATACAATCCCATTCTCCCAACCGGAGAGATGTTTGACATGTGAGCTTCAGTCACGTTTGAAAGGGATTTAAGAAGATAACGCAAGTCGATTTCGGTGCCGTCTAACAAGGATAAGGAAGTGATCTGCTTCTCTGGCAAGAGGACGACGTTGGAAATATAACAAATGCTTCCAATAGTAATATCGCGAAGGTTTGGCGCCCTAGTTAAATTGAGAAGGGAGGAAGAAGTATTCCAATCTAAATCTGTACGATGATAAGAGTTGTCGTAGGTAAAAGTAGTGAGGCGAGTGAGGTCGGCAATCTCGCCGATCTCCTTGGAGAGGAGAGAACACCAGTCGCGCGGGATTCGAAGAAGTAGGGCACGCCATTGTGAACTATGTCGTACCAGCAACTTCATCAGCGCAACAGGCGGGCAACAGTTTTCTGCTCCCAGTTTCTCAACATAAATGTCCAGGTCTCGACCGTTGGCACGCTTTATCCATACTTGAAGAAGTGAGGAAGCGTCATCACAAAACCCATTTCTTATGCAAATGTCCACGGTTGTCCACAACGTGGAGGTAGACCATGCTATATCCCTCCAGTCTTTGCAGACTCGACCAAGACATAATGGATGTGGCTTCCTTTTGCTAAGCAAGCTTCCTGTGTTGACCTGGCATGCATGAAGAAATATTTGTGCTATGATCTCGGGTGGGAGTCGAAATATAGGGCTGTGTAAGTGATCTGTTTGGGAAGTGGGGTTAGATATCACAGTCTTGGAAGACGAGTCACTGTTCATGGGGTTGATTTAGCTGTGTAAAGGGAAAGATGAGTGGTGACGACGATCATTGATGTCTCCAGAAAACCCACTTCTGATCAACACATTGGGCGGTCACATGATAGAAGCAGATATGGTCGTCGTAAATAAATTATGTATCTATGTGCGATATATGGTGGTGCTACCGTGGAAAGCAGTCTCGAAAGCTGCATAGGTGTATGTGTTCGACATCTAATTGAGCCGAAGACAAGGAAGCAAATGAAGGTAAATGGAGGCGTAAAGAAAGTGGTATATGGTAACTCGAACCGTCCTTGCATTTCCCAACGTCCACCCATCCACCCTACAACTCAGTCTTCAATCTCAATCCACGCGTCCGCGACCATTTCCACCTGGGAATGAGCCAGCAACAGGACTCCAGCCATCTTCTGGACCCCTTTCTTCACCTCGAATCAAACTGGCAATTGATGCTGTATGCCGATGTCCCCTTCCTCGTGTGCTCGCGGCAGGTCCTTTCTTCCCTGGGGGTGCGGATGCTAGCATTGGAGCCGCACTATCATGTACACCAGCTGGGAATGATGTCGCACCAGGTACCGGTGATCTGTAGGTAATATCTTCCTCTTCTTCTGAACTTGGTTCGCTTATTGCGTCAAACTCACGAGCGGAAAGCATCACTCCACCACGACCGTAGCCATTTAAAGGAGCTGCTCGTGGGTCTTCGAGATCGTATTGGTTATATTTATTCCTCGAATGACTGGCAAGGTTAAGATTTGGAGGAGGAGCAAGTGCTGCAGGACCACGGAGTTCATCTGGAAGGAAAAGATAGAAGAATGCAGTAGCCAAACATGCACCACCGACGACATCGATGAGGTAGTGATGCGTAAGGTACATGGTTGCCCAATAAAGCACGGTGGCGTATGCCCAAATGTAATTTCGTACCTGGGGGAAGAAATGGGAAAGGAAGAAGGCTTCCAGGGTGGCGTTGCCAGCATGAAGTGAGGGGAAAGCGCCAAATACCAAGGGAGAGTTGGTGAAACCGGTGGTATACGAAGAGGAGTGGAATAAAGCGTCAATGCGGGCAAGACCACCAGGGGAACCCTTCATTCCGTAATTGGCGGGTGTGAGGCCGTGAATAAGCTCGTACCAAGGGGGGGAACAAGGAAGAACGATTTGAATGAGGACACCAACCAAGTTCATGTACCCGAAAGTACGGGCCCATAAGTGGAGGGTCTGCTTGGAGCGGAAAAGCCAGAGAAAAATGGCGACGACAAATGGGCACGTAAAATGCACAACACCGTACGGAAGCCATGCAAGAATGTCGAGAATAGGGTGGGTGAACCGGGTAAGAATGTCGGATATGTTGGCACCATAGAGCACGGATTCAAGAGTGGGGAGAAGAGATACTGAAATCGACGGCCTCCATGCCGATGGCATGAACCTTGAGGAATACCACGAGAGAATCCAACTGAACACTGGGGTCGCTGGGACGAAAAACTGACTTGTAAATGGAATAAGCAGAGCAATTGCATATAGGATAGGAATTGCCAGCTTCTTCGGATATGCTGGATCCTGCATCAGCGTTATCCAGAAGGTAGCATTGGCAAAATGGAAGATATAAAGGGAGTCCCAACGCGTAAAGTTGTGTGCGCGCAGTCGGTTCAAGGTCACTGCGGGGTTCAGGGATTTGTCCAATCTGGCGACGGCAGCGACAAAGGCGTGTATTATGTCGGAGAATGTGCGTGTGATGGGCCCTAGGGGCGACGACAACTTCGGCATCGTCTGGAACGTCTAGAAAAAAGTCGTGCTCGTCGTGGTTGTCGGCGAGAGGCCGTGGGAATATTGTGGTAAATTGTTGCTGTAAATCAGGGCCGACATTTGTCATCCCGCTTCCGTCATTTGTGCCGATGCTGCGTTGACAATCCTAATGTTTCTCTTCAATGTTCATCAGGACCACATTGAGTGTTGAGCATGTCCGACTTGGACAATGAAAGAAGTCAGACTCTCAACCCCACATCATTTCTGTTAGACGTAGCGGGCCATATCTTCGTTCTGGCTTGCCACACCATTCCAGGAAACATCCGAAGACGAAGATTAAATGCATCGATATCGCTTGAGCGAATCTGAGTAGAAACTGGGGAGATCTAATTTATAACACTCGCTGCTTGCTAGCTATTGACCGTTGACCCTTCGACCATTTGAGGTTAGACCATACGATTTAACTAATCAGTCTTCAAGCTCTAGCTATTTACTTCATTGTTGTACCAACTGAATAAACTGAGACTCAGAAATCAGAACTCTACTACTTAGCAATGCAAATGTAATGATTATGATATCAAAAAATACTGTAAAAAAGGCTCCACAGTGCGCATAGAGTCTGACCTTTATCGCATGGTGTTTCGAATGTGCTTGAAACTTTTATTCAAAACTACTAATAGTGTTCACGAATCATGGGTTTTCCACTGGGAACGGTCACCGTTGTTACGAGTTGATCGGAGATTAGACGAGCGCTAAAATTGGTCTCGCTGACCTCGTGGGTAGCTATGCCACTACTTATCATGATCAGCACAGGTTTGGAGAATTTATTAACCATAACCAACCCTGGGGCCAAACTGCAACGCCAGCGAAGCAGGGCACCGTGGGCGGTTTTAAGAACCCTATTGTTTGCCTTCATATGAAAGGCCTTCTTACTTCCAACCATTAACTCCTACCGCAGATTCAGAAAATCAACAAGGGGACCACACATCGCTTCCGCATTAACATATGGCATCCAATCTCTCAGAGCCTACTTCTAACAAACCTCTACCGCTGAATGCTACCCAGACAGACTCGGACCAATGTGATGAAGACCCTAATACGGTACCGATTATGTCTACAATGACCGACTTTCTTCCTAGATTACCCGCCGACATCTCTTCCCTTATTTTCTTTTACACTTGCCAGCCCTATCCTGATCCCTTTCTAGACCTAGACTCAAATCCAAGATGGGAGCGTCAGCTACACCCGCTGAAGCTAGGCCAGGTTTCCAGGTCTTGGCGTGGTTTTGTTTGGGGGTCATCAGAGATATGGCAGACGATAATCGTAAAAGTCAGGGGTCCCAATGAGAGGATCATATCACAAGTCAATCTTCTAAAGGAGTGGATCTCTCGTGCAAAGGGCAGGCCACTAGATATATATCTTGAAGAAAACGAATGCGACTCTTCCTCACTCACCATTGATCCCGTTGACCTGCTGCTAACTCTGCTGGTTCGGCATGCTCATCAGTGGAGGACGATCAAGTTCCACCTGTCGAAGAAAAGATACCAGTTTATTTCTCTTTTGGGAACCAAAACTAATACACGAAAGGACCGTATGCGTCGCCTTGGACAATCCAACGCCAGCTCAAGAAACGATGCGCTCCACTCGGAAGAGCGCGTGATTCCGTTGGACAACCTCCAAACAGCGTCTTTACATGGCACAGGAAAAAATGATGATTGGCGTGCCAATCTACCTCTGGACCTCTCACAGGCGCCTTTGTTACGAGAGCTAACATTCTCTTCCATTATAATGAAATCTGACATGTTCCTCAACCTCTCTACCAAGGGTATTACACAACTAACACTTTCCTTTGTTCTAAGAATCGTTCCTCGGGAGCTCCTAGATCAACTCCCAAATCTTACTGAGCTTACCCTGTCAAAATGCTCCGTAGTTCGCAAGCTGGAATTCAATGCCGCCTCGCGACCCATAATCCACGAAAGGCTCCGCGTTTTCAATATCGAAGTCGAAAGCGATTTCCTTTTCAATCTGCTCGTCCACCAGCTCTGCTTCCCGGCACTCGAGAAGATATATATCATTATCCCCGAAGTGTTCCAACACACCAAATTCCTTCTGCCCTTCATCAGACGTTCGGGATGTATACTCACCAGTCTGACCACAGAATCAATGTGCAACACCGAGGACTGTGACCTCATCGAGTTCCTTTCTGCAGATGTCATCTCCCCGCTCAAGGAACTCCACATCCTGGACTATGACACCATGGGAATTGTAAAGAAACGGAAAAAAATAATCAGGAGAAATAAAGTACAGGGCGCGTTTTCCGGCTTGAACGATGCCTTCTTTGTCTACTTTCACCCATATCTATTCCCCGATTTCCTTCCGCGTCTTGAAGTGTTGGAATACCGAGGCATGTTGTCGGTGGACGACATTGATTTTCTAGAGCCGTTCATGCTAAGGTCGCGCATGAGGGATCTTGACTCGGGCAATGCAACAGATGGTGACCCTAGACATGATATATCAATTTTGAAGAGGGTCAGGATACAGGCTGAGAAAGCCGCTGGAATGAGTTTCTCGATTGCTGAATATCATGACCCACAGTATGTATGGGAGCTGATTAGAATGGTAGAGGTTGGATTTATCACCTTGCTTGATTCTGATGGCATGGTGTGGGAGTGAAAAGAACGTATGCAAACAGGTGGTACTCTGTGTAGACAGGAACCCAGAAAGATTTGAAATATATTTATTACATCGAAGGTGGTTTACAGGAGATTGAGATTGGGTATATGATTTGGTGTAATAATTCCAGGATGATGTTACAGCCAGGGGAAATGACCGTGGTAGCGATATACATTTTGAAAGCTCTGGGACTTGGGTATACAAGAGACACGCTAATAATAAATAGAATATTCAGCATACGTATTCTTCGAATTCCGTATGAGGCCAAGTGGGGGCCCTCGAATCCTGAAGCAGATAGTTGGGCGAAAGAGGTACTTGAGGTTTCGAGGTCGCCGGTGGCAAGTAATCTACCTCCAACGTAAGGTCCACACCCACAGCGTTCGCATGGCGGCGAACGTCCTCTCCAATATCTTCCGTTCTAGCCCTGTCAAAAGTGGCCCGAACGCGTCTTAGTGGCGCTACTTCCCCCTTTGAATATGAGTATAGACGGCTTGTAATGAACTCTTTCAGGGTTGCGTCTGATATGATTGGGGCGGCTTCTGACTCGGTTGTTTCGAAGACCTCGAGTTTTGGTAGAAGAATCCCTGGAGGATCAATGGGGTCGCCAACAGACGAAAATGATAATGAGGGAAATGGTTGGTTTGGACTAGGGATTGATAATATTTTGAGGTTGAATCTTTCGTTGGCAGGTGACCGACGATAGACGCGTGAAAAGTTTGCACTTCGACTTGCAAAAGGACGGGGAAAGATGGGGGTTTCCGAGCCAATCACAAGATGGGTTAGCGAGGGAAGGGCTTGAAGAGCTCTAAGAGTGTTAGCTTTAGACAAAGCTTTTGGCTCCAAGGTTAGTTTCTTGAGCCCAGACGCTTGCCGAAGGAGGAGAAGAATTGGAGATTGAACCGATTTATCCTCAAGCTCTCCAGGGTCATATAGATGTTTCTGATAGATAAGCCGTTGGATATGAGGGGCATAGATGGCGGAATAGAGGTGTGTTGCCATTTGATGCGAAGCTTCCTCGAAGATATGAAGGTATCTAAGATGATTCAGCACTGCTATGCCAGTCGCAGATTCAGACCCAGAGAAATCCTCCAAGTAGAATTTGCAGTGTACAAGATTCTGGCAGATTTGGAGCACTGAGAAAATCTCGCGTACAGGAGATGGGTTATGAAGGCAAAGATATGTGATTGTTGGCCAAGTGGATGACAGCCGCGGCTCACTTAACTTCCATTTGGGCATATAAAGAGACACGCTTCGAAGGTTAGGGGCCTCCAAAATGTTCAGTGCATGTTGTTGGTAATCGGACGCGCCGGGAAGATGGTTGATACCTAGCTTCAACTGACTCAGCATAGGTAACTCATCGTGTGCAATTAGTTTGTCCATCCTCAGAAAAACTGGATACGGAAGTCCAGTAACTTCGATACTGCTCCATTGCCGAGCGTGTCGACAAACAATCTTGAATAACCTTAATGTAAGGTCCTCGGTTTCATCTATTTGGGAGTGCCAAGTGCGACTCTCATAATGGATAGAAATCGACAGAGGGCACGCCTGAGCATGACTGAGCCACTCCTCAACCCTATTGCAGCGGCTTTGCATTGCTTTCACAGTGTCGAGGTCCGCGCTAGCATGCCTGTCCGTAGAAGGAAGTTGGTTTGGCTGAACTAAGCGGTCCTCGTCCGAAAATGTGATATGTATTCGTGCCCATAATGTAGGAGAATCAAGGACCAGCGACCGCCAGGTGCTGCACACATGGGTTAGCAGCATGGGTGCCTCTGATGAGCTCATTACTGGATTCCGGTGAGCTGGCAAGCATTCATGGAAAATGGCGAGCAGAACGTCTTCCGGAACCCTTCGCACAGGCGAGATGATGGTGTTATAATCTTCCATTGATTTCGTAACAGTGTTGGCTTCTTCTCTGAGAGCAGCCAACGTGCGCTCGTGGCGCTCTATTTCTGCCTGAATCTCTTCCAACCGCTTCATGGGTCCCACGAGGAGGTTTTTGACGCTTGTGACGACTTCAGCGGCTGGTGCATGGTTGTGCGTTAGTAGGTCCGCCAATTTAAAGTCCATATTGAATCCGAGAGGACGCCTTGGGAGACGAAGACCAGAGTAGTCGGTCCAGGGTTGCGCGCTCCTTGATGGCTGGGTCAATAATAGGGTCAACCCCAGAACGCCCACGATAGCCGTCGGTTACCTGCTTACTCAGCATTCAGCAAACGTTATCACCGTGGACCCTGCAAGAAATTTTGGGCAAAGATCACTACCAAGTTACTACATAGCGTCACCGAACACTTATGACCAAGGTACGGACCCTCCAAAACTTACAACGGAATGTACTACGGCCATTACAGCTTGGCTGAGTCCACTACAGATAAACCATCCTTGTGATCCTTTAGCATTTCCGCCAGAGATAACAGTTCAGATATTCCGTCATGCATTCCAACGAATTCCAGGAAATGTTCGTTGGCGTAGGAAAAGCAACCCTTTAACTATCGGTCAAGTCTGCATATCCTGGAGGAAGTTTATCTGGTCTTGTGCCGAGCTATGGTCAACGTTAATCATCCGTACCGCAAGACAGACTGACGTGGGGCTTAACTTGATATTGCTCAAAGAGTGGCTAGTTCGGTCGAAGCTGAGCGAGCTGGATGTTTACATCGAAGAACGCGACGGATATGCAAGACTGCCTATCGAATTTTATGCAATTTTACTTGGGGATTCCACCCGGTTGCGGACCCTCAGTCTTCATGGTCCGAGTCAACGGTCCATTCAGAGCCTTAGAATGGTACTTGAAAGCTACACGGCGGTACCGCAGTGTTTGTCACGACTCTCGTCTTTTATCTACATCGATCCTTCTGTAATCTATTATGCGGGAAGTCATCTGGACCGCTCATCTAAAATCTGTCTACCATGCGTCAACAACCTGACTTTGGAAGGTTATTACATGAGCGGATTGATTCGAGCTTTCAAAGGCATCATTTCTTTTGACCAAATTTCCAACCTGTCCTTACTCTCTCACAGTGGATTTCATCTGCAATATCTTATGGATTCATTTTTTAACCTCCGAGAAATTCACTTCAACGAAGTACGTGTACAATACAACCCCGACATGGTTGACACCGTGGTAGTGCACCATGAATTACGAATACTTTGTGTAACATCCTTACGCGAATACAGTCTTGGAACCCTCTTCTGCAGTCTCAGCACCCCTGGGCTTCAAACCTTGGACGTAAAGGTGCAGGAAAACTCACCGGAACTATTCACCGAGATTTTGACCCCTTTCCTTCAACAATCCCACTGTCATCTAACAGAGCTCTTCTTAACAATCACTCTCGAGTCTGAAGATGAGCAACAATTAATACACTTTCTAGACGTTATACCCACTCTACAAAAACTCCACATCAAAGACCCTTTTTGGACAACTGCTGGTTTGGGAGCATCTTTCTTTGATGTTTTGCGCCTCCCTTCAGACAACACTACAGCGTTCCGTTTGCCCGTACTGGAGATATTCACTTATGAAGGAAAACTTTCAACAGGATGCCTTGAGAGTATGATGAAATCCATGCTCTCCAGGACCAAGGCTTTCACGATTCCTTCTGGTTCTGTGACGATGAAAACGTTCACAGTCAAATCTAATCTATATGAACCCACCTACAATGAATACTTAACTACAGATTCTGGGCTACCCTTGGGATTAATGACAGAGGCCCTCGATGGCTGGATGGACAAGCAGGTACTCGATGATGTTGTTAAATGCACCCAGGCCAGAACCTTTAAATTTATGGATCGAAAAGGAGTTGTATGGGTGCTTTCCAATTGACCGGTTCAAGTTTGTATAATAGCAATAAACCCCGTCAGACGTGAATATGATTTTCTACCGGAAAGACAGCAATGAATTACACCATGAAAGCATGAGAAAGGATGATAAGAAATGTGTCCGTGTCTCGTATTTGTCTATGAATTTGGCATGAATTGTCGTGCATGTGTGAAATGAACAGCGTTTTGAAAAGAATTTGAAAAGAAAAAAAGCAGAATGATGAAGGAGTAGCAAAAACCTGGTTTTTGTGCGATAAGATGGAACAGCGAGATGTGATAAATAAATAGACAAAAAATAAGTCAGATACTTTTGTTACTGCCTGGATGCAATAGCAGACAGTAGGATGTCATAATCCATATTCGCAGCTATTCATTTAAAAAAGTCAGATTCTAGCCACTCAAGGGACACCAAAACCACCAACCTTTGAGGACAAGTTGAATAAATACCCTCGCCAATTCCGGTTCCTCGACCTGCAAGCGTTGAATGTTCTCATTACTGAATTTCCACAGCACCGATGGCTGTTCTGCCACAACCGTCGCATTCCTCGGCGAGTCCGCAAGAGCCGACATCTCGCCCGCTAATGTGCCAGCGACCATTGACTCCTCGAAATGCTCGTTTCCAGCGAACTGGTAGGACGCTCTCATCACTCCAGACTCAATAACGTACAACCCATTAGATTGGTCGCCTTGCCGCCAGAGGACATGCCCTGCCGGTATTGAAATCCGCTCCAGATACCTGCTGATGGGCCGGAAGAGGACGGGATCAACATGTCCGTACGAGGAAAACGCTTTCGCAACGGCGTTCAGGGGTTCGTAGTTGATATCTGGATGTGGTTCCGAGAAAACTTCCGCTGCGATAGTGCGATCGCCGACATCGCGCAGATGAGAGCGCCGGGGAGAGCGAACGAATGATCCAACCAGGTGGCTATATTCGATGTCTGCATCTCGTCGGCTTGGTACAGCTATTTTGAGAAGGTTGAAGATCAGAAAGACAGTGAGGGTTTGGTAGATTACTGGACGTACCAAGACTATGTGGCGAGGTTTCCATCTTCTGTGACCTGAACCACGCCCGTAGATATGCATTTTCAGTCCATTCCATGGCATCACTGAAAGTAGTGAAAAGCTCGACACCGTTTGTGCCTATCACATCAACGCTGCGTAGAGCATTTCCAATTGGAGAATCAGCTGTAAAGCCACAGAAGACAAGGGTCACTCTTTTTGCAGCCAGGAGCCTCTGGATTCGAACAAATGCCTCCGCGGAGGACATATCAATGCCCGCAACGAGTGATAGATCGAGGACAAGAAAAGAAAGTAGATGCTGCTCCCAATATGGACCTTCCAGCAGGCTGCGTATAGTTTCTTCCACGTAAGTAATTGTGCCAAAGAATAGGAAACCTATGGATAGAAATGAGTGCACCACAGATTTGTAAATACTATAATTATACCTTGGAGACGGAGAATAGTTGTCTGCTTCGAAACTTCTCGGATATATGCGCGTTGTAAACTGGGGCGACGAACAGCCGACATAGCCAGATCTCCTGTGTACATGGCACGTACACTGCGTAGCTGCGAATTTTGAACAACAAAAAAGAAACCTGCAGTATGTTAATCAACAAAAAGATAGATCCAGATTCCAGAAAAATGAGCATACAGCAAACAATGATCCCAAATAATACACCAATGACAAAGTCCCAGACGGTCATGCACACCATAATGCTGATGATTGTGATATACTCAGACCTGAAACAATGAGATTAGTACTTCCACCGAATATAAAAGCTGCGGCGTACCAGCTGACGCGATGCCGGTTATCCCAAACGGCCTCCTTCACGAGATCGATACCCAAGACAAAAATTAAGGCCCCAACGACCATTATAGCTACATGAGATTGTAAGGTCAGTGTGCCAAGGTTATTAAGAAATAGCCCTTACGTATAAATGCAATGGGCGCAGTGCCAATTACAAGCAAAATGGCAGTAGCGACAGCGAGCAAAAATCCAGAAATACGATTGTCTCCGCCCACGCGATAGAATCTGTGGAGACGTTAATAGGAGTAATGAGGGTATTTGGCAAGATGGCACGTACAGAAGAGTGTTTACATATACGAGATAATTTGGACTGATAATCAAAGTGTCAGTGGCTTCAACACCTGGAAATTTATCAAACGAGTTTTACACTGTGCCAATAAGTCCTGCTAGAAGATTAGAGTATCCATGTGCAACAAGTTCCTTGTTCGTGTCGACGTCGTCATTGAGAGATACAGCTACAAATAATAAAAGTATGAATAACCAAGCATAAAGCTACCAAGAAGGCATTACTGACCGAGAGCGGGTACATTCAAGGGAGGATGAAGAATGTTGAAAAATAGTCTTTGTATCCAATGATCAGATACAGAAAAGAGGCAAATTCTAGGAAAAATACTCACAATGCGAATTGGGTGGGCAAAGTTGACCACAATGCACTATAACGAACCAACCCAAAGTCTGTTCCCGCAAAGAGTAAATCAGATCCGAAGAAAACACGAGAAGATGGAAATGCGAGTACGTACTGAAGTAACTGTAGAATTTATACCAGGGTTCTTGTGCAGAAGCACCCATGTCAAAAATCCAACCTGTCCTACGTAGGTGTCCCAAATCCAACCCAGCAGCAAAAACAACAATGTAGAATATAATAGGAATAATGATAAAATCTGCCACATGTACAACATTAACCCAAAAGTTCATGACAACGGAATTAGTGAACACAACGTACAAGCAGGGAAAATAAGCTGATGGTGAAATTTGTGTGTGATTATCCTGAGAATAATAGCGAGCGCCAGAGGAAGAGTCCAGAGAATTAAATTATGGCTATCCAAGAACATAAATTGGATTGTCTCCCAGGACATGGTGAAATCTTCCTCCGATATACGCATGGAAACAGTCAAGCTAATAAAAATATGTTAGATAACTGCCGTGATTCAAGGGGAGATGACGAAGGACAGAGCAAGATGTATGCATAAGAATACATAGTCTGGATCTTACCCTGTTTCAATAAGGAATGCGCCAACACCACCGATACACCTGCGGAACAGCAAAATGACAAGGGTCAGAAAGGAGGACAGCTGGCCATGGCACATGATCACACAGAAAGTATAATCGCCATGTAATTTGACCGTGACAGTACGTACCCAACTAAGATATGACGTGGGAAGAAACCCACAACAACACCTAATTTCAAAGCACCAAGCAAGAAGAATGCAAGGCCTAGTAATATGAGGAGATAATTTCGTCAAAGCTCACGGTCGCAGTTACATTCAAAACTAACCTGTAAGTATTGAACTGAAAGCATAAGCGACGAGGGTTGTGGCTACGATCGCCAAAGGTTGATCCTCGCCAATCTCGCTGGCGATGCTCGTCGCAAGAATATGGAAAAATGGCTACAGATGGCGCAAAAAAGGCGCAAAAAGGTTGAGTATCGCTACTATGAGAAGTTAGCAGAATTCACTCACCACAACCTCAATCATCATACTTCCATTTGCACCTGCGAAGCCGGAACCTCCAAACGTGTAAACCAATTGCGACACAACGGCGGATACAAAGAACATCGAAACACCCATTGGTCCTAGATCCGCAAATACGCCAGTTGCTGGGAAGATGATCATGCCATCTATGGGTATTGGAGGTTATGATCAGCTTCATCACATTACTTTCAAGAGAATCAAAAGCAGCAGCTCGCGAAAAAGGAAGTCGAATATCCCTTTAGGGTCATTCAACGGAACTTTGAAAACATGTCCTCGTGATAAAAGTCAAGCACCCCAAAGATGACTTAAAGTGATCATAATCAAAGAACCATCTCGACACCAATTTAATTCACGATCCACCAAAAATAGACGAGAACGGCAAAAAGAAAAACTCACAGGAAACACCATCCAAAATGTTCAGCAAGCATCCTAACAGGACGGCGGGAATGGCTTTCACAGCTGTGCGCGCATGTTCTGGGGTTTTCACTACCTCCGCTTTCACTTTCGCCTTCAATTCCTTCACAGTAACATGCAGCCTAGGTTTAGCCAAGTGTAAGTCAAATTTTGGGCTCGTGCCTTCAAAAAAGGTTCGCGGGCCCCAAGCTTCCTCTTCATCGCCTGAAATACCACCTTCGTGCCTTTGAATATGCCCGTTCAAGAACCTATGCTTAGGCGGTGGCGAAGCGGAATCAGGTGTGCTGGAGCCAGATCTTTCTGAATCTGATAACACGCGGTGATGTTGTGACTGGAGCAAGGGGGTACTTTCATCGGCATGTTGTTGTGTTGTGGAGTATGACTGAGAGGGTGAGGGCCCTAGTGGTCGTGCCAAGGATGTGGGACTGCGCCAATGCACGCGATTCGGTGTTGGCAGAGGCTGTTGCGCTTGAGGGCGCGGAGTACCCACGGGCGTTGCAGTTGGTGTTGGGTCAGCCGGTATCACGTTGATTTGAGTAGGTGTATTTTGCTGATACTCAGATTTAGCCTTGCTAGCCTCTCCACTTGCGGAGCGCGTAGAAGAGAGGCTAGAAGAACGTGAAGTTAAAGGCCTAAGAAGTGCAATTCCAGATGGTTTTCTTTTTTCGGGTGAGGTCCGTGGTTGTTGTTCTCCAGGATGGTGGTCCGATACATCCGAAGGGGGTGCCGGGGGTAAGGTTGCTATTGACGAATCTAAACCAGACCCTGATCCGGATGTAGAGGTTGCAGAAGAGGGCAAATCGCGCAAGAATGATGAAGCCAAGCTGTGCGACACGAGCGACGTTTGGTCAGGTTCCATTTCAAGGCCCAGGTCAGAAATAGATGACGACCGTGGTGTTGTGGATTGAGGGAAAATGAATCCTCCTGCAGTGGGCCCTGGCCGATCTTCTCGAGTTGGTGGGTGCTCTGGTACTAAGTTGAAAGATCGAAATGAGCCTACACCGCCGCCGTGGCTTCCTGTGGAGGATAGGAAGGGCATATTGGATAGCTCGAGAGTCGCAGCACGAATTGAATCGCTGTCGTGGAGATGGGACTCAACGGCCGGAGATGAGTTGGACAGGAAGGAAGGTGCATTATAAGATTTCGGTTGGAGTAGCCTATAAGTGTATAACAGGTAAATGAAGGCAGAATGGGTAAAGAAAGGCGAGAATATGTCAACAAGAAGAAGGCGAACGTGCGCGTGAGACTAGATGGCGGAACTGAGCGCCGAATTCAAGAGTTCAGGGGAGGGAATTTCGAGAAGAGTCTGCCGTCGCCTGACTGTGCAGAAGCACGGGGGCAGTCACAGTTGTGAATACGATCAAGTATGAGGTCAGATGGCGTTTACACAACCCAGACGATGCCCTCATCCACCCATCAACACAACGTCAGCACCCCGTTGGCAGCTCTGGGACTTTCCCGAAGACTTGAATACATTTGAAGAAAGGACTCACCCAGCTCGGTGTAACGAAGGCGATTCATTGACATGATTATTCACCACAACCGGAGTATCGACTGGACTGTCTGAAGGAGCCAAACCTCCACCAAATGTAACGGGTACATTCGCACTCTGACTTTCATTGTCAATGCTAAATCCTGCTTCGCGTCCGACGAGGTTGGTTTGACCCGAGCGCGAGTCTGGCCCAACTATATCCGATAGTCGCCGCTGCATGTAGACCAAGAGCGATGAGATGGACGTCGAGGAATTGTTTTGGGCAGTTGGGGTCCTGGAGTCGTCGATGACACTTTCATCATCATTCATTATATGTTGAGATGCTCGGGCGCGTTCTGGTTGGTTTAGCGTTATCTCTCTATCAAGGAAGTAAATTGCTTTAGTTTTCCCGATAGTCTTGGCGACACTGTTTTCGGTGGTCGTTATAGGAGTTCAGTCCTCAAGTTGGTCTTCGGAGGTGTATTTGAGAGCCTCTGAGTGGGTCAGACGATGAGTAGAGACTGTGGAACGCGATATCTGGCTCGACGGTGGGCAAAGATAAGCATGAATTAGGGGCTTCCAACACCTCCAAAACTTTAAAGGTCCGCGCGGCAACGTCCGAGTGACCAAATCCGGTCCTCACACTGAATCCCGATGAACTCACTAATATCATCATGTCTAATACCATTGCTTTGTGAGTTCATCTTTATAGTAGCTGTTTTGCTCGTCTTAGCTCACTTTTATACTACATTAGATACCCATTGTCCAACTTCACCTTCAGGCAAGACTGTCCGTCAACTAGGATGCAATGACTGGTTCTGACTCTTGGTCGCATGCAGCACAAAAGAAGCACAACCTGAGGAAGACCCCAGCGTGTCTGCTCGCCTACAACGGCTGCAGAACAACTACGAAGACTTCGGGATGCGTAGGACGGTCGAGGGGATTCTTGTTGTGCATGATCACGGTCATCCTCACATTTTGATGCTTCAGATCGCCAACGCGTTTTTCAAATTGTGAGTTTGGTATATTTCATTTTCTGTGGTTTCTAGCCTTTACCCTTTTCCTTGTCTTCCATTGGCGTCTCTGTGGCTCAGAGTTTTTCCTGTTTAATTTGTTCAACCCTCTTTGGAACACCATCTCCTTGGAGTGGTCTCCTTTTGTGCTACTGACATCCTCTTAACTTTGTTAGGTTTGTCTAGATGCCGGTCATACTTTGGCGATTGTTTTAAATCGTGCTTTGTGGGCATCTTTGGTTTGAACCCCTCTTCTCGAAGCGTAAATCTGAAGAAGGGAGATTTAGTAACTACGCCCAGAGAGCCCAATATCTGGCTAGACCTTGCCGTCATATATTTCACTAAACGCACACACACGCCACGGCATATAGTGCATATAAATGACATCCTCCAACGAACCTACCCATTTTACATCACATCTTCGAACGGGACTGAGCTTTCTTTGTGAATTTAGCAGTCAATTAGGCCGACTTTCGCGCTTTACATTTCGCGTCTCTCTCTCCTCTTTTCGTCTTTTTATTCGAATGTTTTTTTGCCTCATGCCGGGTTGCTGACCTTTTCCCTACTTAGGCCTGGCGATTACCTCAAGCCTGGTGAAGATGAAATCGAGGGACTCAAGCGACGATTAGATGAACGCTTGGCACCACCACCAGGAGTTCAATTCGACAACATACCCAATGTGAAAACCGAAAACAACGGCAGCAACGACTGGGAAATTGGTGACTGCTTGGCCCAGTGGTGGCGTCCGAACTTCGAAACCTTTATGGTGAGTTTGTTACCTTCCAGGTCCCTAAGCTTCCCTTCTACTTCAAGAATATCGTTTCATTCTTAGAGGTCAAATTGAATCAGCTACGCACAAACGTTGCTGATGGTTATATTCTCCATGCTCGAAGAATATCCTCCACAAGCACAGCACGTTCTTTCAAGAAGTCGAACGTTGGATAAAATTCGATTCTCTATCACGACCCCTTTTTATTATTATCTTCAATTCCTTCGTTTGATTACTAGACCAGAGTTAACTTTTGATCAACAGTACCCTTTCATCCCAGCGCATATAACTAAGCCGAAGGAATGCAAGAAGCTTTTTGTAGTACAGATGCCTGAAAGAAGTACGTAATTCTACCCTTTATTTGAAAACTGTGCAATTTAACGTATCATCTCAGAGGTACTTGCTGTGCCGAAAAATATGAAACTCCTGGCGATTCCACTTTTTGAACTGTATGACAACGCCGCACGATATGGTCCGCAACTCTCTGCCATTCCTCACCTGCTATCAAGGTACGCCATCATTTTTAAACCTCAATCCACGCCTAGTCATGCTCTATTTCGCCAGGTATAATTTCATTTATCAATGATTGAATAATGCCTGCAGCCTCTTGATCCCTCTACTCGCTGTCCTTTGTCCAATTTTGACCTAAAAGTAAACCCAACGCACCAAATGTTTTCTTTGCGCATTGCATATTGTTTGCCGCGTCCATGTTGGGTAGTCGGCTTATGGCGCCTCCGGGTATATGTCTTGCCTGGAACACCCGTAGTCTGTCTTTTTCATTATATTTCTTAGCTTACGGTAGATACCTATTTTATTGCCCGCCAACTTTTTATCACGCCTGAATGTACTGCAATCCCTCCTCTTCCGCTGTGTCTGTCGTCCATCCTGCTGTCTTAGCTTTCTGTGTGTATAGCATACTCGCCACCCATACATGTATCTGCGAACCTTTTGTGGCCAATCCCAGAAGGTCATCTTCTGTGGTACCTCTTGTTTTCGTACCGTCTTGACGAACAAATGTACTTACTTATACGCAGGACCCTATATTGTCGTGCATTTAGCCTCCCGTTTTCTTCCGATACCTAATCGAAAGACCGCTTTGTCAGACCGGACACCATTCAACCTCCTACATCATCTATTACATTGATATACATCATGTCTTGTGATCCATTTTATTGCCTGATACATGGATGCTGGGTGCTTGGATGTTGGTAATAAATTGCATCCTTGCTTTTGAGCAGCTTTTCCAACCATATCATTTACAATGGCGATCCAAACCAGACGTTATGGCTTTATTTCCTGGTGGGAACGAATATATACTCTTGTCGTCTTGTTTCCTCTGCGTAAGTGGGGTTTTATTGTATCGATGATGCGGAAGTCTGATTATCTTCTTCCAGCACTGATAACTCTCTATCGCCTGGCCATCTTCAATTTTTTGCCGTCTGAGCGACACAAACGATGGCAGCGCGTTCTGGGCGATGCTTCGTTCAGATACATCAGTTCGTCTTTGAGTGTCAACCAGATGCAGAATCTTATGGGAACGACTCTGGATGTTTACAGAAAGTTTGCCAAGGCCAATTCCTTGCCCATAGTTATTGATGAACTGGACGACGATACACGACTGCTTTGGTTTGGAGAACGGCAATTCGAAAATATTGTTTTCTATGTTCATGGTACGCCATCATCCTTGGTGAAATATCGCATGTATCGACGTTCTCTGTAGGCGGCACATATTGTCTCCCTTTACAGGATTTTGCAGCGTCCTTTTGGAAATACACAATTGAGGAATTGAGAAACAGGACGAATAAGAATATTGGATTTGTGGCTTTGAACTATTGTACGTCTTGTAAACTGTTATAAATTATTTGAGGTCTTTTAACTTCAATCCACTCAGCTCTCATTCCAACAGCCTATTTTCCTACTCAGCTCAAACAGACAGTAATTGCCGTTCAACACCTTATTTCAAAGGGGGTTAAACCCGAGAACATCCAAATGGCGGGTGAATCTGCAGGAGGGGCATTGATCCTTCAACTCTTTTCCCACATCCTTCACCCGGTACCAGGCGTACCGCTCCTTCCCAAGGGCATTCAATTTGCGAGCGCTTGCATAATGTCTCCATGGGTCACCTTAACTGCAGACTCGGGATCCCATGCCGCGAACAGCGATAAAGATGTTCTGCCAGCATCTGCATGGGCATACCTAGGCCAACAGTCTCTGCCCTCCGTATCCTCAACCACGCAGGCATACTTAGAAGCTCTGAAGGCTCCGGAAGGCTGGTTCGAAGGAATTGACTGCTCAGTGCAAAGGATCCTTATTACGGTTGGTGAGAACGAGTGCTTGCGAGATGATGTTCTGGAGGTTGCACGGAAGCTTTCGTCGACGCGCGATGACAGGTCTGTCGTGACCACTATCGTCCACAAGAATGGAGTCCACAACGACCAATACCTCGACTTTATGTCAAATGTGACGCCTGGTGATTTAACGCCGCAAATTATCCAATGGTTGCAGGATGGACTTGGTTTTTCAAGTTGAACGAAACGGGGTATTTTAGTTCTGTGAGAAAACTCATTATGAGGTAAAAATACAGACCGGGCAATCTTTGAAACTACTTTATATCCCTATTCATTTCTTCCCGGGGCGTAAAGGAGTATCCCAAGAAAATTTTCAGTTCTCACCGTCTAAATGTTGACATCAAAGGAGATTTCAGTCTGCCCTACGATGAGCGCCTATGAATAGGCGCCACTGACCACACAATTCATGAGAGACTGAATACTTTTCCACGACAGTACCACATTACGACAATAAGAGAATAACTTAAAATAAACATGATATACAAATGGATCGAGGACATCGAGTACTTCGGTTTATTCCGGCGTCTTCTTTTTTCTACTCGACTTTCGCGACCCTTCTCTGAATATCAGAGGCCCTTTGCGTTTTTTTGAACGCTTCTTCACGGGTGCTTCCGCTTCATTTTCTTTTCCTGATAGTTCTTCGTCATGCAATCGCTTTTTGGGATCACTAGAACTTGACGCGGCAACTGGTGTCGCTTCGTCCGAGTCAGGTATATTGCTTACCCTATTGCTGGGGACTATGATCCTGTACGTCGGTGCAGCAGTGGATAGCTGCTCTGGAACAGGGTCTGAATGAAAATTGATTAATTGTTCGAGTTCGAATTGAAATAAAAACAACTTTTACTCACCTTGATCAACCCCATTGACTTCAATCAATCCAATATCTGTAGTGTCATAGTAAATATTAGAAGTAATTATTACAATGAAAGTACACACCATCAGCCTTTCTTTTCCTCTTGTCAACCGTTCCCTGTATTCTCAATGGCACGTCGGGAATCGAGTCGAATGCTGCTGAAGGCTCGTTCCGATGGGCTTTACGTGCCCACTTTGATGTTTTTAGGTCCTCCTTCTTAAAGGAGAACTTCTCTGCCACGTCTGATACATTATCTAGGGGCACAGAAGCACCAAATTGGCTAAAAGAGGAAGTATTTAGACACTTGAATTTTATGGACATTCTATACCAAATTATGACATACCTCTGCATCAAGTTGACCTTCGTCGACAGTTTATCCCTCAACCATTATTTTAATACATAGAGCCAAGAGTTAAGAGTACAGAAGACTTACAATATGCTTAATGGATCGACAGGTGAATTGAAATTAGTGGGAAACACTTCGAAAGTTTCCGCCACTATCTTGGAGACAACCAAAGCACTGTCGTGCCCCGTCGCCGCTTCGTTTTTTTCATGATCGTTAATGTAGTTAGTACAAAGTTTTGCTAAGTCTATCACTTTGTTCAGGATGAGAAGACGGTCTCGCGTTTGGGCACCGTCAGTGAGAGTGGCGGATTCGAGACGGGAAGATGAATTCGACATTGTGACGTTTAATGGTGACATTTTGAGGCAAGGAAGAGCTTTTGAAATGTGGGGCAAAGCGAGCAAATGTCAAGAGGATATACAAATGACTAGGGGAAGGGCCCTTTTATTTAAAGGTGCATAGTTAGGTGGCACTGTACTCTGGATAGCATAGTCGTTGTACGCTGAGTTGAACTAAATGGCCTTGATCTGGCTATGTTCCGAGTCAATCTGTCCTGTAAAAAAGATTGTTCTGGAAATGTAGATGTTGAGGCCCGTTTCCTTGTGTTGCATAATATTAGCATTCGAAATATATGATATATTCTTTAATGGACTTGAACCAAGTAATCAAATATTCCAGTGAAATGAAATTCAAAAGTTTGGGCACGTTTACCGTGTGATACGAATGAAGCCGCCTCGTGCAGCCTGCAATATGTGTAAGGCCTACATTAAATATACATCATTGAAGTGGCCTGTGTGAGTGAGCGGCCACTACCCGTAGTCAAGAGAAAGGAGTTCATTAAGCTATTGAAACTGGGAAACATGTTTTTAGATATATAAAATGAACATCAGATCGCTCGATTACTTACATCGTTTCCATTGTACTAAAGATAATTGCGAAGGTTAACAAAGGGTAATGAATGTCGTGGTTAGGTACTCACGACGACTCACGACGACGACAGGATAATCGTCGTCAGCACAATTTGTATTTGGCCCGATAGAATGGAATGTGTGGCCTGTTACCGTAGATCCAGTTGTCGCTGATTCGGAATAAGCATCATGGAAGATGTTGGAATCTTACAGTGTTCGCTGGCGCCGTTACCTGAAGCTCTCCTAAGCGGTTGCTTTACGCTGTGACCTGCTACAGGGAAGCGACCTGTGAAGTATGATTATGCACAGGGATTAGGAGTTGAAAGTGTCTGAATGTGCCCAGATTCCGAGAAATCTTTATTAGTGTCAAGTTTCGAGGCAGGATTGGGTGGGTCCACGGTGCTTCGGCGAACGCGATGCCCAGGAATGCAGAGAGGATATCGGTATTGATAAAAACGAGTGGGTCAAAGAGAATCTGTTCAGCCAGCCAAAAGAGAGGATCATTGGACGTTTTCGAGAAAATGATGGAACCGACAATGTATGAGTGGGACGGCGCAGGCAAGAGTTTAGCCTTCAAGCAACGCAAGGTATCATTAATAAAGTCAATTCTCACAATCCACATGAAAAAGTTTCCAATGGCCCACCGCATCCCAAATTGTACGCGGAACCGGGAGATAGTTCATGATACTTGAACGTCTAAATCGTACCACAGGACTTGTTGGGATATCAGGTTCGCTGTGCGATACGGTATACTTTCGAAATAGAGTTCAGAGTCGTGTAAAATAAAAGATGAAAATCATCGAGCAGCATCGTGGTAGCATCCATGGTGGTCGTCGATATCAAGTTGACGGCAATTGCCAAAAAGATATAAGCACCAGAACTGCGTGACTTCGAAGCATTTCATCAGGTGTGTCCCTCAGCCTCATGCAAATTAAAGGGATTTACTCAAAACAGATCTTCTAGCTCTCCTTGATTTGAACGATGCTTCTCTGTCTCGGTTCTCTGCCAAAGGACTGGGCCCAATTACACATGCCAGGCGTAATGATGCCAAAATTCCGTTGATGGCCTCTGGAAGACCACAGGAGATTGGCCACCAAGCCTCAAATTGAAGCCGTAGGTTAAGTGGTACCGTCATGAACACGTTCTCGCCTCGTCGAAGTCCGAAGCCGACCGCCAGGCGCGAGCATGGTAGGCCTGCGTAGCGTCTGTCGAATCTATATGAGCGTCTGTTCTTAACCCAGCGTTACTGCCTTTCTTTATATTCTCTATGGTTCCCTACTTGTAGGGACGAAGTGCGAACACCATGGATGACTATACTAGTCGACTTCCACCTGTTACTTTGGAAGTACCAGCAAGTAAAGAGTCCAACCAAGTAGGACTTCAACAGAATCAGGCTTCCACGAGTCCACCCCAACCCGTCACGGAGATTCAACCATCAAGCACTGGCGTTCTCGAGACTACCGCAAATCCTTCAAACTTCAATAATGCAGAACCACCTTTACCCCCATCCTCGATACTCAGCCCAAGACCCTCTCCGATTCCTCCTGCAGAGACGCATCTCGAAGTTCCCCGATTCACACAATCCCCAGTATCATTCGCTCATGACCGGGATGCAAACTCTGGTGGATCTCGATCTACAGAGCAGGATTTGCCACCAGTACCCGAGAAAATAGTACCGCTTGGAGACAATCATCCGGACCCTCGTGCAGCGCCCCTCAGCACTCGTAGACTATCCAGACCCCTCAGTGAGGACGTAGATACCAGAAGACTAACCAGAAGCTCATTCAATACACAATCGGTAATATCATACTATGGACTATTTCTCTATATTAACTTCGAGATCCCATTTTGTACAGGCTCCAAGAATTAAGACGGCGGGCGAGCGTCTGGAACCTACCCTCGTCTCTGCGAGAGTTGCTCAGGAGAAATACACTGCCAAAGCTAAGGTTACGGGATTCCTGCTGAACGCGGCGATTGGTCTGCAGGTTTTGTTGGGTGCGTTGACAACTGGGTTGTCTGCAGCTACCACCGGACACCAGGCATGCTTTTTTTCGTCTTTTCATACTTCTATGGAAATTTACTTTGCTTTGCTTTGTAGGCGCAGATTGCGACATCAATTCTCGGTAGGACACTCTTTTTTTCGTTCAAAAGCTTATCTGATTATGTTAGGAGGTATTTCAACCCTCGTCGCATCCTATCTCGCTAGAACGCGTGGTTCAAACGAGCCAGAGCTATCCATAGCTCGTGTGAAGGATCTTGATCATTTCATTCGAGAATGCGAGGCTTTTCAGATGGATCACGGCCATAAGTCAGACTCAGATCTAGATGCCAGGATCGATGATCTTCGCCGCAAGTTCGAAGACTTACTTGGGAATGGTAATGGGTAAGTACAATTGTTTGTCGATCGTCAATTTGACTCAGGCTCTTTTGATTAGCGAGAGGAAATTATCGTCGGTGTAGCTTTAAAATTTGGTATCGTATGTTTATTAAGACATATAGGCCTTTAAATTATGCATATTGGCATGAACAACGCTGTTCACAGTTACGGCGAGGATTATGATCACAGACTTATCAATGAAACAAAATGGATTTGATGAAGGAATGAACATTTCGATAGATTGTCGTATGATTATCTCAGTTAACTTGAAGTCAGCCAAGGCTGACAACCTCAACCGCTGGCCAACCTCCCTTGAGCCCTTTTTGGCAGGTTGAAAAGATCATCGTACCTGAATGTGAGGGGTCTAAGTATGTATAGATTATCCCAGGCAAGCTTGAGATTCAAAGCTTCCGATTTTCAAGATTGACACCTCAGCTTTGCCTAAATTATTTGATTGAATAGGTTGCTATGTCCGAAAACCACCTCACATTTTGGATTTGATATGTATTCAAGCCAGCCACTTCTCCGTGACGCTCTACCGGCATGAGGTCTTTGGTGACCGCGACGATTACCAATATCACCATCTAAAGTTCAAAGTGACTTACACTGATAGTTGGAATTAGCGCCAGTGATGATCTCCACTGTAACAGCCAAGGTGGGCGCATCCAATCCCGACATCGGACACATGTCTGCGTTGTCACTTGCGAACAAAATGGTTATGTAGCTATAAGTGTTACAAAATAAATGACCTCAAAAATCCCTTTGGATCTAATACATCACAGATGTAAACAAGACCAGCTCAGAAAGTCCAGTAAACGAAGGACACAACAGGTAGCAAAAAGAGGTGTTTAAAGGGATATAAAAGGAACAGAAAGATTTGCGTAGATGTATGCGTACTCAAGAGACTAAATGCCTATAGTGACCAACTGATTCGAAATTTGCTTCTTGATCCTACTGCTGTCCTGTCAGAAACTTGCGGTGAGGTCGGGTTGAGTTATGAAGACAGAAGACTCGATGTGTTCAACGCAAGAGTCTCCAGATTTGTTGATAGAAAATCCTGCCATGCAGCGGCGTACAACACATTTTCCTTCTACGCAGGATACATCAGAGACGCCTGGAATGGCGGTACAGTCGACGCCATCCTTCTTGGAAAAGAGGTAGGACGATTGGATCATGCATCCGCCACCTGATTGTGGGTAGACTTGAGCACTCTGATAATGAGCAAATGAGTGACAGTCAACCTACAGCTCTCAAGATCCTTCTGAGTATCGACACATTCCCATAGTTCAGCTCCACGGTCAATGATTTGGCAGGCGGAGTGGCCAATTGGACATAAAAGCTTGCCAGATGCTTCAGAAAGCGACCGTTTACCATAGCCACTTGGGTACCCTTCAATCGCCCTCTTTGCATAGCCGCTAGGGTATGCAGCAGTAGCCGCAATGGCGGAGGCCACAAAGAACGAGACAGCAATGGCAAGTTGGAAAAATTGGGTAACGAGCATACTGACAGTCGAGTTGTGGGTATCAAAAGGGCTGGTCAGTACTACAGCAGCAGCAGATAAGCCATATATGCCCTCTTATCCATTTGCAAAAGCTATATCTGCGTCTGTATCGTAGATACATCATGCCTCCCTATGTCCACTCGAGAAATGAAACAGGCAAAATTGACGAAGGTTGACAGAGAATGGTCGGACACACGGTTGACATATCATTGTAAGAATTTTGTTAGAGAAGCCTCAGGCTCTGCTTGAAGATATCGAGATGAAGGGCGCATCTTTTCATAACTCGTCCGACGTGCAAGGTGATCTTAGTGTGTAGCAACCCATGCCGCAACGGCGCCATTATTTAAAGCAAACTTTCCTCGCAGCAGCATATCGGTCTTCAGGTATGAGATGGTTCCAGCGTGTCGCAAGTGTGGTCGACAGAACGAATGCAGAATCAAGTGTTGGATGAGCACAAAAATATCAGACTCCATTTTCGTACTGAAAAGCCAACAGTGCGCAAACGCAGCCCACGAAATTCCAAGGTCGGGGTATTGAATTCTTATCAGTTCGGGTTCGATCGGAGGCGGCGCGTACGCTCTATTTGACCGAAGAAGTCTGCTGTGGAGTAAGAATAGTAAGAACAAAGGTATTAGAGCGCACTGCCAGGGCAATCCGAAAATTGCAAGGAGACTGTGTTTGTCTCAACGCGGATGGGTGGGTGACATATCATATGCATGGGTCCGTGCATGGGTCCGTAGATAGTGCAAGCCGGTGCGATGCCTTGACCGAGTGTTGGTTGTGATTCCAGGGATACGCTCCTCGTCCAGGAAGTTGTACGACCAGTGTCATTCGGATCCAGTTTTCCCCATGGCCGAAGCGCAGTAGAGAGATAGAGCGGTTTCAAAGGAGCCGGAACCAGTTGTGGCACACTGGTCCAGTGTGGTCCCCATTGGGTAAAATATTGGTAGATCTATTGTAAACAGAATGTTGAATCAGCGACGCAGCTCACATGCAAAAGGGACTACCAGCAATCAAGACAACGATTTTAAAAGCCTTATGATAGTCATAGCTTAGCAGATGATGACGGTGCGAACAAAGAACAACACATGGCTCAAACAGTCAAACTTGTACATACATCACGTACGCGAAAAAGATGCTTGAGATCTTGTAATATTTTTGTATAGGGTATAGTTAAAATACATAGGACGAAGGAAGAGGCCACCAATCGAAGGGAATTATATGTGTGCGATGAAGAACAGGCTTATCAACCATATGTTCAATCTATGAAAGGCGAGCAAGCAACGCTACTCAAGAAAAATATCATGGCGAAAAAGGGAGTATAGATTTCGTGTGCAACCGAAACTAGTATACAAGGGTTCAGAAAAGAAAACAGCGCGGCACAAAGGAAACAGATATGGAGACAGAAATAGAAATAACACGACAGAGTTGGGGGTACGAGAGCGAGAATTGAAAAGGAAAAAAGAAACCAGGAAAAGGTCGGAAATAATAAAAATGCAGAATGACAATGTAAAGTATAGGCAAAAGCAGCTCGCTCCCAAAAATACGGCGGGCAGAAAGAAAAGCTCCAACAAGAGGGATTAATAGCCATTTTGCTGACCGCCGACTGGTTGCTGTTGTTGCAACGAAGGTGAGGTCATGGCCATATTGGGGGTCATCGGCACCCGGGGAGGCGACTGCGACTGGGAAATATTCGGAAGTGGTGAAGGCGAATGCTGCATATGAGGCGACATCGAATGCTGCCCGTTCATATGAACCCCATTCCGCATCACAGGGCGCTGCCCGTTGGCCGAAGGAGAGCGAACCGGTACGGAATGGCTAATGCTGGGACTAGCAACCATTGCACCATTAATTTGAGTGTCCGTTCCATTTACCACAGAAGGCGGTCGCTGCAGCGGTGAATTCATCCACTGCATCTGACGAGCGGGCGGTAACTTCAAGTTCATATTTGCACCCTGGGCCAGCTGCATGTTCATATTCGCACCGTTAGCAGGAAGCATGTATGAATTTGGTATTCCTCTGGCAGCCTGGAAGGCTGCAAGTTCAGGGGCAGGCATATTGGCGAAAACATTCTTCAAATTTTGCACTTGTTGAAGAGACAAGCCTGTCGGAATTTGCTGCTGGCCTTGATTGTGCTGGAAGGCTGCCGAGTTGACGAGGGCAGCCGCAGTCATGTTATTCATCGGCGTCAAATGGTACCCATTCGTCGGCACACCTAGACCGAGATGAGGCTGAGGCGTCACGTTCTGTGATTTTGGTCGGATCGGAAGACCGTTCACTGTCATCTCCGCATTGGGATCAGGTTGTGGGTTGGCTGGCACACCGTTTGCAATGGCTGGTGTCGCGATAACCTCCGGCTTCTGGACATCAACATGGGGCATGGATATAGCAGCTCGACTAATCCCGTTGACGCCATTGGCGGGTGGATGCTGAGGAACGGGAACGGGAACAGGGTGAGGTGACGCGACGTGATGGGGCACGGCTCCGTTCACGTGTTGGGCCTGTTGGATATTCGATAGTGGCATCACAGCAGGAGGACGCATGCCTCCGTTCGAAGATATTCGCATTTGCGGTGCTGCTGTTGGAGGTTGCATCTTCTTGATCTGGTGCTGCATGGATACAGGAATACCACCAGGAGCAACCATATTCGCAAGAGGATGATTAGGGGGAATGTGTTGTTGAATGGGATATGGGCGGCCTTGCGCGTCCCGTCGTATAGCAGGGGCTGGCATTCCAAGGCGATAGGGAACAACAGGAAGTTGGCGACCATCCGGAGCAGTGATGTATACAGTCGGGTCTGTCATCAAGCTGACGTGGTCGCTCTCGTTGAATAGAGTCATTGTATGCCGCAGATATCTAATGACGAGGTGAGAAAGGCAAAGCCACAGTAATACAGAGAAAAACTTACGTGGGATTATAATCATCAACTAGGATTCTGTCTTGCTCGTCGGGGCCTTCTGGGCCGGTAGGTGGAACATCATCCTCATCGAACCTCCACCGTTCTTCAAGGCGTCTGTTGCGCTCGATTTCCTCCGGATCTTCGTCAACATCCATTCCATCAGCACCAGCACTTTCATCTTCTGAATCGCCTAGAGCGAACAGAGACGAGCGCGGCAGCTTCTTCACTGGACGACGTGCCACAGCATCCCGACGATCCAAAAGTATACGGCCGCCGCGACCGACACGCATGCGAACTGCACGGGAAATGCGAGGTGGTACATTTGTGGCCTCGTCATCTGTCTTGTCTGAATTTGAGGAAGGCCAGGATGGGGTATTGGGAGGAGGGATGTATTTGAATAATCTCGAAGCATAAGGCACTGGAAGGCTTTGATAAGGATTCTGTTGGTTGTAGATTCATGGTGAGTAAAAACAATAGTATGACACTGGTTTTGAATGCAAACTTACGTCGACTTGATCTTCCCAGTGGTGATCGAGATCCTTTATGCGGGCCAGTTGGCTTTCGATCTGGTCGCGTATCATTTGTTGACGTTCCTTGGGACGAATAACGACTTCCTGGCGAGGAGGAGGGAGAGCTTGGTCGCTGGTCCTAATCTTCAAACCTGGGACGCGCCTAAAGGTCACACGGGTTAATAAATGAGAAAGAAAGTGGACCAAGCACAACAAAGCTTACGCAGTATCCGCCCTCTTTGTCGGTCGTTCCTTGTCTACCAGCAATTCCTCATCAATCTTGTCATTGAGACTAGGAAATTTGCGTTTGAGATCCACGAAAGCTAGGCGCTTCTCCCAAACGGCCTGAGATTGAGCAGCCAATTCCTTCTTCAAGGTTTCTCGGGTCAGGATTGCTTTTGCGAGTTCGAGTGGGTAGGAGAATTCTGCTTGAAGTCGGGCTAGCTTATCCGACGATGTGACTTGTGATGCACGAGTCTTTCGGACGGCTTTGCTTTCTCGTCTTCGGAAGCATATGTAGGATTCGTTGAGAGTATCGGATTCATCGCCCTTGATTCATAGAATAAGTATGGAGTAAGGAAAGAAAACGAATAACTTACATTCAAGGTGGGTATGATTCGGTGTCCTCCTCGTTCCAATCTGCGCTCCTTCCAATAAGGGTAAATGGCTCTTGCGCTTTTGAGCAAGGCTTGCGGTGTAGGTATCCAACTTGGCACACTGTATGTTGCAAACATCGTCACCGGAAGTGTCGCGGAAAAGACATCCTGATACTCTGAAAAAGCAGGGAATTCCATGCCTGTTTCCAAGCTCTACAAAACATTATAAGTAGCAAATTCTCTGACGATGGCAAGTCACGTACGTGATGCAGATACTCCGTCTTCTCGTGCGTTACTTTCTCAAATATACCCATCACCAACTCGAATTCATCTTCAGAGATAACGACCGGGAGCGAAGATTCGGGCTCCTTGCCCTTAGCCTTCGCACTACGAGCTGAAGTCCGAGTTCCGGATGCCGACACAGCACCTTGGGCACTCGTGCCTTCACCCCGGGCTTCCTCGTTATTCTTGTCAAGCCACTCCTTGTCGCGCTCATCCATGTAATACGTGAACCCGTTGGCGAGTCCATTGGTGATATGCTCTTCCACTGTCTGGGAGGTGTGTACATATGTTGTAGGATCCTTCCATCTGTTTGGTGGATAGAGCTCGTCATAGTTTTCAACGATGCCTGTAGAGTCAGGTGTTGGAATAAAAGCGGGTGCAGGAGCGGGAGCGGGTTTGTCAACGCTGCCTCTGGGCTGCCGGTTAATGACATTGGTCCTATGGACCGCAGATAGCACCTCTTGCAAATGGTGTTCCTAAAAGGGAAAGAATGGTGTGTCAGCATGTTTGTCATCAAACCGCGGGACACACAGCCACCATCGATGGGATCGATAGCTGACGTGGCACGCAAACGACGAGGAAAATTGCTCACATTGGCGTCCTCAGCATCGACACCAGCGACGAGGTTGGTGAGACGATGCTTCTCCTCGTCTTCGTCTGGAATGAGGATGGCATCTGCGTCGAGTGAGCCCTGGTGGATCTTAAGGCGTGTTTTGTTTGTAATCCGGTTGCGGTTTCTGAGGGTAGAGGCAGCCGGATGGTGATTTCGGGGCATATCATGGATGGTTGGAGTAGGAAATACGCTCAGAGAAGGGAAAATAAGTTATACAGCAGGGAGGATGTTCAAGCTCGTCGTCGTGAGCGTCGTCGGCACTAACTGGTCAATGCGTCGCTTTTTGGCCGAAAAGTAGTGAATTCGGCCCGGCAAATGAACTCGGAGCTGATCAGATGCGGCGGTGTTTGTGTAGTAAACAAACCTTTTGCGGCACTCTCGGCTACTCATTCGTTTCTCAATTTCTTACAGGGTCGTCTCTCAGAATCTCACAGGACCGTCAAGGTCGTCTTAAATCTCAACTTCAACCCACCTTTCTGCCAAACAAAGTAAGAGTCAGTAACTTTGCCTGCCAGAAGCCCTGTCATATCCGAACTCGCATATCTACGTTTCTAAACATTAGCCATCGCCCTTTTAGAAGAGAAAGGACACGCACTGAACATTAAATACAGAAATCATATGAATCATATTTCTCCCGACAAAATCATCTATGAGACTTATAAACTCGCAGGCAAAAGGCTGGATGGATACGGAAGCACACGCACCACAAACATTAACCTTTAGATCCGGTTTCAAATTACATTGGCACATCGCTAAAGCCGTGGCGAAAGTCAAATTGTCCTTTCCACGAGCGTTGGCGGCACATGTTGGAAAAATGAATGTTCTTCTATTAATGTTCTTCCCGCTCTGAAAGGATGTGTAATTAGAATCATTGACACCATTCGATAAACAGATTTTACACACCCAAGAAATTTGTCTGTAGAAGAAAGTAAACTGCACTAGAATAGGAAACAATAAGCCAACATGTGGTGCAAAAGAGTCAATGATAAGCGTACCAAATTACGCATCTTACACAAAAAGATGTAACAAAAAGAACGCCTTGCAGTAAAAAAAACTCGGACATTTGAACTTCGAGTTATCATCCCTAAATTGGCAAAATGAGATTCATCAACAACACAGTTGGATAGTCAAACCGACACACCTTGGGAAAATGCTCATTGTTGAGGAGTCTCCCACAAATCTCTATCGGAGACGGCCAACCAGCTGACGGGAACAGACGAACGACGTAAATCTGATCGCATTGATGCCAGGCAATAACTTCAGAGAATATGAAAATCCGTTGAACTGAGGAGAGAATACATATCACCAGTTTATAGAAAGTAAGCCAATGATAAAAAGACCTACTCAAGAGATGCCCCTCGCGTAGACCAAAGGGGATTACAACGGTAATCAGTCTACGCGTTACAAACCGGGAGTCAGACGCGACTTCGGGTAGGAATTAGTCTCAAGTGTAAAATGTAAGAGTGTAAGATAACCTACAATATTTCTTTGTACCAGCGTCGAGAGATCGAGCTCCATGATCGGATGATAGATCTGAAAGCAGACAAGTGCCCACTAGTTGGGCCATCTCAGCTCAGATCGAAATGACCCAGTGATACGGGTGAATACGAAAAGATCCGTCTGTATGTGTCGCCGTCGATAAAGCTGGATGGCTCTGGGTGACGATGTCAGAAAGAGCGGAGTGGCACCACAGCCCATGGCGGTGCGATGTGAGATTACGCACCAATGGCACATTGCCTCCACGAACCCATAGGCGGGTGAAAAAGAGTCGTGAAATGGTAGAGACACTGAAAGAGCTGTACACGTCAGATACCCTGCTTATCCCGCAACGTGCTTATCACGATGTGGTGAGACTGGAGTTCCGATCCCTCGAGGAAGAAAAGCACGTACCCAGACTCAGCGACCACCTCCGGGTGTCCGCCCTCCTCAGCGAAATAAACGCAGCACCAAGCAAAGAGACAAGAGTAGTCCATAAGCCACTTGCTGAGCTACACACCGCCCCCCTACTTCATCCCACCGCACAAAAGCAGGACGGGAACAAGGGGTTCCGATCCCATGTCGCCATCTGTCCAGAAATCAAAGCCCGGCAAAAAACTTTGTCGTCCAAATCATCCTCCAGAGTTCAGTGGGCCCGTAGCCACCCAGCCATGGTGTATCGTGGCAGTCGATCCATGAGAAGAGTAAAGACCGCAAAAGCAGCGAAGTGTCCGAGGTAGGAGAACTAGAACTCGGATGTAAGGAGCGAGGTTCAGCCACCCAGCACGTGTGATCGGAAACAACCGACCAACTGCAATTAGGGTTTCGACGCCTTATGGGTGGCTGAGGCAACCTGTTCTGGTTCGTTGCCGTGTTCTAGGTCGATGCACTAAGTTATTGTGGTGGACACTAAGGTTGACCTAGAGGTAAGAATCAAATAACAACGAGACGTGTAATGGTGGACGTGCAGACAACCGCAAAGAAACTTGAGTAACCGAATCTCCCAAGCATTCCAGAGTTTTATCTGCCCTGTCAAATAGCTCCATCCAAGGAGTCAATCACCATGGATTTTCTAGCGCCATTTGACGAGTCAGAAGGTATGCCATCATAGACGACATTGTTTTCAAATCATAAAGACTGAATCTCTGAACAATTTCAATACACTCTCAAAAATTTGAATCTGATGAAATTTCACACTCAAGCGATATAGTGTCCTGTCAACGACGTGTGTACAAGGAGTACCACGATGTTGCAGAGCTATCCTCAAAGACACAACCAAAAAACGTTTCGTTGCAACTCATGGCTATTTTTAGAGTGTCATTCAGGATGTCATCAGAGAGGAGATCGCGTTTACGTTTGCTGGTATTCTACTCACAAAATAACCTAGATAAGAGTCGAAAAGGTTGCGCATCATCCAAGGTTGATAACTTGATGCAAATCGTGAACATCCATGACGATGTATTCATTTCTCCTTATGGCATACGCGGAATTGGCGACAATCTACATTCTCACCGGACAAAACGACGGACATTCATTGGTTAATTAACTTTGAAGTTTTCTACAGAGGCCGCGAAATCTCAGAAAGCACTGGGAGTCATTCCTCCGTCAGAAACAATGATCTAAAAGTCAAGGTCAGTCAAACGTACAACTGTATTCTTCAGTAAATGACATACCTTATTGGTCATGTATGCATTGCTAACGAGCATCTCCACGACCGACGCAATTTCATGAGGAAGTCCAAAACGCCCAACAGGAATTTTATCCTTGAGCTGCTCGGAAGGGTTTTCGAACATAGATGTTTCTGCGGTCGGAAGTTGAGTTTTATCTCGGTAAGAAAGTGGCAAAAGGCGTACCGATGATAAGTGCAGGAGCAACCGCATTACATGTCTTCAACATCGCAATAAGCTACCAGTGATATTTGTTTCATAACTAACGTACCACACCGTCTTTTGCATGTCTGATGGCTATCCAATGAAGAAGCCCATGCAAAGCTGACTTTGAAGAGGCGTAGTGGGGTCCAATTACACCGCCAACGCCTGATTTTTGACTTAACAATCACGCCATAGTAATGTTCGAAAGGGAAAACTTACCAGCAGCAACACTCGAACAAAATACAATTCTCCCGAATTTATTTTGGACCATGTTTGGAAGACATAATTGCGTCAGCTTTATAAAGAAATATCAGCCATAGAAAAACCCAAAACTAAAAATGACGCACCAGATAGCTGGACGCCGTATTGACCCTCCATGTGTGCTCAAATTCGTCAATGCTGATGGATCCCATGTCTCCCCACATTCCAACAACCGTATTCGTTCGACCAGCATTATTGAACAAGATATCCGGATGACCCAGCTGTTCGACGACATCGGCGTGTAGCTTACGCACTTGGTCAAAATTGCCCATCTCAGCTTGGAACGCAATCGCCTTGACACCGATCTGAGAAAGCTCAGCGACGAGTGCATCAGCTTTGGCCTTTGCAGCATTGTAGTGCACTGCGATGGAACAGCCTCTACGTCCTAGTGCGAGAGCAGTGGCATATCCTATTCCTCCCCTGTAAACCTTTCAGTTTATTGCTGATCGGGCCACGATTTAGACACGTACGATGCGCCTGTGATCAAAGCGATCTTTCCTTGAAGAGGATCGGTTTGCGATGATTGATCCGGCATTCTGTTGCTTTCAAAAGAACGAATTCAAAGCGTGATGTTTGTTCGCTGAGCTACGGGAATATACAATTTGACAAAGTATTGGACTCCAGACCGGGCAGGATGTTTATCTCGAAGCACCGCATATTTGGTCCTATCACGACATCGTTGCAGAAAACGGTTCCCCGTTAAGAGCCATCTAGACTCCATATATAAGTTCCATGAGAGTCTTCTTGAATTTCACTGGGCCATAGGATTACAGATGTCACCATGAGCCATTTTGGTAATAATTTGGAACCGAACAATATTTTGAAGGTGAGAACTTAGAGGGTTTGACTTTGCTGAGCAAGTGTTAGCGTCTGTTAGCGTCGGTGAGGCTCAGAAATTGGACTGGCAATTACCGGATGCTTACGTAATATTTAAACTGGTTCAGAGGACAAAGTTCATCGAATCGAACTTGGGAATGTTCAATGTTCGTTTTGCCTTGCTATTTACTCTATAACTGTTGTTCATAAATTGCTGATGTATTTCTGGAAACTAAAAGGACTCATCAAACACCTGGGACCGGAGAAACTCACCTGACAGCTATTTGACAGACCCTGGCACCAATGGCAGGTTCAGCGAGATATTGGGCGAGATGATAACTCACAAGTTGGTCGAAGTACGTGCGGAGGAGGCCATTTGTGTCGAGTGAGTGGTCGGTAGATTCGGTACTTACGGAGAATCAGCTGAATTGCTTATCCTTTCTTATCACATAGATATAATATACAAGGCACGAATGAGGCGAGAGGATCTTTTTTATCTCCTCAATACAGCTCAATATTAGCATGTGGTCAATTGAGCATTAGATCCCGAAATTGATTTCGATATCAGGGTCAACATCTACACTAAGGCACATTTCCAACGCCAATAATGAGTAGCAGGGCGTAAGCTGGCGTAAGCGCGCAACGTATCCAACAGCAATTACAATTTGCTGAACAACCTTGAACCACTTCCGTTAGGCTCTTGGTTGTTTTTCCGGTGTGTTATTTTTAGCAGCAAATTTAAAGCTCTGACGGTATACACGAAATTAACAGGGTTATTCAAAATCAGACGGGCTCCATTCCACAACAGTTGCAGCAGATGGAGCACAGGCAAAATCCGTTATCATGTACATAACAACAGCAATTCGGGAGCCTGAAGGGATAAGGATGCCTATGATAGCAGAGCTCATGATAACCCGATAGTTCCTGGAGAGTTGCCAAGATCTTTACCATCCCCCGATCTTCAATTCCAACGTCAACGTGGGCACATAAAGTTTACTCCAGCCCGAGCCGTTTTTTATCCGCATCCCACGTCCGTTCGCTCAGAAGATCTCAACGGAGTTCTGTAACTTCAACCATACTGACGACTTACCTGACGACGCCGTTCTTTTCCAGGCGCTGTTTGTCGGGTTTATAATTCATAATGTCCTCGTATATCGTGAAGCTGAACGACGCAGTAAGTGCCGTCAAAATTGCTTTATCTCTTTCCTAATTTGGTGATCCCGATCGTTCTGGACATTTTCGCCACCGTAGGTCGCAGCGACTGCTGTTGGAAGATGGTTCAAGTTAGAGGGTTCTGGTGCTAAGGGAGAGCGTCCTGGATCAAGGTTTACGGTGCGTCTGTACCTGCTATCATGCTATATTCTTCGTGCTCAATTCAATTAACGTACAACGAAGACTGAAATCCGAGCAGGACTGACAACATGGGTATGCCAACATTACCTTTGCTCGCTCAACTTATATCTAATGCAAACACCATGGAAAGGCCGCCATGGCGTATATTGTGTGTAGTATCTTCCTGGCACATCTGTATCGACTGGCTCTTACTCTCTTTATCTCTCGCAGATCTCTGTCAATGCGGCCATCCTTTCTGATTCAGGAGGAACTTGTGTTTGCCCGACAAAAGACTTGTGTTTAAACGATGAAGTATACCAAATATGCGTGAATGAGGTTCGCCAAGATCTTATCACGTCCACTGCTGCCATCTCCGCCCTTTCTTCTGTTCTCATGGGTGCCCTTGCGAACTTGCCAGTGGGCCTGGCGCCGGGATTGGGCCTTAATGCTTATGTGCGTCTTTTCTGCCTCCAGAACATGTGGTTTTCTGATGCTTGATATAGTTCTCCTACTCTGTCGTTGGACTACATGGAAGTGGTAGTATCACGTATCGTGAGGCCTTGGGAGCCGTGTTCCTGGAGGGGTGAGTGGTGAAATATTGCAGGGTGATGATTTAAATAACCCCTGTGCTGTAGATGGGTGTTCTTGCTTTTGTCCATTCTTGGTGTTCGACAATGGCTTGTTCGTATTATGCCTCAGTCACTTGTTCTCTCTGTCGGTGCTGGTATTGGTCTTTTCATTGCGTAAGTCTCACTTCTTTCAATGTTCTGGGTACGAAAGTTATTGAAAGTACATATTCATTAGATTTGTGGGTCTTGGTATGAGTCAATCCAAGGTTTATACTACCTCATTTTGTTCAATCGATATCTCTTGTAGGGGCAAATGGATTGGGCGTTATTGGTGGAGACACGAGCAATTTTGTCGCTTTGGGAGGGTGTTTAGCTGAGAGTGAGTCTTCTCTTACCTTTCCCAGCAACATACCCTCAATGAAAATTTCGATAGATTTTAAAGAGGGCCTTCCTAACTATTGCGAGCGCGGTGTCCTCAGGAGCCCCACGATGTGGGTGGGCATATTTGCAGGAGGGTGCGCAATTTATTATAGTGCATTTCATTGAGATGTCGTGCCTTATTATTTTTGTGCGATAGCATTTTTACTCTTATGATGATGATGTACCGTATTCGTGGTGCTATCTTGCTGGGCATCCTCCTCGTTTCCATCATCTCGTGGCCCCGCTCCACCGCCGTCACATACTTCCCTCATACCCCAAGTGGCGATGCGCTGTTCGATTATTTCAAGAATGTTGTCACTTTCCACAAGCTCAAGCATGTGGGCAATGTCATTGATGTACGTCTTCTACTACCATCAATTTTGGATTATCCGTTGATGACTGCTTTGTTAGTATAACTATGGGTGTGTGCAAGAGTTCGAATGCAAAATTGAATTTTGCTGAAAAAGACGTTTGATAGCAACGGAAGGGTTTGGTATGCTTTGATTACTTTCCTCTATGTCGATATCCTTGGTCTGTCCTTCCTTTTCTCTGTCACATAGCATATGATTTATACTTGCCCTACATAACAGATACCACTGGGTAAATTTTTGTCTTGTTTGACCATGGGGTTCAGTTCACATTTTTTCGCTCTTTCAGAACACTGTATTCTATGGCCAAGTTTGCCGGCCTTCGCAATCCTGTAACTCTCGATTTTGAAGGATCTAACATCGCCTACTGCGTGGACGCATTCTGCATTAGCATGGGGGCCCTAATGGGAGTCAGTCCCGTCACGGCCTACATCGAAAGCGCCACTGGTATCTCTGGTAAGCCATCGATCACTATCATGTTGTTCTTGAATCTCATCCTATGCGATTAAGAGGGTGGCAGGACTGGTATCACCGGAATCACCACAGGGCTCATGTTCTTCGTCTCTGTTTTCTTTGCTCCAATCTTTGCTTCGATTCCTTCCTGGGCTACTGGTGGTGCACTGGTCATTGTCGGGTCTATGATGATTCGCAAGTATGTATTTCTATTGTCGAAAATGCGCTGATTAATTAACTGATGATATAAATCAGTGTTCTTGAAATCAACTGGCATTACCTTGGTGATTCTGTTCCCGCATTCCTCACCCTACTCATCATTCCTTTAACGCTCAAGTTAGCCTTTTACTTCTGCCTTCCTACACAGCAATCTAACATTTTGTCCTAGCATTGCTTATGGCGTTATTGCTGGTATCATCTCGTTCATGCTTCTGAACGGGTTCGCTCTCGCTGTCACCAAGTTGTCCAAGGGCAGCATTACACCTCATGAATATGACCTGTCTGAGAAATGGGTTATTCCTCCAGGTGGGATCTTCCCCCCTTGGCTGTAAGTGCTCCGGTTACTCCATCATATGAAGACCTTAAATATTGACACGTCAATATTTCACAGTTACAAAGTCTTCGGCCGCACCAAAAAGGAGCCCGAGGCCGCGATCGAGCACGATAAAGAGGGCAGCACCGGTTCGACGACTAGCGTTGACGAGAAAGCAGTGCCTCATACAGCTGGCCATACGTCGCATTGAATTCAAAACTACCTCCTAATTCTCCGCACTCACCAATTATCTACATGTTTCTAGTTATGCTCCAGAACGCCTAATGTACCACGCCGTGACGAGCTAGTTATGATTGTCGTTGTATACCTTAGTCTCCAGAATGAATTCCCGCATTTTCTACTGGCTGCTGGCGTCGAGAACGCTGAATTTAAGTGCTAGACCATTCGGGGACGAATCTCGAGTGCTATTTGAAAGCGGTCACGTGCTAGACACGGTGAGAATGGGGTTACGGAGGAGTTGATATCACGCCACATTCAGAATTTTATTGAAAAGTGGTCAGTTTGTTTTTTCCATACCTTCTCAGTGGGATATTCATAAAGGACCCACGGTTTGGTTCACAACCACCACCATCACCACCACAACTTCCCCTTTTTTGTTCGCTCTCATAGCCTTTTCAAAATGGCTTTGAACAGCACCGTCACGAACGCGCTCACGGACCTCTACGCTGGCACCGACTTTTCATCATTGTCCTACCTCGAACAGAAGTGGGTGTGGTGGTATGTTACGATAGGCAACCCTGTTGTTGCCACTGGCTTGATGAGCTTTTTGCTCCATGAAGTGCGTCCTAGACTTGTATTGACGAAGGATTATACATTTACACACCCCCTAGATCGTCTACTTTGGACGAAGCATACCTTGGATCATTATTGACGCTATGCCCTACTTCCGACAGTGGAAGTTGCAACCTACCAAAGTCCCAACGCCAGCAGAGCAATGGGAATGCACGAAACAGGTTCTTTTCTCACATTTTACGATTGAATTGCCATTGGTACGTCCAAGTCTTGAATATAGCCATAGCATCCAATAATAATGCGACTGGTTTTTGTTTAGATTTGGCTGTTCCACCCAACGGCAGAGGCACTTGGCATGCAGACATACCACGTCCCCTTCCCTACACTGAAGACCATGGCGCCTCAAGTCTTCCTATTCTTCTTCTTCGAGGATTTCTTCCACTTCGTTGGTATGTCCAATTTTTCCTCGTTGGAAGAAAAGTTGTCTCATTTCTATATGACAGCTCACCAAGCACTGCACACCGGTGTTCTGTACAAACATATTCACAAAATTCACCACAAATACTCAGCACCATTTGGTCTTGCCGCCGAGTACGCGCACCCCGCTGAAGTCTTCATCTTGGGTACTGGCACTATTCTTGGCCCCCTCATGTATTGCTACTTCACCGCAAACCTCCACATCATCACTGTATACCTCTGGATCGTGCTACGTCTCTTCCAGGCCATTGATGCTCACAGTGGATACGGTGCGTACATCATTCCATCCATCACTCGAAAATAATTCTCATCTCTGATCCAATCATAGACTTCCCATGGTCATTGCACAATATTATTCCCTTCTGGTCAGGTGCCGAGCACCACGACTTCCACCATATGGCGTTCACGAATAACTTCTCGACGTCGTTCCGGTGGTGGGACAGGATCTTCGGCACTGACGACAAGTACAGGCAGTACCGTGCGCGCGTCAAGGCTCAGAAGAAGGCCAATAAGAACGCGAGCAAGGAGCAGCTGCTTGCTATGGAGCAGAAACTGATGGCGGAGGTTGAGGCCGAGGGTATCATTGCGGAGAGAGAGGCAGAAGCGAGGGGTATCCTTGGAGGCAAGGCCAAGACGCAGTGATTAGTTGAGGGTGCCTATTAGAGCTGCATTAATTGTTAGTAGCGCAGGATATATATACTATCTATTCTTAATTGCACAAAAGCGCTATATGTATTTCTTCAGAGTCCTAAAACTTTAGCATTTGAAGAATGAATTTGAAAGTGATATTGCTCATTTCGCCCCTGTAGAGTAGCAGGATTTGGCGGAACAATCGGTCCGGAGCAAGCGCCAGATGTGTCAGCGAACTCGGCGACGGTGGGGCAGAGTTGAGAGTGGACTGTTCTTGAAGACGACTCCAATTCTGTTTTCCTACAACCTCATCTTTGAATCCGTCAAGCACACGAACTATGGGACTGACTTTTGAACTAGGAACACCCGTCAATACTGCACTTTTCTTGTACATTCTGTACTCGGTCCAGCGGATTATTCTGCCGTCGACTTCCAAACCGTCGAAAGTGCCTCATGAATTCAAATCTGGCTACTCTTGGATGCCCAAGACACACCAGGCAACGGTGATGTACAAAGTCTATACACCGAAGACTTTGGCCCAGTACAATGGTCTTGATGGAGGCCGTATTTTGTTGGCTATCAAGGGTACCGTGTTCGACGTTACCGCTGGAAGAAATTTCTACGGTCCTAGTGCGTACTGGTTGGGTATTGGAGCAACCGAATTACTAAACTGTTGCTTATAGATGGCATGTACGGAAACTTTGCTGGACGAGATGCTTCTCGTGGAATGGCGAAGCAGTCTTTCGACCTTGGTATGTTCACTTTGGTCCTTGCTTGAATACGGCTGAAATTGTTGGTGCAGAAATGCTTACTCCGATTGACCAACCCCTGGATAAACTCGAAGACTTGAACGGGATGGAGATGTAAGTCTACATACTCATGAAGTCTTCGTATCTTTAACCTTCCTTTCTCTTCTAGTGAGAATATGAAAGGTGTGCATCACCAAAATTGATTTTATATTCCTAGAAGCTGACTTCCCATTTTTTTCAGGTTGGATTGAACACTTTACCAACAAGTACATAGTATGCGGAAAGTTGGTCGAAAACGACGCTATCTAGACGACTTCAATCCATCATAGTTTCTGTATTTGTATCATCGTTTTGATAATTGAGTATCTCAGTCAATGCCTTGTCTGATTTCACATTCAGACTCCGGATACTGTTTCTTTGCGGGAACTCATCTTGTCTATCCTCTTCAGGTGTCTCGTCCTTCCTGAGGTTCTTCAGCCATGCTATACACCGTGTATTCTCCTGCATAAAAGTCAACAAAGCATTTCCTTTGATTGTTTTTTGATCCCAGGCAAGCAACATTTGCTCACATCGATGATTCTCTTCTCCGCGTGCCTTCGCGCCAAACATCGCGGCATGGACCCTCCCGAATCTATACAAATAACCCTTCTCCACTCAATGATATCTGCGTCCACTTCTTGCAAATGTTCGACGGAAGTAATACGCCCCTTGATGCCCTTTTCTTCCATTTCAGCGAAATTTTCATTCGAGCGGGAGCTTAGGTCAATAGGCAAGGTAATTACAATCCTTTAGTCTCCAATCAGTTAACGTCTCTTTTCTAGGTAGGGCAATTTTATATCTCACCCTCTTCGACGATGCGAATATTCGAGGAGGGCCGATGTTTGATACACCGTAAACACCCGTGGTGACATAGGAGGTGGATAGCCAATCGATACCGTCCATATCGATTGCGACTCAGAGAAGTACTTGATTCGCGTCACTTTGGCTATATTTGTTGCATAGCTTCAAAATCAACGGTCAGCATCCTCGCTCCGTGTAGCATGCTGCAAAAAAGAAAGAACTCCGCCCATGACCTCTAAAGGTACGTATGCGGAACAGAGCACTGGGAAGGTTAAATATATTCACCTTCTCTGGTTCCACACCTTATTTTTCCCAATTTTCGTCCAGATAGCATTGAAGGAAATCTCGCTTCTATGCAGCTCGCTGACGATGCACTGCCAAACCTGGAAATTCCTTTTGAAGCGCGATCCAGGGACACGTTCTTTGTGGAAGAATGTTTTCGCATTGGGATGTGTCTTCCTACACGGCTGCCACGACCGCGAGGCGTTCAGCAGAGCTTCCGCCTCAGCTATGAGGACGCTATCGGGTGGTATCTCTGATCACACCCAATTCTCGCACGTTGAGCATCAAACATCAACACTTTGGAGAAAAGGAACGTAGGGTTGGCTCACGGGAGGGATCTATGGGTGTCAACGACAAAGATGTGGTATTTGTGGCTGCTTTCCCCCAAGATGACATGTTTCTATCCTCCGTTGATCCTTTTAGATAAGTGCGGGGGACGTGATTTACACAGACGGTCAGACAACACACAACGTGTCTGGGATATGCTGCGTTTCGTGCCCTCGTTCGAGGTCCAAATTGTCGGTCGTTCTCCGCGACAGCGACGCTGCTCGATCCATCAGGGGGCCACGTCAGGAATAAATGACAAAAGACGAACAAGCAAAAAGTCTTGCAGTTTGATCAGGTTGGTGTACCTTAGCACAAAAGCAACAGCGGAAGACGAGTGTAGTATGTGGGGGAAAGTTGGGAACGCGAAGAAAGGTCGACACAAGGTCGATGCCAACACTAAATGAACGCTGCTGTTATGCTGCCGCTTGCGAACCCAACGTTCTTCCGAAGGTGTCGGCAGAGAACACCGTCAGATGTAGTCTTGTAAGGGACCAGAGACCGAGGATTGGGATTAGTTTTTATTATTTATGCTTTCGGCACAAAGGCAAGGGGAGGGAAGAATCAAAAAATCAAGATGCGGTGGGTAAAGCTCCTTATTTTTGTGAATCATCGCTGCATAAATAGGTGTAAAACTAAAAGTGAGGTCATTATGTGGAAGGGAAGATCATATGGGTTAAACTATGTTAACAAGTTTATTTTTATAGGCGTTCCTGCGTAAGCCATTAGCAGCCTACTCAATATGTCCAATTTGTATCGTGAACGGAATACAAGTAAATGGTACATATAGAGTGGCCAATACATGAACCTGATGTCTACGAAAAAAGAGTATATTCACTGTACGTACAAGCTCTGAGAAAGTAGATTTTGGTGGGGGTTATGAGATGCGGTAACGGTACTTGTTATTAATTAATTAAACAACGGCGGAACGAAATGCCGGGCATGTGGAGTGAAATCCTCATCTAAGTGTGCAAATGGAACTAGTCTGCGACCCTGACAGGGATATAAACTCTTCGGCAAGTTGGTATGTACCACGACCCAGCGCTAAAACCCCACGAATCAGGAGTATCCCGGTCATAGGAACCAATACAGTGGTGGCATAGTCGGCGACTTTAGTCGATAGTCGGGACCCGACTAAGTCGACTAAGTCCGACTAAGTCGTCGACTATCACCAAAAATGGAAATTTTTCCAGACTAAGTATCACGTGTAAAATAAAACTTTGATCAATCTGGGTTTCAACTAGACAGAGGCACGGCAAATCTGCGTTGACAATTTTAATAATTGTGTACACTCCAAAAACAATTCCTACAGTGTATGCCAGACAATTCAAATCTATTTTACTTACATTTTGCGTGTGATAAGTACTACAGCAGTTTGTGCGCCATCTTGAGACGTGTCGGAGTTTGATTGTGGATCAAGTAAGCGGCCCGACGGTGAATCACATCCACGGCGAGGTGATGTCCCACCCCAAACAACCTCCAACATTTTTACTTCTTCTTTATATCAGCCCAAACATCGATCTGAAATCCGGACTGTATTTAACTACGGAGGTGCAAACTCAATCAGGCCAGTCACAATCCAATCTTACTCATCTTACTCAACTAACCTCTTGCCTAATCAATGAGGAGACCCAGAAAATATTCCGGAAGACCTGGGAACACCTAAAAGTAGGTTAACTATGAGCTGGTTTAATTTTTTACAGGATGCTATTTGGATCCCACATGCAAAGCAAAGTGAAGTTGGAAGCTTGCATGAAGAATTAGAATTGTATGACCTATTTGATCTTGATGCACATGGTGAAATGAATATGTTGATTATGGTGTTGAGGATAACATTGATAGTATATTTACAATTTATGTGCACTCAAAGGTATTTATTCCTCTGCTACTGTACCAAAGACAAAATGTATGCAGACTACGAATCTGTGACGAAGTGCACATTTGAACGTGGGAAAGTCCCGACTATGACTTCATATCGACCTATATTTGGGAACTTAGTCTAGTCTAGTCGGAAATCCGACTAAGCCGCATAGTCATGCGACTATTCCGACTAAGTCGCCGACTATGCCACCACTGAACCAATAAGCGTCAGGCTGACGCGAACGGCCAAGCTAATATAAGTATTATAACCCCGAGGACGTCAGATGCAGAAAATCATCAGAGGAAAAGTGGTATTTGACTCTCATTATAGAAAGAATAGTGAGATATTTTGCACATTACATGTACATGAAAGGTTCATTTTACATCCATGCTGGAACATTGACAAAAGATATAATAACGAAGCACGGTATCAGCAACATGAGGGTGTACATGCGCGTTTTTGGGTATTAAAAATATTTCAACAATGGTGATGAGGAGAGAATGGAGTCATTCTCTATCAAAAGTGTGGTGGTGGCGGCGTGTAAGGATGCTTGATCCAGAAAACGCAGTGTCCAATGTCGATTGAAGGAGAAAAGACAGAGACCGTAGGCGAGAACGGAGACGTTGGAGTGAAGACAGAAATAGACAAAACCAGATTATAGACGTAGAACGCACGCGAACCTTGCCAGATATAGTGTCCATGAAACTGAATCAGGATGGTGAGGGTAAATTGGGTTGCGCAGTATGGAAGCCAGAATATTATCCCGAGGTATATTTGGAACTAGAATCTTGCCAGAGAACGGTTTAATTGGTGCGATGGCGACCAGACTGGGCGAGAGGAGATGGGACTGCCGGCATGTTCTCTTTTCCAAGGTCATGAGCACGACGGACAGCTGCCTTGCCTTTCGCCGACCGTGAATTTGAAGTCTTGTTGACAGTCGCCGTTGAAATTTCCCGGTTGCCCCGCAGGTTCCCGATGTCCTTCAGCACGCTTGATCCCAGCCTGGGTTTCATCGTCATCGATGTAGCTAAACTCGTGGAAGGTGGCTGAGTCTGAGGCTGCCCTTGTCCATGACCTTGTCCAATAGCGGGTGCGATCGCCGAAGCTGGCGCGGATAAAACGGGTCTCATCACCTTGACGGGGACGGGAGGTTGTGAACCAGACGGGCCAGGACCATTGAATGCCCAGGGGACATGTACGTGGCCCGAGATGAGGTCGATCTCTGCCTGGGTCGCGACGCGCGCTGAGAGCGGCTGCGCGTCAGGGTGGCGTCCAACGACGCTGTCAGCCACTTTCATCCACGCCGCAATATGGGGCGTGACAATTCCCTGCTGAGCGGGGGAAGTGTGCGGAGTTGCGCCATGGCTGTTAAAGCGGGATTGCGTAGGCGTTGTAGGAGAGTTCAGCCGTACAGCAGGAGGTGGGCCAGGAAAGGGTGATCGGTTGTTTGTTCCAGTGTACACGCCTGTGTGTTGTCGCGGCACAGATACCGAGGAGTTTTTCCGGATAGAATTGAAGAAGGAAGGAATGCGAGATGAAGGAGGGGTACGTTCCGGCTCGGTCTGCCTCCGAATAAAAGAAGGTTTCGATTGGGCCATAGACATATCTACTGATAGGCTGTTAACCTCTGAAGTACCGGATTCTGATCTCTGGAAGTGCGCACACAAAAAATGTGATAGTTCAGCAAAAGGGAGATTTATGATGGGAGAAAAAAAGGGAGAATCAGAATAAATACCTTGACTTCAACTGTATCAGCCGAATTCGTAATAGGACCAGAAAACCTCCAGAAACACCAAGCAGGACGCAGGATCCGAACCAGCCTGTACCCGTAGTATACAGCAGCAGTGACGATAACAAGAATTCCGAGACCGACGCCAACCAAAATTAAGGTGAGGTGAGCTTCGGATTCCAGAGTATCATCAAGCTCTCGGTCGCGTGTAAAGAAAACAGTGGGCATGGACGCACCACCGAGCCTGGGTGGCTAGACGCCTGAAGATAGAGAAAAGGTAAAGGAAGGTCCTGCAAAGGTCCGGTGATACTCCGGAAGGTTTTGACTTGCTTGCATTGGCGAGAATTTTTGTGGGTGTTTATATGCCTGAAGATAGAAAAGGAGAAATATTTGCGATCAAGAACTGAGCTGACAAGTTTGGTTTGAAACGCAGAGTCATTGCAAGTCGATGAGCCACATTCAGATTTTAATTTGAACGTTGTTTTAGTCCATTTCTTGTATTTTTTGACGTATGGACGATGTAGGAACCTAAAAACTCCACAAAAAATGGCACTGACGTTGCAGCCGTCGTGCGCCATGTCTCCTTGCACAAATTCCAAATGAAACGACAATCTAACAGAGTTAAAACTTCAAAAAAGAGTCGGGTTATTTAGAGTGTATGGTAGAAGTTGGGTGCAATGGGGGACTTACATTTACAAAATTGAAGTCAATGTGAACACGAGTATAATAGTCACTGGAGGATGTCAGGCTTATCTCGCCAGGCAACATTTGTGGGAGTTTAGGGCAGGCAAGAACGCGACAATCTTGGCGCGATTACCGATCACAACTTTGACCCTGACTATCATCTCTTGAGGATCGAACTTTTCTTATTTAAACTCTACAAATCAAAAAGAAGATGGACTGGGACGAAGAATATGAGCTCATCAAGTCCGGTCGAGCAGTGCCGCAAGCAGGCCCTTCATTCGCCGCCCGGGACGACGATGAAGATAACATTTTCAACGATGATAATGGCCGTGCCTCTAACGCACGACAACAACGTACTCCTGCTCCTGCTCCAGCCCAGCCTGATAGAGAACCAGACTTTTACCCGGAAGAAGCAGAACAGAATACACCGCTCGAGCAGCTGACACGCCACTGGCTGAACGAGCGACACGCACCAGACATCCTCCCTGCGCAGGAGGATTTGCTAATGAATCTGCTGGACCATCTAAGACGGCAGGTGCGTTAGTGATACACAAAACTCTCTCGATATTCTGTTAGCTGACGGAATTGTCTGGCATTCGTGTTACCTTTTCTTTGTGCAAATATGGGTTATGGCCAGTCAGAAGCCGTGCAGTTGTTACGCGAGGATCCATCCACATCGGAGGAGGAGCATATGCGGATTATGCTTGTCCAGACGGAAGTTGAGCGGGTGAAGTTTATTGTGCGCTCATATGTTCGGACGCGGCTGTTCAAAGTGAGTTTTTCTGGCCTCGTTTCTTTTCATTGATGTGGACGCTGATCCATCCTCGTGGATACAACCTTGTTTTTTTTAGATCGAACGTTATGCTCGTTTTATAGTAACGAACGCAGATATACAAACGCGACTAACAGCTGCTGAAAGAGATCATGCTAGTCGGTCGGTTGCCCATCTTAGTTTCGCCAATACAAAAACGCTGAAATATAAGCTTTTCGTCAGGCATGCTAAACTAACAGACCAACATTTTTATGTGTCTGTGTTGCAGGGCTTACCTGAAAAACAGTCCCATCTGGATGACACACCTCTGTTTGTGCCTCCCATGAGTTCGTCGCCGAATAAATCATCAATTCACGTACTGACATTTTTCCAGTTACCGAGCCGGACAAATCGCGCCCTGTCTTCGTGCATGCACGACAGCGCTGTCCAAGAATACGTCTTCCAGAGTACGTTTGCCAATGTTTCCATCCATCAAATGCTCTAACGTATTCGGTACACAGTGGTGCTACACTGGACATGGAAAAAGGGCATATATCTCTGATGCCATATGCCATTGTTGAAGAACTCGTAGCCAGAGGGGATGTTGAATTGATATGATCTACTACATTGTGAATGAACTGCATTGATGTAAACCCAATGTAAACCCCAAACTATTATCAACTCGCGGTAGGTGTTGAATAAGCACATTGTCCGACAGACAACAAATAAGAGGAAGAACGAATAAAAGTCGAATACAGATTGCTACGAAACAGACACATACAGCCCTATATTCTACAAATTACAGAAAGGGGAATCCAATACAATTGTGTCAGGGTTGAGTCCACTTTAAACTCAATTAGAGGTAATAAAACATTTGTTGATGTGTCGGTGATGGTAAATGATATGGGTATTGCGTTCATTTTCTTGGCGGCATGTAAGGCTTATCTTCTTCATCGTCGCTGGGGCTCTGAGGGCGCCGAAGTCCAGAAGATGACCCACCAAACGATGACGATGCGGGGACTCGGGGAGGAGGCATGGACTCTTCCTCATCATAATCATCCTCCTCGTCGCGCATCTCTGTATCGCCTTCCTCTTCTTCAGGCGGTGTTTTTGTGCCAGCTCTGCCACCTCTTCCTCTCCCTCCGGCTCCTGCATCACCCATAGCATCGTCATCGTTATCGGTATCCGCTCTCTTCTTTCTGCGTCGTTTTGGAGGAGCAGGTACCGAACCGTCGCCAGGTGCAGCAGCAGCAGCGGTGCGCTTGCCCTTTCCGCGCTTCTTCTTGCCCTCTGCGTTTCCGGCTTCAAAGTCAATCGTCCCACCTGCAGAGGGATCGGGTATATCCTGCACGAGTTCCTTCAGGAAATCAAGCGTTTCCGTTGTTTCTACTGCATGTTTTCTGTGGTTCGGTGCTTTCGTTAACAATGTTTTGGAAAGAATAGATATGTAACATGCAAAACGTACAGATGGTACGCTTCAAGCTTCTTGGAACCTCGTTCCGAGGTGACTTTGCTGGACTGTTCGATGATCAGGCCAAGGAACAATTCCAGGGCTTTTGCTAGATAAAGTGAAAAGTATCGCGATCAACGTCAACGGCGCTTCGAACGGATGAAAAGGAATGTTTTACGAACATATCACAATGGGTGTCGCCTGTGCTACTTTTCCGACTTCCTCATCTTTTTGCATAATCTTTTTTATCCGGGCCTAACATGTTTTGAAGCGGAACCGACGAGGAAAGAAAGGTTGCAGAACGTGATTTGCGGTTGGGTTATTTCATTCGATGAAGACGATTGATGAGAGATAGTCATATGTATGGTGTTCCACAAGCACGAATAAAGCATCCAAGAAGATAAATAAACATTTTATGAGCTTTTGCAACTTGTAATCTCTAGCTCTTCCTATGCCGCCAAGGGCCTCCGGAAGACGGACCAGGGCAAAAAAAGAAGGTTTACTCACCACGGGGAATTTGGTTTGCTTGTTCTTGTTCTTCATCGTTTGCTGCGTAAAGAGGCGCCTCTGGAGGGATCAGGGTAATAAATGTATGTTGACTTTTTAAAAATGCGGCAAGGTTATGAAATGTTATAATAAAGGCAAAGAAACAACTGGCGGTGGACCAAGTTATATACCTTTCAGCTCGGCGGCACTTGTTATTTTGGTCGAAGCATCAAACAAGATGTATCACGTGATGAAGACGCGTCAAAGAACGCGACGTGAAGATGCTACATGTGCTTCTCTGGGTATTTATATTAAATTATAATTGGCCAAGTACTAGCGCAGTATGTCTAACCTACCAACAGTCATTCAATTTACTCTTGCAAAAAATTGAAATCTAAATAGAAGTCTGATATATAGTCCAAATGTATGGTGGTACAATTAACGTTTAGTCCGAAAGCTAATTTGTAAACATAAAGCCAATGGGATCGTCATCGTCTGTATGAGGTTGTAACAGTATTATAAATATATAGAATATACTGCTACAGAGTCCGCGGCACTTAAAGACCGACAAAAAAAGCGAAAAAAGAGGAAGCAATTGTAGAGATATGGGTTTGTGACTGTGCTATAAATAGCACTCAAGGCTGAGGATAGCAAGTGGAATGCTTTGGGTATACCCATGACAATATCAGAAATGGGGTATGTCGGGTTCTGCTGAGAAAGTCAATCTCGGGAAGCTGTTGTAGGGCAAGTATTGGAAGAAACTTTCTATAAGTGGCGAAAATTCGAAAGCCTAGTTTGCGTGTGGGTATATGTTTGCGAGCGTACCAAAAGTTGGCATCTAGAGTCAAGGATAGAAGAGACGCTATGTATTGGCCATAAAGTTAAGAGCTGAAGTAGCGAGGAAATCGAGGCGCATGCCCTCCGCCATGAGTTGTTGCACTCTTTGAGTGTCGGACGTCGTAAAATGCAGCTTTTTGGAAGTGGTGATAACTACAGTGCGGAGCTGTGCTATTTCTAGCGTCCTCTTGCCAGCTGGTGTTTTGGAGCCTTCTTCATCGGTTTGAGAAGACGAGGCTGAGGTTGGGTTATGGTAGGTTTGACTGGTTATCGGCGGTGATTCGTCCATGATTTGCATATCAGCGGGTTCAGTCTTGTATATGACAGCCTCTCCAAAGAATACAGAGAAATTTGGAGGGTGTGTCTTCCTGACAGACTCCTGATTGTTCATTAACCGCCACCGGCTGGCAAGAAGATCAACCAGATCATGGGAACTGAATGACATTGTACCTTGATACTCAAAATGCTCAAGCATGGGGAGGAGATGCGAAGAGTGTGCTTCTGTGCCCGTCTCGTTCCGTGATTCTGACGCTTCTCCTCGTTCTGTATCGTCCGTCTTAATGCTCTTATTGGATGTCATCGCATCGATAAAACGATAGCTGAGCTTGCCGCCAGTATCCGTGAGTGGGTTAATCAAAAGCAGCGATTTGAGAGAGGGCTGCTCCTCTAAGAATCCGATTAACTGTTGCTCTTCAGGCGTTGAGCCGACGAGATGCAGACTTTGAAGTTTAAATCGTGAACGACGCATCAATGGGATCACCGGCCACAGAACCGACTCCTCATCCGATAGAGACAGAACGAGCTCTGTGAGATGGGGCAGTGTCAATGCACCAAACAGCGTGTTGAGGTCGTTTGCAGTATCCATGATCAACTCCAACGATGTGAGGTATTCGTGCCGTATAGGCCGAATATTGAAGGGCTGCATCCCGCGAGACAACTGTTCGAACTGGCATGTCCGGAGCTGAGGGCCAAGATGTAATGTGTCGAGACAATCCCCGGGACTGAAATACTCTCCATCAAGACGGTGTAGCTGGGCCCACGGCAGATGCACGTCGGTGACTGAGTACCCTACGAGCCGGACCTCGCGTAGCTGTGGGGCAAACGCAAAGGCGTCCACACGGGCGAGAGACGGGCTACAATCTGCCACACGCAGCGTCGCGTTTGTGAGCAGCGGAAGCTCGTGTCTTATTTTTGCGAGAACAGACTTCCATGAATGAGGCACGAATATGTCGATGGTATGCCACTGCTTCGAGTGCGCGGCGAGTACATTGATCACGGCTGTCGAAGTTACGTCGATACCCCAATCGATTTCTTCGTTATCGTCTTCCTGATCATTTGTATCATCTTCTACCAGTTTGATGAAGAGAGGGCGTTGGCCGGAGTGCTTGAGCCATGTCTGGAGTAGGGCAGCTTGTGTATCTGCGTGCCGATTGTTCATGTATACTGTAACGTTACTCCAGAGCTGTGTGGTGCTCTGCGCGACACGTCGCCATGCGCTACAGACAGTGCCAATGAACAGTGGGGTGACAGCACCATGCCCAATACTCACCCCCATGCTAATCTCGCCATGCAGTCCCTCTCCGTGCAGATCATTTTTGTGGTCATGGCCGCTACATCCGGGAAGGCATGCAAACTCGAAAATGAGGGATAGTAGTTCGGGTGGAAGGTTGACTGCAGGGGAGTATGCATTCCGACTTCGTTTGAGACTTGCGCGTTGCATAACGAGTTTGACAATGCTGTCCTCTACCCGCTTGATTTCATTGTCGATGTAAGCTATTTTCTCGTTCTTCCCTAGCTTCGTGTCGGTGAAGAGTGTGTTAATGATAGGTTCCGTGTTCCGTCGGGTGAGTCCGGTCGTGGTGGGCATCTTTACCCCTTATTAGGAGCCGTGTGCGTTGATAAAGTCTTGCCCTTGTTCCGTCAGGTGAGGTTGCAAATGCAGAAAGGTAAAAGCAGACTAACTGTGTGGACCAACAGTCTATAAGTATAAAATTTATGACGCCTTCCACGGTTCGCAAGAAGCTTCGCGCAATTCGGAAAGTTTTCAAACCCCTGCTGTCACACGAGGGTACAGAACAAGAGGCTTGTATTAGGCCGGTCTTCTTTCCAGGCTAAGTATAGTCGAGTTATGACAGAGGTGCCAATACACGAGTCGACAACTGAATGTCACCCAAGGTATCAGTAGACTTTGTAGATATCAAAAAAAACCCGCTCTATCATCGATCCTATATGCGACGATGTGGGTCTTTTCAATCTTGGTTCCGCTTCTTGGACACCTATCAGACGATCATAGCTGGCCGCCCCAGCAGCTTTCTCCTAGACTATAGATGGCCTAGAGCTATCCAGAGACCTAAGTTATCTTTCGACGACATCGGGGTGCTAGGCAGCAATATGTGTCATTCATAGATATTCATACTTGAAAATGAAGAAAAGGTACCGCAAATGGGATTACAATCGGCAAAATCAACAAAAGAACGTTGATCATGGTCAGAGCAGAATGAAAGAGGATTTGTTGAACCGGCGGACAACGCGAGCCGGAAGGTCGGCTACCAGCCACATGGACAAATATGATCACACTGACGCTAATTTTGACTTCAATTCCTTCTGTCATTGCCTTAATGAGTGAACCGGAGCTCTAAGTGCCGCCGCTTCCTTTTCAGTGAAGGAAAAAACATAAGTACCATGAACGGCAAGGTGGCGGACTTCGCATATTCCCTTGCTCTATATTGGAACTACGTGTGACTACGGCCGTCTCATTGCTCAAAGGGCTCAGACAGTGACAGGTCCTATACATTTCTTATTAACGATTGGGCAAAGTGACACTGTGGAAGGTACGTAGCGTACGCCATATCCATACCCACCACTATCTTGGCGCACTTTTCAACGCTATGCGGTGTCAAGGTGGCAGTCAGACTTGCTTGATATATATGCAGGGTTACTAACTTATCTTTCTCTCAAATCAGAACACGCTGAACAGAAAGACCTGAATTTTTAGACTGATAATGAGTGTAGATAAAGCTGGATGTTGGAATTTTGACATGGATGAAGCCCTTCATCACCTTCCGTTTCCAAACTTTTGTGGCTCAACGTCAACTCGCTACATCACTGGTGCCTAGTGAAGAGTACCATTTGACTTCGTCTGCCCAACCAATAAACGCATTTCTCACGGAATATTCCCTGTGCGAATTCGACTCTTTATGATCTTGCTTTGGCTATGTTTTGCGAGGATTTCTGTTCTCCCGGTGTTCCCATCGCATCATCTAGTTGTGCTCAATTTAACCAACGTCGACTCCTTGGATTCCCAGAGGTGATCAGCTTCTGGGGCTCACGATATCTAAGGTTTCTTGTTACGAAAACAATCATGCTGCCAGCGCGCTGCGTTTCCCTTCTTGATATGTGTTTGGCTCCGGTCTTTCTTCAGTGAATGCGACTGCCCTGCACGATATTCGCTCTGGACAAATCGACATCTCAATAAATTCGCTGACAACCTTGGTCTTCACTTAATATTCGATTTCAGAGGCATCTAGCCGTTGTCATCATCGACTTGATTTTTTACGTTTCGGACAACGTCATCACCGCTTGCACTGGACCGAAGAGAAGGCCTACAACTTCATTTATTAAACGAATGATAGTGGACTTTCGGGCCCCGAGATTTGTTATACGGTGGTCCGGAACAGTTTAGTGGCGACTCTGATGTAATTGCCTTCCTATCCGCTCAACGTGCTGTTACAACTCAGGTACTCGTTTCGGAACTTATGGACTATAATTCCTTCTCCAAATTTTATTCAAGGCCTTTGTGTATGCCCCTGGCAGTAAATCCTTCAATCGATTTTTATTCTTCGGCAGAGATAAATCCGTGCGCATTTCGAATATTTTTTGGTGCAAACTACTGTTCATGAGCCCTACCCGCATCCATGCCGTGTCTTTGCTGGTAACAATGAAGCGGATAGACGATATACCATTTGCTGCGGCGGCCAAAATGGTTATAATTTGTTGCTGTGCAACTACGTCCCTGCATGTATCGAGGCCATCGATGACCACTGCCATTATCTTTTGGATAGACCCCATGGGTGCGACAATGAGTCTCTGCATTTGTATGTCTGCCGATTTGTCGAGGACCGATGGATCAGCAGCTATGAGCTCGTTGATGATTTGACCGACCTCTGGTAAAGAGATCGCAAGCTGGTATGCAAGTGTTAGCACCAACTTCCTTGCCACTGTGACTGTCAACTCTTGTTCTTCTAACTTGCGAGGGAAGAAAAAGCTGGCACCGAGCTGACCGTTTTGCTGGCATATTTCTGCTATTAATTGGGCTAGAGCTGTCTTATCCGACGCCGTCGGGCCATTCACCCACAGGATACGAGCGGTGCTGCTAGTAGCGTTCATGACTTCCTCGTTAATCCATTCATCTATGTCTGAGACTATTGCTTGACTTATTCTCAGGTCAAACTTGGGCAGCGGCGAACGCTCTGCAGAGTCGTGCATGACGCCAGTGGCGATCCGCTGGTATAAAAGGTGAAGCCCTGAACACACAGCATGTCAAGCGACAATCAACGTGGATGTCCTAAACTGACACATACCATTATGACAACTTTGATTGACGATGGTAAATGCACCATCGTTAATGACCAAGATACCTTTGACGTTGAACATTGCTAGGTTGGGAGGCCAGGCGAACAATGGGATCAAAGTAAATGGCTTTTTCTACATCTTCCTTTTTCTCAAGCGCTCAAAATAAGACTGCTTTGGATTGGTTTACAGAACCAAATCGCCAATGTGATCATTCCATTTTTTACGCCCGATTGCAACGATACGTGTCGGAGACTGAGATTGCTATCGAATTTCAATGCAGACCAAGAATTGTCCATTTGCAATCAGCATATGCGCTTTTTCATTCATACAGCATACAGTACCTCTTGCATGGTACTGATCAAGGTACTACTTACTAAATTACAGCGGCCTAAGGATTCAAAGTTTCGAGGCGAACAACTCGACGCACTGGGTATGAGGTCATAATAGCCTCGTGGTGCTATCAAACTCAAATAAAATACTCCTGCTATTAGTTCACACCGTAGGAGAGTGCTGTTGTGAAGTAGCGATAGCAGATAGCCTCAGGCTTTCCAAGTTTGGTCAGGGAAGGGCAAGGCATCCCTTGATTCCTTGATTGAAACGGTATTATGAGATGATATTTCTAAAGAGAATCAGACAGCTACCTCCAACATAATGAGAGCCACGCGGTGGCTGTACGTTCTATTTTAAGACGAGGTTACCGAGCGCCCCATTATCACATTCGGGTCAGCGCCTAAACATCAGAAATCTTTGATGGTACGAGTACACCGTATATATGTATCTTAATTCCATCCGAAAAAAACTTGCAGTCTCAAAACTATGGTTGAACCAGAAGGGAAATGCACTCAAATCGATTCCAGTAAAGGTCTGTCGTAGAGCGAAGATGTGGATCCGATCGCATGTTGAAAATAGTATAAGTGGCCACCTTTTGAATGTCAATTCGCGTGTGAAAACCTAGGATAATAGGATGACCACCCGTCGCTGTAAAAAACCATATCGACTTTGATTAATCTACACAGCATCCAACTATCCTGTTAGATTAATCAAAGATTAATTAAACTATCTATTTCGTCTGTGTAATGCACACCTGTAGAAAATTATAGTAGGGTTGTTTGATTAACCTGTCGATGGTTACCATGTTCCAATTTAAAAGTATAAGTTTCCAGAGCATTCTTTGACACTGTTGTGAGACAATTTCTCTTTGTGTTGATGTTGGAGTCTTTGAAAGGTGAATGGTTCACTCAGCTTCGTGCGGACCTTGTAACATTTAGAAGTAGAACACAATAATAAATGTCGCATAGCACAAGTAAACAATTAAATTAAAAAAACTGTACATCTATGTAAATCTAAATTGAATTGATGATAATGAACCCCCACAATTACACAACGATAGATTCATCGCAATTAATTATGCAATGATGACTTTGCGAGTTTTCTGAATGTGTAGTCCCTCATCTCCAAAGTATCTTCCGGAGCCGAAGTTCCACTCATCGTGACCGCGAATCCATTGGCCTATAGAATACCGCCCACCTGCTTTAGAATCTAAAAAACAAATCGAAGACGTAGACACTTACCAAGGCCTTCCACGTAAGCCTCAACTTGACGGTCCATTTCTGGTCCATAAGAAGGGAAGTTGGTCTTGGTCATGACCTCCTCGCGCAATTTCAGGAAGTTATCAACAATATCGTCGTGGAGGTCGGAAATCCATTGAATGCCCTCATCAACACCAACTTTGTTGTTGTGCATTACGACAGTGACCGCGTTGTAATCAGCGTCGTCAACCAGGATTTCTTTCTTATACGAGCACATGTCCTGGTTGGAAGTGCGTTTGCTCAACAGTGTTGCTCGAAGTTAAAAAATGCTTACGTTGGCAAGGACAATCATGTCCGTAGTATCCCTGTTGAGGCGAACGATGGTGGGGTGCTCCATGATGTGGTGAGGGATGTCTACCTCAAGCGACATCTCCAAGAAAGTGAAAGAGGGATCAGAGCCAATGTTATCACGCCTTGCTACCATGTACTCTTCAATGGTACATATGTAGTGGGAGCGGTCACGGCGGGAGGCTTGTAGAATGACCGAGTCAAGGTAGGAACGCCATGCCTTAACAAAGCGCTCTTTGGTTGCCTGGGGGGCGTAGGCAGAAGCGCGCTTCCAGAACCTAAGACGGAATCGAAATTAGTCAGCAAAACCCATGTCATCATCAAGTTGAAGCGGCGCTCATACTGGCGTGCGATCTCCCCGATGATTGGCTCGCCTGCCGGGCGGGGCTTGTCGGGGTTGAGAATAGCATCCATGGTGGCTTCACAGTGAACCTTAGTCTCCTCGGTGTTCAAAGGATCGGTATGCTCGTCCAGAGTGAAAAAAGTGTGCATCAAATCGCAAGCACTTCGGAGATTGTCTTGGGTGAAATAATGAGATTAATTCAACTTCATGCGTTCTAAAAACCATAGAAATCGCCTTACAATGAGTCGCTTTGGGGAAGGTCAATGCCGACACGAGACCTATAATATAACACAAAATAATTGAGCATGCTAGATTGTCTTCCGCTATGCAAAATACTCACTGAAGTCACATTTGTTGAATGCTACCTGTGCAGCTGGAGAAAACGGCTTGAAACTTTCCAACCACGCGACGGATTCGGCTTGGGCAGCACGATAGTAAGGGCTGATGATACGCTCGTATGGCCAATTGCGCAATGTGTCAGGGAGGATATAGAAAGGTGGTTCCGCGGATTCTTTTTTCTCCGAGTTGGCAGCCACGGATAGCTTTGGCTCGGTAGAAGGGGTAGTTAAAATGCTAGCGGTGGACATGTTGACGATTTGAATATGGGAATGAATCTGCAAGGAAGGCACTTGGAAGAAAGAGCTATAGAACCTGATGAGAAAAAAAGTGGGATTTGAGATGCTGTCCTTTATAGGTGCTGCTTGGTTTTACTTTGAGTAATTAATTGGCAGTCATACCCTCAAGATGCGACCTTCGAGTGGTTCGAAGACTTTTACTTGGAGTTTGCCATCACCGAATTCTTCTGTAATCTTGCGGGCACATGCGTCCAGTCCGACGCTCCCGCTTGAGAAATTACCTGCACAGCGAAGTCAACTTGTTATCAAAGGCGGCACTCAGGTCTCGCTGATGGCACATGCCGGTGCCCTAGGTTAGCTTTGGTACATGTATGCTTTACCCCATGTTACGCAAATCAGTTGGGTTCAAATAATATCATCCAAATCAATAGAAAAAACGACAGTAATTCGTCATATTTATCAACCAATGGTACTCATTTTCAGATAACTTGACATTTGAGTGGTGAGGCTGATGAATTCAAGGATCAGATTTGCCTTCAAATAGTCAAAAATTGGCCGGATCAATATTTTCGATGATCTGCTGCCTGATTTCTTCCAAACGACTGTGAAGTTAGGCTAATAAAACTTGACATTGGAGTGCTCCACTCAAACTCTCGTACTGCTACTTGTAGAGCAAGGAACATAAGCATTGCAAACGAGATATAGTCCGAAGCTTTACCCCTTTACTGACTTTCTTGTCCCGCTGCCCAATGTACTGCTTCATTTTCTGGTGCTAAAGGCGACCTCATAGAAAATGGGTATGGCAATGGAACCGCTGGTAATCGGGCTCGGCCGGTAAAAATGCACATACTAGGAAATCTCCAATCGCCTTGCAATTGGGACGAGTGCATTTCCCTTTCAGCGTCTGATTGGACCAGTTGTAATACAAATGGCTGATGTTGCCTGAATCAAGAGATCCAAAATGTTTCCTGGACCCGAGTCCGTGTAGAGAAAAGACATCATGGCATCAGGTGCTTGGATGATTTTCAGACGTTCACGAGCCAATCGGCTATCAGTATATAAAGAAAGAAGTTTAATGGGATGGTCGTTGAATAAAATTCGGTGATAATTACAGGTTTGCGGATTAATCCCATTGCAGTCATATTCTTTTCAATTTCTTTCAATTCTGGTGCACAAAATTTAGTGAACGTTAATGTAAATTCAAAGGAGCGCCAACGCAGGGTTTACCTCTGTGATCACGAAACGGGAAGTTAGCGTGCAGATCAGCGGCGGACCAGGTTCAATGGACCCAGGTTTATTTAGCGGTAGGAAGATCTGCCTTTTGATGCTGTGTATCGTTGAATGGCTCACTCCCCGATTCATGGAGAAGGCAGAGTATATGAAAAACAGGAACTTTATTTCCCTGATGGAGATTATCAAGCAAGTGATCATATGTTATCAGGTTGAAGCCGAGTTCACTAATGCAATGTCATGTCTCTTATCCGCCTCTAATATGCGGGTAAGATGTCAAAAAAATGTGAAATCCCGTCTTATTCTCTATTCACGCACGAGGTACGCGTAATATCTGTCGTGTCATTGTGCATAGTACGAAGGCACCACCACGTCCTCCAACTTGGTTGATAGTTTTGAAAAGATGAAATACTTTTTATATCTACTATTAATAGCACTGACTCTTAAATCTCGACCAATGTATCCTTGCAGGTAGCTTGAGGCCGTTCTGAGGTTTTCTCCCTGAGACTTGGGGGTAAAAGCGAAATAAGACCAAGTCATATTTTTTTGTCTATTCCTAACACCTGAGAAAATGATTACATGATCTTTTCACAGCCTCAGCATGTTTGGCTTTCGGCACCTATGCACCGTTCTCATCGCTTGTGAGTCATCAGGCGATGATGATAGGCAGGTAACCTCAAGGCTGATAGTCGCGCTCTGTGCTCTTCAGTAATGACGGCCCAATGGAAGCTTGATCAACAGTATGCCGATATAATGTCTGATCACCCATTTGGCGTCGCCCTATATCGACCACTCTCAGATTCTGTCCTAAAGCCAGGTTCAGTCGGATATTTTGATGATTATGGATCGTGGAATCCTATTTGCGATATCAGCGACCATGAATCACTAAACAGAAAAAGGCTCGTAGCTCCGGCAGAGGATTTGGAAAGGGCGCCAATCGACAATGGTATAACGTGGGGCCCAATGCTATCATCAAATACAAAGTCATCTAAAGTGGAGTTGTCGGCAGGGATGTAGGTTACCTCTCAAACTACTGCAAACTGCTAATAATATTCTGTGATCAATTCACAAACAGCGATCTATGGCTGTCCGTTTGCACATTTAATACCAATATATAAACTTTTTTTCCCATACATACAAGTCATAATTGAATATAATTCCAAATACATACTTTGGTGTCCCGGTTATAGACAGATGGTTTCCGAACATAGAGGAAACCATCCCGGTCATTGTTTTTGCATGCCCTCCAGTTTGAATGGGAGGTGCACACATAGAAGTAGGTAAACCTTACATCAGAAACTTAGCACCACACTCTGTGACCCTCTCCGCATAATACCTCAACTTTTGTCCGAAGATATAGAGTTGTCATCTTGACTATCGTGCGTGCCGTCCTTGCCGTACAAGCGTGGGAACTCACCTTTCGTCCCGCTTCGCAGTGGAATTGCTACTTGTGAAGGATGTACGACAGCCGTTGCAAGGTCACAAAACTCTTTATGAGTATTAATTTATAATCTTGAGCAGTGAGAAAGTGTGTATAGGCTAGAAAGGGAAATTTATTGCAGTGTTTTACCTGCAATCTCAACTTTAGGCTTGGCCAAAACACTCGTTAAAAGCTATAGAGACGTGATGCTTTTGTAATTAGATCAATACAGGCAGATACCAACTTCTGTTAGATATGTGAATCTTTTTCATTGCTCAATTAGTGTGTGTCGACAGGAACAGGCAATGAACTGTTATTTGTCTCCTCGTTTGCCGATATTTGCCGAATTCTCACGATGTCCAGGCAAGCACGGCATAGACACATGCCGAAAAACGACTATATATCTTCGGGAGGAAGAAAGGCAAAAGAAAGATCAAATAACCCATACGAAGAATCTGCAGACATATGTAAGGAAGCAAATAATGTATGAAAGGGCGTATTTGAACTCTCTAAGGGATTGTGCTTTGTATATGTGGGCACCAAAACTATATGTATGGTACTGAAAGTTATATCTGAGGGTGCAATCTGTAAATGTATGGACACTGGATCTATATATTTGGAGACCTCTGCTCTATTGTGGGTATAAGAGGTAATGCTTATCGGAGATCTTACTTCTGAGATTTCTAAGTAAGGGGAAAGAAGTTTATATATTGGTATTAAATGTGCAAACGGACAGCCATAGCGATCCAGCTACAGGGATTCCGGTGACAGTCTCTGCGGTATACTCGTACTCCATCGAGAAAAATACCGGAGCCATCCTTCTTACTTCGCCCCCAATTACGCACGATCACTACTACCATACGACTCCCTTTAAGAAATGGTGTAAAGTAAATGCGATTACTTTACTTAGACAATGGCCAGAGGTCAAAAGACATGGCCTTTGGGTCGTCACTTCCACCTATGCGACAAAAAAATGCGCTATAAACATGTGGACCACTAGAGGACGAGGATTTAAAGTAGGGTTCGACGCAGAAGCCATGGGGATAGGTAAAGTTGGCCCTAGTGGGGAATGGCATCGAAGCAAGACTGATGAAGGATGGGGGGAGTATTCTTCTGAGGTATGCTGTCAAAATTAGGTAAAAATGGGAAGCCGGTATTAATTCGTATCCTTGCCTTATATTAGGGGAGTACCAAGTTGGTGGTTTTCTTTGGTGGCATCAGATTTAACTACACATGGATGATGGGAAAGGTAAATCATCTTCTGTCCTTAACAAAAACCTATCCAACAGATGTTTGAATTCTTTTCAAGGATCTAAAACCCACATACGGCGGCGGGCAACTCAGAGTTCCCGTGACGGAGCAAATACCTTCCCCAGAGCAGGGTACCACAATGTTACTTGATGAAGAAGACGAAGTGGGAGGAGAGATTTTAGCTGTATTACCAGATCCAGATAACAATGGATCCAACATTTTACTTGAGTGCGAAGAGTACATTGACTAGCCACTTTATGTAAACCTTGGCACCTGTGAAACAGTTAGTAGCACATCTAATATGTATATATAAACCTGTCTGTCAGTTTCTGTAGATTCGTTCATCAGAAATCATGATACTAGTAGGTACCAAAAAACATCGCCTCTGTGCCCTTCTTGACACAACCTCCCCCGAGGAACAAAATTGATGGCCGAGGATATTTCGACGAAATTGGGGCATGGAATCTCATTGGGAATATCGATAATGCAGAGTCACTATCGCGTATGGACCTTGACCTCATCGAGGTTCAATTGGAGAAAGCTGCAACTGAGACTAACAATTATGGCTGTCCGTTTGCACATTTAATACCAATATATAAACTTTTTGTTCCATACATAGAAATCTTAGAAGTAAGGCTCCGATAAGTATTTGCTCTTATTTCCGCAGATAGAGAAGAGGTTTCCGAACATATAGATCCAGAGTCCATACATTTACAGGTTGCACCCTCAGATACAACTTTGAGTACCATACATATAGTTTTGGTGCCCACATATACAAAGCACAATCTTTTAGAGAGTTCAAACATGCCCTTTAATACATATTTTGCTTCCTTGCATATGTCTGCAGGTTCCCCGTATGGGTGATTTGACCTTTCTTTTGCCTTTCTTCCTCCCGAAGATATATAGTTGTTTTTCGGCATGTGTCTATGCCGTGCTTGCCTGGACATCGTGAGACTTCGGCAAATCTCGGCAAATGAGGAGACAAATAACAGTACATGCCTGTTCCTGTCGACACACACTAATTGAGCAATGAAAAAGATTCACATATCTAATAGAAGTGTGTATCTGCATGTATTAACCCTAATTACAAAGATATCATGTCTCTATAGCTTTTGACGAGTGTTTTGGCCACCCGTAGTCGCCGTGCTAAGGCTTAAAAAGGCCTGAAGTTAAGATTGCAGGTATAACTCTGCAATAAATTTGCCTTTATAGCCTATACACACATTTAAACTGTTAAAGAGTGTAAATTAATACTCCTAAAGAATTTTTTGACCTTGCAACGGCCGTCCTACATCCTTCACAAGTAGCAATTCCACTGCAAAGCCGGACGAAAGCTGAGTTCCCACGCTTGTACGGCAAGGACGGCACGCATGATAGTCATCTTGACAACTCTATATCTTCGGACAAAAGTTGCGGTATTATGCGGAGAGGGTCACAGAGTATGGTGCTAAGTTTTTGATGTACGGTTTACATACTTCTATGTGTGTACCTTCCATTCAAACTGGAGGGCATGCAAAAATAATAACCGGGATGGTTTCCTCTATGTTTGCAAACCATCTGTCTATAACCGGGACACCAAAGTATGTATTTGGTATGATATTCAATTATGATTAATATGTATGGGACAAGTAGTTTATATATTGGTATTAAATGTGCAAACGGACAGCCATAAACAATGCATACATGAGGTCCGATGGCTTCATCGAATCTCAAGGGGCCAGTCTTAGTCGCTACATTACCGTTGTAACCTGGGCAGTTATCCTAGGGCTACTATAAGTGAAGGGGCCCAGAATCCAAATGGAGGCAGGTATGTGAGTGGCATTGTAATTAGCGTGTGGAATATGGGGAGATGACGCTGTGATGATTCGTATCCAGCGACCCAGTTCCCGAAATTCCCCTCTCAATCTCCATTGTTAATTCCTACCCAGTGGAAAGCGGTACAAAGGGCCCTTCCTCTGACAATTAAAGTTCAGCAATAACCCACGAACATTATTATCACACTACCCCTTCAAACTTTGGTGTAAAAATAACGCTTTTATCCATCATCCAAAACGCAAGCTGGGGTCAGACGTGACACATGAAGACCCACAGACTTTGGATAATCACATTGATTTATTCCACCACGAGATAAACACTAAACACCTGGAATACACAAGCCGGGGATTAAATGTGATCTGTGGGGTTGCTGCAGCAGGCAAGCACGATTATTATGAACAGTACTTCAGCCTCATGGATGATGGGTGGACAGAATATACACACGAAACACGTTGTTTGGCACCTTTGAACCCATGTCATCAGCAAAGAGTGTTGATCAACCCGTCAACAATGGCAGGGAGATGAAATGTCTGTTGTTTTCTACGGCGGTGTAAATCTCAACTATACTCGTCGATTAGAAAAGGTGAGAGCAAAAAAATGAAATGAAAAGAAATTACATGCCAAATATTTACCTCATGATCTACTCCTCGAAAAGCTAAACCGACTGGCCATCCAGATCACAGAGGATCTCACCACTTCTGGAGCTTGGATTCAGAACTGATCACCGAGATAGTCGACACCAACGACGAAAACGCGTCGTACTTGGTGGAGTGCGAAACATACCTATCAGAAGAAGGTGAAGATCTGCTTGACATCTGGCGTGGCTAGAAAATGGACAGATGTGATTGGAATCTGATGTATGAGACATACAAACATATCAAAACATGTACAGGATCTTTACATGGGCGTAAAATTGGAACAATCCTAGATTGTTTCCTCGGGATCATCATCAGATAACACAGAGTCCTGACGTTGGAATTCTCGAAATACTTGTTGGTATCGTAATGACCACCAGCCACGTTCTTGTCGCTCGTCCCCAAGAAGATCCTCTCCCTGATCATGCAGTTTATCAGGAAAGTGGCCCGATGGACTTCTGGGAATAGGCTGCCCAGAACCAACGAGAGTAGAGACAGCTAGGAAAGTATCAAGGGTCCTATCAGAATTGAAACAGAGTTCATGCTGAGTACCAAGCCCAAGAAAAGTCAGTTTGCGCAGAGTCGCCTTGGAACATTGTCGAAAAGCTAGAATCCAGGGCTCAGAAACTTCGTCGATGATGCAGTGATCAATAGCATCATTCTCAGAGGGAGTACTGGTGGGCATAAGAAGATCGACAGTCCGAAATGAGGTTGTTTTAAAATCTGTGTTATCGTTGAGGCTATTCACATCCAATGTGATCGCTTCCAGCGATAGCACAGTGCCCTCTAGGACAAAGAGTCAACAAAAAGGCGGTTAGGGGTTGCAATGAAAGCGCCAATACCTTGATTGAACCTCTGGATATGAGCGATTGACAATGGTCTAAATAAACCGAGATCTGTAGACAAAATCCAGCGAGGTTTATCATCATGTGTCTGACTAGGTTGAGCCAATAGAACCAGATCGCTAAAGACAAACACGTGGACAGAAACAGTTTTCAGGGAATTTAACATCGGGGTTGCTTTCCCAGTTCCCTTGGCTTGAGGTTCGCTCACAGGTAGTAACAATGGCTTAGGCTGAGGTCGTCTTCGGAGAGGGAGACGTGAAAACCATGAGGACTTTACAGGGGTAGATGTAGCAACAGGACCCTTCCCAGATGCGATACCATCAAACGACGATGCAGACTTTTCAGAATCGGCCCTTTCAAACACAGAGCTTGAGGTGTTTATGGTGTCAAGCAGCTTTGAAGAACGATCGGCCCTTTTAGATTCGGAAGCGTGAGGCTGAGGTCCGATTCTACTAGGTGGGTCAAGAACATCAGGCAACCCAGACAGAATTAAATCTAAAGGTCCAGAATGCAGGAGCCTTCGTTCTCGAGTAGCTAGCCCTTTTGAAAAGGGTATTCCCTGTATTCGTGATGAGAATAATTTCAGCAGGTTATACTCGTCTTCCCTGATTTTGACCTCGGTCATAACTCTAATTACCATATCTGTAGAGCGAGAGAGAGAGAAAGTCGATAGGTAGTCCTGGTGAGATTTGGGAGTGAGGTCTAAGAGTCGCTGAAAAGTTAATCAGAAATTAATCCTTGTCGAAGTACTATTGCTGAAGCACCAGATATAACGAACTTACTGCAAACATAACCTGATAGGCCGCCAATCGATTGACGGGGAGCATCAGGAATCGTTCGAATGTCCAACCTTCACACTCAGGCAACCGTTGTTGGATGCCGACAAATTGCCCAAAATCGCTCTGAGGGTCATCGATCAACTTCATGATGTCTTCCGATACATCAGCGAGCCTGACAAGATACGGTTGATACACTTCGAACTTCAACACAAAACATCGCAACGACTCAGACACACGGTCAGTTGCTGGGGACATCGTGTCCCGAGCAGAGCAGAGTGACTCGTAAATTTGTTCGTGCAGATTGACGATATCGTTGAACCAATCCAAGAGTTTGGCAATATTCGCGGGAACACCAGAAATCCACGATCTACTGTTGTGAACCCTCAGGGGTAAGACGAACGTGGACATGCAGGTATGAAGATGACGAATGAGTTCTTCTTCAGTTTCGAATATTTCTTGGATTACACCCTCCCGTGTCCTGATAAGATTGTTGTTTTCATCAAGGGGTTCTTCGCTACGTGAACGGTTGGGTGCGCGTTCGTCGCACGCCGAGGGTGAACTTAAAGTCGGGGAAATGACACTGAGTCGTGGAGTACTATCGTAGAATGCGTCCTAACACTGCTAGTCAATTTGGCTTTCTTTCAATCAATAAAATGTTTACTCACCTTAGAATTTTGCTGTTCAGCGACACTTTTGGGGTAATTTAATGCCCTAAAAATGCTCTCAGCTTCCTCACTCATATTTTCACTTTCTTCTTGCCATAGAGACGCGTTGATGGAGGACATATTGCTATCTTCAGAGAACAGCTGCTGCCCTTGTTCTTGTGCAGATATAGCCTCATCCGATTCGGATGGTGGGATGCCAAAGGCCATACGTTCTCGAGCCGCGGCAGAACGATAGTCGTCGATGATGGCGGAAGCTGGCGTACGCGCAAAGCTTTCTTTGTCCTCTTTGTAGTAATCTTGATGGCGATGGTGATCTGAATCCTTCAAAGGCGAGGAAACTCTGGGCTGCTGAGCGCTAGATGGTTCTAATGGATCAACATGCCGCTGACGGGGAGTAGCCTGAGAAGAAATTGGCGCAGTCTCGCAAGCAAGCCTTGTGAACGAATGTCGGCTTTTGATTAGTTCTCGGAGATTAGGCGCAAACCCTTCAGAATTTCGAGGGGACGGCGACTCGCGCCTCCGACGAGATGTTTGTTGCCTCGGAGATGCAACAGGAACAAAACTTTCGCTCTCTTGTCCATGAGTAGGAGGCAAAGTGGGTTTGCGGTTTGGGCTCGGATGCTTTTCATTTGGTTTTTTGTACCAAACCGAATACCCTTCGCGATCCGATTCAGTCTCCTCATCGGTGCTTGCCTCATATACAGCCGAGGGCGAAGAACGACGTGTCTGAGCATTGCTAGGTTTGTCAATGTATCTGGAATCTTCAAACCGTCTCGGTTGTGTTGCATTCGTCGCGAGTTCACCGTCAGGGGTATCAGTACCACTATATCGGTACGATTCCGGACGGTAGTTGCTGAGTTCATCTGAATATGAAGATCCAGCAGATTCAGATGGGGGCAAGGAAAATCGCAGAGATTTTTCCCTGGAAACTGGGTGGAAGTCATGTAATTGTATTTCAGTTTCCCGAGAATGAGACTGTCCAAATTCGCGGGGCTCCGAGGTCTGTTTTCGCATTGAAAGGCCCAATCCGATAGGATACAGACTCTCACGCTTGCGAGGGATCCTTGCACCTGCTATTGTGTTCCTAAGATCGTGATTGATCCTCGATTCGATGTCGCTTTCACTTGAAACAGACATCGGAACCTCCGCATTGGCAACAGTTAATTTTCGTCGGTCGCGTTGTTCGTTGTCGTACCGCCGGTCAAGGTCAGAATCATCTAGATTACCGTGTTCTGGAGCTTCGTTGTGATAGTGCCTAGTTCGAGGACGTGGAATATTGGACTGGAATATTTTTTTCGTAGAAAATCGACGAAATTGTGGCGACTCGCTTTCAGAATATAATTGGTCCGTCTTGGTCGCTGAATCGGGACCGGGCAACACAGGAGGTGTGGGAGTCGACACTCCGCCAGGCTTTCTATTATCCTGTCTACAATTAGAAGTAGGAAGGAAGACATATTTAGGTACATACATGGTGCATCCCTTCACTGGAAGGTTTAGCGTTCGTAAAGGGCGATCTTAGTGTTCCAGAACACTTCCTTGTCAGAAGGCTCTTCATATTCCGCAATGATGAACCTGACATGGGCGGAGAATTAACTGATAACGCCATGGGCATTGGTGGATTAGGGACGGGGGATCGCAAAGATGTTTTAAGAGCGGATTTTGCTGGAGTTTTGGAACGTAACGGCAAACTTCCCATGATAGGGTTTACTGGATCCGAATAAAATTGAGATGAAATGGGAGTGACCGCGCCTTCTCCAATTGCTGGAGTTGGGTAGGGAAATGAATTGGAATCATTCGATGGTTTAGCTTCACTGCGCATCCTCTCTGATAATGCAGTCTTTAGCTCTGGGGAAGATCGGGATGTATTAGTTTTTCCTCTTGTTGCTGAATCCACATTCCCTACTCCAGTTCTATAAGGCGAAGATGCACGAGATGGAGCTCCTGTCATACGGTCTATGGTATCGCGCAAGGAGGGTAGAAGCTGGGCTTCAATTCCCGTGAGTTCCGACCTCGAACTCTGTCGTTTCATGGATATAGGCAGTGCATTGTCAATGGAAATGAGCGAGTCAGAATCTGAAGGTCCTGGATGATTTTCGGTCTGATTCCGGGCGTAGTTGTGCTTCAGGTTCGGTTTAAGCCTTCGCTTTTTGGGATCTGATATTGTTTGTTCCACTTGGACAATGGGGCTGCGAACATTAAACCCACCAGCGGCGGCATAGTGAGACGGAGGTAAAAATGGTCTTTGAGAAGTCTGAATCGAATTGGGGGGCAATGGTGGGGGCGCAGGAGAGCGCGATTTGCCACGCAACGTATTTGACCTCGAAATTGGCATTAAATATGGGGTTTGGGGGGTTTCCAAATGAGTCCAAATAGACAAAAAGCTGGCAGATGTTGAAAAAATTAGAAATTATAGAACGCAGGAAGCATCTTTTCTTGCGTGGTTCAACAAGCGGTTGTTTGGTTCAGTTCTCATCGACCATCCGACCAAAGATAGGCAAAGGCCAAGCCAACCGGCTGAATATAAGATATTCGAACTCCGCACTTTGACGGGGGCGCGACAAGCAACAGATCTACTTCCAATCTACTTCAGGTGATCGCGAAGACATACCAAAGTCTGTCGAGGAGAGACTAGGAGTCCATACTTTCAATATGTAAACTTTTTCTGGCACAATTCGGAGGGCGTGGCACAAAACAAACTTCGCACTATTTCAAGTACGGTGGTGAACGCTTCGCATCATGATATGGAATTGTGTCTAGGAGAGACCGAACTGGCATCTTTTCTTTTCTTATCCTTTCCTAATACTTGCAAAGTTGACCCCGTTTTTTACTTTCATATTTCAGTTCATACAGTTACCTCATGACTTGAATCACTGGCAGGTGGTATTCAAGTTTCCCGTTCATTTTCGCAAGGTCATATACTTACAATGGTTCTTGCTCGAATTAGGGGCTAAAGCTTAGTGTTAGATGCTGTCAATCGACCAGATAACAGTATGGAAATCGGTCTTCCACTACTGTAAGTTAGTATACGAACTGCCCCCCGGACGTCACTGTTGTAAAATCGTCGGAAAGAAGTTAATTGGAATGGATCCGACGTCGATGGGTCGTTCTCATAATCATATTCACAAACAGACAAACTATGGGACCGTTTCAGCATATAAGGGCGTAGCTGGAGCACCTACCTCTCAGTCTTCACCCAGACAATGGCTTTGAATATCTCATCAGGATCACGCTACTTTATTGTCAACACACAATCCGGGACGGTCATCGACGTTGCCTCGGATTTGAAGGGTTTGTAATAGCCTAGCTGAATATCTGCTCATTTCACCAATAACACATAGTAAATGGATACAAACGCGTCGGTGGAGACAACCAACAGGTGCCCCACATCTACTATACCATCATGCTCGTGATATGCTAATGACTTGAACAGTGGGATATCACCTACACGGAAGGAGGTTGGCTCATCAAGAACGTTCAATTCGGTAAATATCTGGGTATCAGCGACGGCGACCCCAAGGATGGCTCCGTCGTCAGAATCTCCTCTGATGCATTCATCTGGCACTTGTGGCCCGACACAGCCCAGGTCACTGCTGGAAGGTAGCACAAAAAATCTGTACCTGCAATTGGACACTGCTAACACGATGTAGAATTTGCGTCCCAAGCACGGCGCTCAATGTTGACCTTGACAAAGGCAGCTTTGACAATGGAACTGATATTAATGTCTGGGGACGCCACGAAGGATGGAACCAAGTCTGGCGCTTCGAAAAAGGTATATACCCTCTCGATTCACGACGAAAATTGACTCATCATACTTCTTGAAAGTTTGAGTAGAATCGGTGCTTTGAAGATCATATAAATACGGCAAGGTCGGAAACGCAGAAAAGTCGAGACATGGTTGTATTCACCGTTGGTGGAGTCGTCCAGCACAGATTTAGCAATCTTTAAACAGCGTATCATCGAGAAGAATATCATTTGTGTACCATCAGACTACAGCGGGTCTAATTGAGAAGAGTTGAAAATGTGGCCAGAAGGTACAAGAGCCGATTGAAATTTGGCCTTATCTCCGGCCTGTTCACGTCCGTTGGCTACTTTGCCTTTATACTCATGGAATAAAGGGGACTTCTCGTACCCATTGATCTAAGTTGAATACAGTTGGAACTTAGCAGAACCTGGGATGCCACAGAAGACATGCGAGTTGTAAACCAACGACAACGAACTGTAGACTTGCTCTCGCTGAGTGTGCATGACCCTCGATTTTCTCTCGGGGTTGGTATTGGCCGATCTTGCGGAAGACATAATTGAGGAGGTCTCGCTACAGTCCGACGTCTCTCGTGTGGCACTTGTCGACTCACTGTCATTTCAGTCAAGTATATTAACCGCAGCAACCAGCGGCGAGCTCACCAATATAATGCCACATTGTTACAATTCTGTTTCATCTTGGAAGCAGCTATCTTCTTCTCTCTATTGAGCAGTGGAGTGACCGCGTGTTGATTTGTTGTGCTTGCGGTATCAAGCATCACTTTATCGCAGGAGCGGAAGAGCAGGAACATGGCAAATAGGTTTGGGTTGTAGAGGAACATTTCGAGTGGACAGTCGCATTAAATGCAACCAGCAGTAGGGCCACCCAACGACTAATTAGGCTGAAGTTATGGCACCATTGTTATGCGGCTATGCCTGAGGATAAAGACGGCACCCAGCCTCGTGCAAACTTGCGAAGTTATGCAAAGGGATCATAGAGAAGACAATCGAAATCGCACAGGAAAAATGGTTTCGCATAGTTTTATTTAGGATTGTGCCCACAAAGTATCTCGATTCCTGAGTAAATTTCGTTATATCCTGGATTGGATTATTGGCCACACGAAGTGTATCGCTATTGTAGCAAAACGAACTGATGCTTCAAAGGAGTGTCGGTGAATACGTGTAGCTATGACTTAATATTCAAACAAGGTCAATAAGAGACTTGCAATGAAAAATGACAGCGCACCTTATTCTAGTCAATGGGTATCACCACGAATCTCGACACCAGTTCGCTTCTCAAATTCGCTGGCTGGACCAGTGACACCTCCATTAGGGCTGTGACTGACAGCGGTGGTGAGCGCTGCGTATATCAAGACGATGAAGAAGGCGAATGGTTGAAGTTGCATTTGTCGTTCCTTAGGTGTACGGTGTGAAGAGGTTAGAAAATTCCTCAGCAGTTTATATTCCATTAAAGATGTCAGGGATGCCAGTATTCTGAATCGAAACGATCCAACTCGTGGATCTCGGGTACCACTTTAGTTTCATCCCGCGCTGCATTTTCTCTACTAAATAAAGAATGGAGCAGGCCTGAAAGTGATATGTTTCACGAGAAGCATCCTACTAATCATTGGGCCTCGTCAGGTTGTTATGATGATACATGGTATTGGTCATACATTCGCTAGTGTTACTCTTCGCGGTCAAATGAGTGGGTCGCTCGTATTCCCGACATCCAGGTTGTTGTCTCAGAGGAATTCCGTCGTTTCCATGCGATTCCTGCAAGATGCTGCACTTCTGGAATCACAAAAGGAATTGGGGTGGCTGCTTCAGTTCCGTTGACGCCACATTTGTTCGGTGCCGAGGCCAGATTAAGCCCTTTATCCGCTTCTTCAATGGCTTTCCAAAGCTCTCTGAGATAGGCTATCCAAGACGGCGTCAACCTATCATAGGGGTGCTGCAGTTTGTTTTCGCCCAAAGAACCCTCTAGCAAGTGGCGGTACTCTGTTATACCAGAGTGAAATAACTTTCCGTTCAAATGTTTCCGTTCGTCCACTATAAGCCACGTCAAATAGTCTGGCTGGCTCCATATCAGAATCCCAGGAATAGCTTCTATGGTTTGGTTGTGAAAGTCCGCATACGCCATCGTACTAACTTGGGGATAGCTTAACCAATTGGTTCCTGGACGTATGTTGACACCATCCGCATGTTCCTTGAGATATGCTCTTCGTGCAAGACCCGGCCAAACTCCTCCAATAACAGCTATTTCCGGCCACTCGAGCACCCACAATCGATATTCTTCTGGAAGCGACGGATATTGGGCCACCAATTTTAAAATATATGTTTCGCGGTTGAAGGACTTCCGATTTTTCTTGACCCATTCCCTCGTTCTATGAAAGGTAGGAGATACCGACAGGTCCATGTAAAAATCGAGCATTGTCTTCCGTGCCTCCTCTATTTCTGCGAAGGGCACAAGACCTCTCCATCGCTGGTTCACGAGGCGCGCTGTGATGAGTCCTTGAAGGTCCAGGTATTGAAAGATACGAAGAATCATTTCGTTCGGTAGCTCAGCGTCCACGGAGGTCTTCATTATGATAGGAGTTGACTGAAGTTGGATGTGGATTCTATGCCGCTAGAAGGGAGTATCCATATGTATATGTCTTTGTGCGTATTTCAAGGAAATTGCAAACTTGAAATCGGACTTGCCAACAGATCAAGGGAGTAACGTTAACGTTAGCTCCCAGTTCGTGCTCCCTGACGTTATCTGCCGAATCGTTGACACAGCAATGTTCCCACGCATTTTGAACACCGAGAGCTGTGTCTGGATCTGATGCAGATGGCTTAATGAACGTTGAACGTTGAACGTTCACCAGCACCGTCCACGACGGTTCGAACAGTGAACTCTCATCTTCCTCCTGTTTGATCTCCAAAACGAAGCACGGGTTTTAGAACAAGCAAGTCACATGGATAACGGGCGTCTCTCAGTGGCTTTGTTATGGCTGCCAAGTTGGTGGCCCACCTTCCAAATGGCACCTACTTTTCGGGACAACAATGGCTCTTATGGAACGTATTTAAATGAACAAAGATGGCACTTTAGGATTCCTCATCTTGCTTTTACGACCAGAACCAGTACAGTTACAGAGAAAACCATTCCCCCAATCCCAATATGGCCGACACTTTCAGCCCAGTCTTCAGCTCATCCGCACCTGCTAGCAAACTAGCAAATGCACTTCACAAGATTCTCCTAGCATCTTTGGCTTATCAGGAAATTTTTCAGAAAACCAACGATCAGGAAACCGCAATTCTTCGCGTGGTCGAGTCTATGATCTCTTCACTTCCAGCAGAGTATGTGCTTGTGCCCTTCCTTCAGGAGGTTTCCTGAAATTCATATAGTGATAGAGAAGGTATCCATGCTAATGCAGGGGGTTCTACCTCCTTGACTTTCACGCCCGGTTCACCTTCGACGCCCGGTTCACCTTCGATACCTTCTATCCAACTGCCCATGACCATTACAATGCCTATGGACATCGAAACACCGGAGCTCGTCGGAACCCTTTATATCGGCTCTGATGGCTACGCAAAGCTACGAGAGGGGTCAGCTAGGCCTGATGCATTCCAAAACAGCAAATGGACGAGGTCCCGCAAGATGGATTATTGTACTACCGTGGACAGCGTTGGCGGAGTTCGCATAACCAGGCTTGTTTGCACTATCAATGAACGGACACGACCACATCCCACTCATGTACATCAGAACGTCTTGCGCCATCGGTCTAATCAACACACTGATAATCCTGTCAACCTCGGGTCCGATCTCGTGCTGGATACCGTAGGCAAAGAGGCCATGCTCATCGGATCGCAATGTGAATTGGAGCGTTACAGTGAATCCCGCCGTTGTGAGCCAGGAGAACTTCAGCAACCCAGCATGAACACTTACAATACAGAAGAGCCGGATGTTCGCCGACCTACTAGGCAGCCACTAAAGCGTGGCATGGATATCTACCACGCACCAGAGCTCAACCGTCACCGTTCAACTTCAGAGCCAATACAACCATGCTTGGATATCCACACGCCTCAAATCAAGAAGCACCGTAGACCTCGTAGGAATTTATACCGAAACACAAGCTTGGATGGTTCATCCTCGTCCACTTCCTCGTCATCCACTCCTCGAGTTCATTTTTCAGAATATCTGCAAGAATACCGATATCAGTCCTCGACCGATATCTCGTCCTCGCACCATGTTTACTCGGCAGATGCTCGGCCATTGCGAAGTGTACTGATCCAACCAAACTCCCCTATTATGAGCAAAGCTGACTCGGCACCGGCACCGGCAACGCAGGCAGAAGCACGTTCCAGTTCATCTAAAAGGAAGCGCGACGATTACGATGAAGACAATGACTCGACATTGGAGCATCCCAGAAAGAAACAACAATTTTTTGTCGCAAGTGACATGCTCAGTGGATACCCTAGATCTATTTGGGACGGAATTCAGCGTCTTTACTCGCGTTTGAATGACGCTGAATCGGCTTCGCTTGCCCGCACTTCTACGGAACCTCTGGATTAGATTGCGTTCTAGCTCCCCAGTTGGACGCTTCATCCCTCGATAATTTTCAAAAATCTTGGAAAGCCTGACAATGTCATCCCTCCGATTCTTTGTCTGTAGTTCCCACTCGTTCAACGCTGCAGATCAGGCCTTAATTTGTAAGGTTTCTGACAGTATGACTTCTCTGGACATCCCTGTCCTCAGTTATCCCGAGCGCCCTTCGCATGGTCCGTCTTGCATAACCCGGAAAGTTAATCTCAATTTTTTGCTGTCGTTCGGGTGCTCTCTGGTCACCCCTGCTGACATTGTTTTGTCATTATATATACTTATGTTTTTAACATCTCTGTATTTCCTGTCCATATCCTAATTCCAATTTCGTTCGCATTATGGTGCATTTGCATAGTAGTGCATATGTACACACTTCTGTTGACCTTCTGGTATCAAACACTTTCTGCGTTTATTATATTGTATCTTTGGGGTGTGCCGCAGATTGTCAATTAATCTACTCCCCTGCTTTCAGCACCTACCATGATTAAGGCTTTTGTTCCATTCGCGAAACTGAAGCACACAGTAATGACCTACCGACCATATTCACATCTGTGCTCTTTTAACTACTATATATATTGCATCAGAGCATTTGAACTAAGTAGATACATATATTTCGCTCTCTACATGTCATCGTCGTCATTGTCCTGTTTGGCGTTTACTCCCTTAGACAAGCTTGAAGATAATGAAAAAGTAGAGACAAGACTCACCACTATGTCATCTGCATATCTCCAAGAACGGACGCCATTTATCAGACCAAAGCCGGGAGAGTATGAGGAAAAGGGCCAAGTGGAATAATTATTAGATATATATTGGATTAAGATGCCTGAGCAGCATGCCCCGACTTTCTTCCCATAGGACACAATGTCATCGTGGAGCGTTCGATTTGACTCCCTCCTTCCAATGGCTATATGGACTTGTTTCAACACTTGCACTCCGTGGACCGACGATGAATTCAAGCGACTGGTAACAAACTTGTAGATCTGATCTGTCGAAACTTGGGTGTTTACTGAGGCATGGAATAACTCCAAGTTGGGTAAAAGGATTTCCTTTTTAGAGTCAGAGTCAACAGTTAAGAGACTAAAAATGGGTGTATAGTTGTAATTTTTACGAGGTTCATGTGTTGGCCGGCCCGAGCTCGATTCATAATGATTCGCCGTACGGGAAAGCTCGAAGTGTTGCCCTATCACAAATTCGGTCAACGAACTCAAGGCTCGGAAAATATCTCGGAGTTCGTCAGGTCGACTTGAAAGCACGCGAGGATCGACGTTAAACCTTATAATCTTCAAATTGTTAAATGTTGGTAGCCAAGGAAACGGCTCATCGATTTCACAAGCCTGTGTTTCGTCAAAGCCGTAGTAGCGGGGATGCAAGGATTTTATATCCGTGAGCAAGGGAGGATTGAGGTGCTTGAGTAGACGGGAAATTTTTTCCCTTTCTTCTATTAATGAGGAAATTGACATTGAAAGTAGGCGGGGAAGTACAACAACATCTGTGGAGTCAGAAATTGTGTCGTATTTCCAAGTCCCATCTCCCCAAAAAGGGCTGTCAATAATTGTGACAGAGCAGTGTATTAGATTTGGTGACGATACAAGCAAATCCCAAACTTCCCTAACACTAGCGTGGTGGAAACACGAAAAATAGGCCAAGTTTGCGGACCACGGTGCAGGTAAGGGTCCGAGTAGCAATATCCTGTTCACGGAAAGAACCGTCAAATTCGGCGCCTTCAATGCCTTGTATGAGATGGCTTCATCATCAAATTCATCAAGGTATTCCATATCAGTAGATATCCTGGTACGTCGGAGGGCGACTAAACTGTCGGCGGATATCATATTGACAAATTTATCGTATAGACTTGATGTCATGTTTAGTTCAATTTCCTCCCATCGATGCGAGAGTGCTGTAACAACTTCAAAAAGGTCTTGGGTTGTATCGTCCAAAATAACATCATTCGGGTTTTCAATCACTTCGTGATATCTGTCCCTCAACCACCCAGTTTTACCATTGTGCCGTATTGATATCGAAAGGGGGCAAGACCCTGACCTGCCCAGCCAGGTTCTGACCCCAACACATCGCGCCTTCAACATTTTCTCCACGTTGTGAAGGTTGGTACCCCCGCGCATATGGGGAGGGCTGTAGGTAAAGGTGATGTATATTTTGGACCATAAGTAGGGATCTGATAGCGCCACGGATCGCCAAGAGCTGCAGACAGCCGTTAGAAGCATGGGTGCTTCAGAAGACGCCATCGATGGATATCGATACGTTGGAAGACAATGAAAAAAAATCCGGCGAAGAATGTGGCTTGGAAGCAGCCTTCGAGCTGGAGATGCTATAATCTCTTCATCCTGAAGAGAAGTTCTCAACTCTATGTAGTCCTCGTAGACCTTCTCGATCGATTCAGCGAGGCTCTGTATTTCCTTTTGCATTTCCTGCGATGTTTGCTGGCCTGCACAGAGCAATTCTTTAACCACCGGGATGATTTCTTCATTTGGCAAATCGTTGTGCTTGAGGAAATTCTTGAGATCATTATCCATGATGGCGTTGATTTATACAATCAGATTATTGTTCTGAGTGGTGGTGTGAGTGTTGTGTGCAACCAGTCATCGTCACGGGGTTTGGCATCAGAGGGTTCAAGCTCAACTTGCGGCGACTCTGGGGACCGTTGTTCCCACCGTCTAGTGAATACCAATATTTCAAGGCAAGTCGCAAGTGCACTGGCATGAATACTAGTAGTAGTACATATTCACATACACAATTTTTATTTTGAAGCGTATCCATGCATTTTGAAACAACAAATTATGAAACTACACACAGACTTTTGTAGATTGAACCGGAGAGGATGGCGCTGATAAGCTCTGGGGCTCAACATCTCTTTATGATATGTTCACGATATCCAGGATTGATTTAGTTTTACTTAGCACAGGTGAGAAGCCATTTCAATACTCCCGGAAGATGATCTAAAAGTATATCTGTTGTCACTACTATTTTGACAGTATCTATGTGGTCATTGACTCACCGATTCATCAACATCCTCATGTGGCCATGAACGATCATTACTTCGTTTGAGACCATAGCGGAGGGAATAAAAAGAGGTTTCCTTATTGTTGTAGGAATTGTTAATGAACTGAAAGAAAGTCTGAACCTCAACTCCGTGTGCATTTGGGGGGATGAATGGGTCATCGGAAAAATAATCGTAATCCTCTGGCTTTTGGGGAAAAGCTATGGTGACGGTCTTCAAAACGGCCACCCCATGAGGAGACGTCGGATCCATTCTGCTTTTTATAAAGTTGGCCAGAATATCTTTGGTAATGCTGTAATTTACAGAGGCTGAGAACACCTGTAGATTAGGAAGTATGACCTCGGAGTTACGGGTGGATACGGCGTCTGAATCAATAGTAAGGAGCTGAAAGAGGGCTAGGTAGTTGAAAGGGATATAAGGATGTTCATCTGCCTCGCCTTGAGTCGTCGTCCGGCTGCCAATGAATAGATCAACAACATTCTTCGAAAGCCGTAAAATCGTAATCCATTCCTCAAGGCTGTCTGAGAGATGCCGCGGGTCGATTGTCAAACTTTGAATTGTTGTCACTTCGAGCAAATGAAGAAAGGGAAATTGAGCATTTTCTAGTGTAAAGTTATTATGGTGCGTTTCTGGGACCTCATACGCTATACTGAGAAGTCTGGGAGCATTAATCTTCCCCACAAGTTCAGCAGTCACTCGTCGTTGAGCTGGATTCCCAATGATCGACAGCGTGTGTAAGCAGGGAAGAAAGGCGAGTCCATGCAACTGAATGGTCTGATTAGGGGGTTTCAAAGTCAAAAGCCTTAAAGTACAGCGGACCAATTTTCCGGCATGGCAGAGCAAGTAGAAACAATCATCCACATGAAGTGGCGAATAGCAAGAAAAATGCGTAAGATGTTTCCACTGCGCCATCGTCGGCCTCCATGACTTAGCATACCATCCGACCAATGATACTTCTCGAAGATTAGGTGCTCGAAGTAATGCGCTTCCCGAGCCATCCCATTGATGTTCTTGCATAGGGTAATGCTCGGCAATGAGTATCCTCACATTTTTCAAGAGAGAAAGGTTGTCAACTGGAATCAGGCTGCCCAACAAGGAGCACAGATCTGCGGGCATAATCAATTCGATCTTTTCCCAACGATCACAAAACAAGACAATTGTCTTGAAAAGTTCCAAAGTATTAGCCTTGCTGGACTCATCATTATCTCTAGAAGGTCTTTGCGGGTTGTTGCCTGTGTGCATTATCGATATCGATATAGGGCACGATCCTGAACGATGGAGCCATTGCTTGACGGCATCACAGCGCATACGGAGTATGGTATCACCATCCACGGTAGGCAAATCTTGATCGGGCTCGGACATGCTATCACTATTCGCCTTTAACTTGGAGCTGTAGGCGTAAGTGATGTGTATCTTCGACCACAGCCGGGGAGACGAAAGAGCGATGGCACGCCAAGTACGGCACACTTGAGTTAGTACCATCGGGGCTTCGTAGGAACTCATAAGGGGATTGCGCTGGGCCGGAAGACAGCGATAGAAGATGTGGTGGAGAATATCGATTGGAATCCGACGGGCAGGCGAGAGAATGGATTTATAAAGGAACAATGACGTCTCGTGTTCTTGTAGCTTTAACTCCATATCTTCCATTCGTTCCTCGAGTGTTTCCAAGTCAAGATATGCTCTCTTTAAGGCCTCGTCTTTGGCCGGTCTGGCAATATGAAGATGAGCTTTGACCCTTTGAAGAACTTCATCGGGGGGTGGATCGTTGTTTTTCAAGAATTCTTGAGGATATAAAGGAACCATTCTGGGGAAAATCAAGCCTGTTTGAGTGTTTATATGCTCGCGATCTCTTGATGGTGTAGATATGAAAGTTGGGGAATTCCGTGTAATGGTGGGATTTGATGTATTACTAATATGACGGTGGCCCCTCTTCCGAAAAGAGGTGAATGGATTTCATGCACCTTTATTACTTGTATAACATTGCAAGCTGTGGTCATAGGGTGGTACATCAGGAATAGCATAAGATCCGTGGGGGAAAGCATTACATGTTGATACACGAATATGAGGTTCAGTTGAAGGATGGACGTGAAATGGGATGCAAGGCAACATTGGATGGTTCTCATGTCGTAGGGTCGTGTAAAACAGCAAGCAGATACTTATCATCTAATGAATGAATATTTAGTTCACCTCAAGGATTCACAACGGGCCATTCACACCTGGAGAAATCATAATTTCGTGCTTCTTTGTGCGAATTCTCATAAACTTGACTTCATCCTTCGAAAGGGCGATGAGAATACCGAATGAATAAGAGGATACATTGTAACGTACCACTTCGGCCTCTCCAGCCACAGCACCTAGACCATCATCTACTCGTACTTCTTCAAGACCTGCTTGTACACTTTCCACTATCCGAGCAACTACTGCGGCATATCTTTTCCCTTGCTCGCCTTCGAAAATAACACCAGAATGTCTGATAATGCTCGGATGATGACCGCGTGTGATAAGCATGTAGCCCAAAACAGATCTGTGTGAGGAAAGCATCGCTAGCGTTTGTTCGAGTTCAGGTGACATGGCAGCATTAGGATTTGGTGCTTGAGCTGGATTCGCGCTCGCATGATTTGGTTGTGATATGAAAGACGTCCTTGCCGTTGACGTTGATGGTTGTGTAGACTGCCTAAGTGCCTATATCTCGAATATAAGTATATCCCAAACACCAAGCTCTGTATACACGAACCATTGTACTTTGATGTAGTGTGAAGTCAGTTGACCTGAGAAAGGAGCAGAATCATGTCTGTCATGTCTGTCTTCAGAGACGCGCTGTTATTTGCCGTTATTTATTCGACAGTTGTATCACGTGTAACACCTCATATAGATAGGTAAGACCTCCGACACCCTACTGAACTTTGAGTCGTTAAGCGCTTCACAGGGGAAATAGTCTCTCCTAGATACTTCGGTATAGTATTCAGAGTAAGTCTTTGGTGCGCTCATAACAATCCAATTATACTCTTAGTTAAATTGGATAAATTTGTGTAAATCGACTTGCTACATAATTCTCGGTCTAGCTGAGTAAAAACTTGAAAATAGTTATTGCAACGTAGTGTAAGGATAGTGAAGTATAGTGAGTAGCACATTTTGTGAAGCGAAGTTGAGAGTATTAGACTGTCCACTGTGGAAATCCTCCGTTTCTTGTTTTAGTGTGTCTTCTTACCGCTCAACGTTTAGCTTACAGTTCTGGCTAAAATTTTCAATCTTCTAATGAGATTTTGGTTACAAGTACGTTATTAGCCACTATAGAATCCAAAATTGAAGGTTAAGCACATTATTTAGCAAATAAAGTGAAGCGACACTGGGAGCGAATATGAATTTATGAATGTTTCTCCTAGTCAGTGAAGACACCGTAGGTTGACGTTCAGACGGGTGTCAGAGGTCCTACTTATTTACTTCTGGCATTTCATACAGTGATACACGTGTGCCTGTGCGCATGGACTTGAAGTGGGTTGCAAGTCAGTTGAGCTTTAACTTCAACTAGAGCCTGGAGACGCCAGGAATGTCACTGTCAGCGGGCATACTCGTGTCTTGTCATATATGGGGCATATATTTGTCCAAATTCTTAGGATGATTTATTTCTTCTTTCATTCCCGAGGAATACCCAACGGGCCTGACTTTATGTTTCGTTTCTCCACAACCTAACTGCAAGCTTTCGATTAGGCCAAGGTACTGTCTTTACTTCGATTTAACGTGCTACCCTATTCAAAATGAGACATTTAGAGTAAAGATCGAACAATGGGAAAACTGAGGACGATCAATTCGTTCCCCCTTCCCAGCGAGCTATATGAGAAGATATTTGCCTATTGCACCAACCACGATATCTACCATGTCGCCCAATCATGTCGATATCTGTACCAGGTCTCTATACGGGTGCTCTACCGCATAATACCAAAGATGGACCTCTCGAGGACGATAAACTTCCTCATTTCTGTTTGTTTCTACAAACACCACGCGCCTTACGTTTGGTCTCTGTCTATCGTCATGTCGAAAACCGATATCTGTGCTCCATTGTCTAAGATGGAGACATTCCAACGATTGCGAAAACTGGGAAATCCAATGAAATCCCTGTCATTTCGGAACGTTCTGCAGGATTACATGACACTAATCAGCACAACGATACAGAAGCTCTCCAATCTTCGAATGCTCGAGCTACGGCTTCTGCCGTCAGACAGTATCGACAGCACCGCAGCTCGTCTTCTTGGTAATGCCCCTTTCCAACTCAGGATATTTATCACGACGTTGGAATGGGGCGCAGCAATGGGCAGATTCTTGCAAAGTCAACGTGAAATGAAGGAGCTACAATGCCCTATTACCATCCATCCCGACAAAGACATCATCTCACCAGGTATCCTTCCGAACCTTGACTCTCTATCATGGTCTGACGAGACCCCGATGGCAACCGTCCGCCTTCTGATGCACGGAAGGCCCATCACAAGGGTGTCGCTTCGATTTCATCGAAAGTGCACCGACATTACTCCATTCATCGATATTGGAGCGCACTCAAGTTCTATCAAGCATGGCCTCTTCACGTTTCAAGCAGCCGTCATCAAGTCAGAATTCATTGCCGCTATTGCATTGAAGTTTCCGGCAGTCTGTGAGGTAGCGATCAAGGTCAGGGAGATGTCAGAGGCAAGTGTTCTATTTATTACTCAAAACCATTGTGGCTGACAAGTATATCAGGCCTTTATTGAACAGGTATCAATGGAGATACATAACTTCTCCTCACTGCGGCGATTAATGCTTACTGGACGACGACCATTCTCAGAAGGGTGGGAAGATATCTACCTCCCACTTATCAATAAATGTTTTGCGAATTGTAAAGCGTTAATATGGATTGTCCTTCCTATTGTCAGCAGGGATGGCTCTACCGTGCATTGTACTCTTCGTAGGCAAGTAGACAGTGCACCTTTTCTCAGATTATTTCGCTGACTGGTCACCTCAGCCCAATGCACAAACGGAGAGTCCGACGTTCTACGTCATGGGGGTCCTCATAAACTAATTACTCGTCCTTTAAATATAATGTAGCAATCATTCTATTTACTGCATGTACATAAGTATATGCATTCGTATGCAGTCACCTTCATTGATAATCGCAACCAGTTGATTGGCGCCCATGAGGGTATCACTTGGTATCAATGGCATCAATTCATCACGGGTTGCGGTAATTGCCGTGCCAACTTGCGATCCAACCTAAAACTTTGAAAAGGGCAGAAGACGCATTTTAAATTCAAGGACAACATCCTCATCCTTTACGCTGCATGGATTCCCCCAAGTCTATCCGAAAGTCTCCTAGACCTCCAATAAAGCAAGATACAAGTCCTGTCCGCCAGCCTTATTCAATGACGTTGAGGGGTCCACGCCGGTCAGGTATGATTCAAGGCTTCAAGTCAGTGAATTAGAAGGCTAATCATAGCACGATGTTGATATTCAGATTCGCTCAGAGAACGATATGCACCTTCTCTTTCTCCAACTGTGGCTAACAGTACGCTTCAAGTCGGAAGGAGTAACGGCATCGTTGATACCTTACATTCAATCATTCAACCTACCAGTTTGACTCACATTAGCGAAGAGTTCCACGAACAGGGTATGCCAGGAAAGGGAGTTAACGACTCCGATGAATATGAAGATGATCTGTATGTTTTTCTCCTCTATTCAAACAACTAAGAGTGCTTACCTTCATTTAATACAGTTCTATTTTAACACCACTGTCAAAATCTTCTAAGGTCATGGATGAAACTATAACGTCAAAGGATGCGATATCAGGACAGCAAGATTACACGGGCGTCGTCGAGAATCTACAGCTGAACCCATTTCAATTCATGGCAGATCAAATCTCCGTGGCAAATGTCAAAGCACAAGTAGAGGATCTCAACAACACCATCGACAATATGATCATGAGCATCCTGGATTGTATCAAACCAAAGCCTATGAAAAGAGTTACAGGACAAAATTATAGAGCATCAATTACAGAAACGAAGTTCTCTGTGATTTCTAAAGGCCAAAACAACGCATTAGTTGCCCTGTACGATGCCATGGTCGAATATTCCCGTAATGAAAGTTCAAAGGGCCGAATTTTGGACTGGATCATGCACGAGAAGATCTGTTCCTTACTCTATACAGCCTACTTTGAAGGGAAGAACTTTTGGGGGACCAATAAGGAACACAACAAACACAATGAGGAATTATATTTCTATATCAAAAAGAATGGTGAGCTTGGTATATTTAATATTTGTATAGAAGATACCCTAAGCTGACGGAACATATGTATGTTGTAGAACCAACCTTGGCTCGGAAGTGGCAATCTATGACAGCAGACGCGGAGTTTGGCATCACCAAAGGAGATGCTAAAAATGTTCCCCAAGAAATCTCGTCTGCCTTTAAAGGCATCATTGTTTCTGCATACTGCCAAGGGACCACAACTCATGGAATCCAATACCACGACGCAGTCAAAGTCGTTGATATCCACACTCAACTCATTCAGGAGATCACTGATAGAGCTCGCAATTTGTCATTACGAATTCAAAGGGACATGCTCTTTTCGCAGGTCAAACTTTTATACTTTAGTCCCAGAACCAAGCGAGATACCTGTCGCAAATACCAAATTTCAATGAGAAACGCAGCATATCCCGACGTCAAATCCAAGGGCAGCGATTCTGTGTTGGGTACCATTCGATTTGGACTTAACCTGGATATAGATGAAAATGGGAAGCGCAAAAAATTACTTATACCACTTGTTATCACGGAATCTGATGTGAAATGGTGCCTAGCGGATGAGGATGAAGAAGTCTAGTGGTCTGAAAGTCTACATGTATACATAGTAGCACATAACCGGAAATTACAAGCAACCAAGATTATTGATTGGGACTAGTGACAAGAAAAAAGAAAATTTTTACAAGAATGTGGCAAGCTTAGTAGTATTCCGAGGTGAATCAGAGATGCACATCGTACGAGATGATGGCGTCGCCAACCACGGTCTTTCCCTAATACAATATGATCAATGTTGCAGACTATCATGCAAGAAAGTGAATAATCACATTTTCTTTCCATCGCAAATTTGCCTTCAGTTCTGTATCGCCAAAGTACAGACAAATTTGATACTACCAGAGAATTTCTCGGTATTAGAAGCAGCCAAATTTGGTATCGAAGGAATGAGGCACGTACCTCGAGAATTTTGTATTGCTTTCCCGCCTTGGAAACTTTCAGTTTTGAAAACTCGTAACATCTCCGAAGGTTGCCTTTGACGGTTCCAAGGTGTATGATTCCTTCCACCAGTGAGCCATCTTTGAGCCATACACAATTAGATTTGATTCGCTATGAGTATCACGACTCATCCTACCTTTGTTTCGTAGGAATGTAGGTGGCTCCAACAGACGATATGCAAACAACTCCAACTCCACTTCCAGGTCGGAGGGATCTTCAAATTCAATATGGAAAATTTCTCTATGCTCGTCTTCGCCTCTTATTCTGGTATTCTAAGAATTTTAGTAAGTAATTATAACCTTTAATATTCCAGTGAAATTAGTCGTAAATTCACCTTGGGAACTATAGTTTTCCAGGCATTTCTAACGCGCCATTCACCTCGACAGTTTTGAAATTTGGCTCGTCCTACCATTTCAGCATCCTTTGGATCGTACAGAACTGTCGTCTCTGCCCCGTAATGCAGCTTCGCAATTCTAACTTGAACACCGGAGTCGAAGTGCCATCTAAGCCCACCATGGGAGATAGCTTTTGACATGATATCATTTGGTTTACAAACTGGGATCTTGTGGCCTTTGAAAAATTCCTCGATTTGAGAATATACGTAAGGGGAATCTGCAAAACCTCCAACAACGAAAATTTGCTATGTCACTTGTTTAAAAAGTGCTTTTAAGGGAGCAAATTTAAAAACCTACATCGATGCGAGACGTCGACGTGGTTAACGCCTCCATCAGTGCGTTACGGATTACCCTGATTGAAGGTTCAAAAATTTTGATCAAATCTGCTCTAAGTCGGAGATGAATTTAGGAGATAACAATCCAGCGAGTCGTATGAAATAAAGCAAACCTTTTCATTTTGAGTCTTCCTCGGACGATTCCCCTCGACTCATCTGACGCATTGCTCCCATTAAGGTTGAGGAAACGACTATCTTCTTTTCCAGTGAACTGTGAAGCGTACGCATAAGGTGTCAAGGAGATATTGATATAGAGTGATGACATACGAGCCGCTTTACCCCTTTCTCAAAGCATTGGGCAGCCTTGTCTATATCGTCGTTTGTGCCCCATTTTGAACCGGAAAGTTTATCTAAATAAAATGACGTTGTTGTTGCGGAATCTGACGGATAGCATTAAGTTAAAATAAGCGCGCCTCTAATGAATATTTTTGCCTCATAATCGACATATACTCCGCCCGCGAGATAGCCTGTAGATCCATAATGAATATTTCAGTGCTGCTCGATAACTACAGACGGTGAGAAACATACAGCTCGGTGGCCCCACTTCCGCCAAACTTATCGGCTCTAGATTGTCTAATTTGTAAACTCTGCCAATAGAAGCTCAGTCGGTGTCATCGTTCAGGTTGCAGATAATTATTACCCGAGGTCGATTGTGCCACCTAGTTGAAAAGGTGGTATATGTATAATGTCAGCAAATGGTACAACAGCGAGTTTTCTATCCCACATCTACTCACCTCCAATGTCGCATACTAGTATGGTCGATCCAATCTGAATGCGTGGTGAAGGTGAGCTGCGATGAAAGCTTTTCTTGAAAATTTCTCATACTGCACCTTTAACAAAGTTTTTGGTGTATTGTCTATGCAGTAATGAATGGCAGCCTTCGAATCATCATCAGCTTGGCCGTGCTCTTTGAATTAGACGCCCCATACCTCTCCCTCGGAGACAAATCGGACGTAATTTCGTTTCTCAGGCTTTATCAATCCAGACTTTACAGAGGCCTCTCTCATTTTATGCTGTTGAAGGCCATCCCATCCATTTGGTGTCGTCAGGACAAGAACCATTGACTGATGGAGCGTGTTCCAAAGATCTACGCCATCAGGGTACATGGTATTGATGAACCTTCGTACGTTCTCCATAACATAGGCCATTTGATCCTCGAACGCCTTTTCTACAGTAACACGAGGCGGCAACGCAGCTGCGGAAAAACCTTCCGGCAAAGAAAAATATGATGGGCGGAGTAGCATCTTCCACCTGTGAGATGCAAATCAGCCATTTAAAAAACATCACGGACAAATTTGAACATACCATTCCGCCCGTCTCCAGTCCGATATTTCTGCCTCCATCTTAGATTCCTATTCGCATGTAAGGATCATGCTTGAAGCTAAAAAATGGGATGATTCATACCTCATCCTCAATTTCGGCACCACGGAGGCGAGGCTTCCCTTCCTTGTCGTAGTAAATAATCGAGGGCACCTTTGCATCTGGATGATTCTTGTTTTCATTGTTAGTTCTCTCACATAAAGGCCGTGAGTAATTTTTAGGAAGCACCTGCTTTGGCCAACGATTGATTTCCTGAAATTTTATGGTTTCTTTGTCAGTTGGGGGTACCAGGCAATACGATGCCGCTGTAAATGTAGTGCCGATGTCAATGCAGAGCACCAGCTTTGCATTGTGATATCGATTTTTGCGAGACAAGTTGGACATAATGATGGGGAGATGAACCAAACACGAAAAAAAGTCAAATCAACAAAAGAGGGGAAGAAAATCGGTTTCGAGTTTATTATACTTGATATCTTTTAATTTCTGTTCAAGTCACTTCACGGCATTATCCGTGATGCGCATGAACTCCGATGTGACATCACACCGGAGGCCTTGAGGCCTCTACGCGCAATTCCCTCAACATCTGGAAGTTTTTGGTGTGAAAACAGTTTGGTGACGAATTAACGTCTTTTGACTCGCTCGGAATGTAATAACAAGTAATATAAATGAACGTAGTCATACAAATAATATACACAGAGAGGAATGCAATGGCAATGGACGCGTGAGGTTAGATGGACAGCACTGTACAAGAAAGAGAGAAACGAGCGAACGAGCGCGTTGAGTGTGCGGAATGAAAAACACAAAACAAAGTGGCAAAAATTACAGATAACGGGGCGAAAGAAATTGGACACCCTGTGGTACACAGCCAGTATGCGATGAAGATTGAATATAGGGGTATAGCAAGTCAGAGGTATAGCAAGTCAAATCGCGTGATGGGGAGCCAAAGGCAAAGAGCAAAATCCGAGAACCAATTTATCGCCGAGACGCCTCCAAAACCTCCAGGAAGGACAGCATGTGTGGCATCGTAGGACGCGAAGCGGGTTCAACGCTCCAGCATTGTTCTAACATGCTCCAAAATGCTTCTTCGCCGTCGCATGTGAGTCCAAGTAAGCACACGGATGTTCTTGATGGTTTGATACCGCGTATAACATCGACTGTCACGGAGTGGTCATTCGAACGGTTAGGGTATGGAAGCTGGCCCGAAGCAATCTGGGTTCGCGAATTCGGATGTCAGCGTTCTCGTATAATCCAGTTCATCACCACTAAAAATACCTCAAGACAAATGGATGCAAAGGCATAAACATCGCTGTAGGTAGATATTGGAGGAATCACACCATTATCTTCAACAAGTGCGAAGATGAGCTCGGGAGCCATCCATCGTGTTGACCCCGCGAAGAAGGATGTTCCTGAATTGGCGTCCGTCATCTCTTCTTCCAAAACTTTGGACAACCCAAAGTCAGAGATAATAGCGTTTCCATTCTCATCTATCAGGATGTTTCCCTGCGCATGACATCAACATCATGGTCAGGAGGTAAAATACATTCACATACCCCTTTCAAATCACCGTGCACAATAGTAGGCTTTACGGCGTGCAAGTACGAGATGCCTGATGCCACTTGGATGAGCTATCGTGGAGACGGTCAACAAAAGTTGCGCAACCTTTCTGGAGAGCCACTTACGAGCCTCAGGCGGTTCGCGTTTGGAGTATTCTTCAAATAGCTACAGATAGTTCCGTTATCGCACCACTGCGATACCATAGCTATACTATTTGGGGACTGGAAAATCCCAAATAGCTGGCTAACGTTCTTGTGGCAAAGACGATGCCATGCAACCACTTCTGCTTGAAGACGCTAATATATAATCAGTATGTGTTTACAGGCTAGATGCTAATCAATAGAAACTTACTTTCAAAAGTTTTTCGCGAACATTCTGTACCATGATCTGCCTGAGGAACTTGAGCGCTACCTAAGGATACAGTCAGCGCCTATCGCATTGATCGATGTATGGGATTCCGTACAGTTCGCGGGCGCCTTTCGATGGGATCATCCCATACCCCCTTCCATACATCGGAGAAAGACCCATGCGCTACAGCCGAATCTCCAATAAGGACAACCTCATCGGTCAGGTCAGTTAAAATTAGTGACCCCCTGACGATCAAGGTCTTCGTGACTGTCTCTTGCAAGAATTTCTGCCGACATCGTTGTTTGAGTCTGCTGTAATCCTGATGCTCTTGGATCCATCGGAATTCATCATACGATGATATTGAGAGTGATACAGTACGAAGAGACTGAAAATATAGAAACTCGGGATAGGTTTGAAGAATCATAGCGTTCCGAAGATGGACATCAGAAGCGGATTCACAACCGATGTCAATCCACACAGTGGATCTACTGGTCTGAAGGTACGTCGAAGTGGAGGGATAATGTTCACCGGCAGTACCGAGTATATAGAGAGCCAAAGTAGGGAAAATGGGGAAGAAAAGGTCACAACACTCCCTAGTTAAAAGTTAGATGATAGCGGGGGTGGATAAGAATTTCACGTACGGATCCTCATCGAATCCTTCATCTAACGTCCCGAAACAGCGATCAGAGAGCATGAATTCTTGATCCTCAGTCGCTAAACCAATGCACAGCTCTGCTTCGCAAAGGCTCCAGCAATACAAATCCATCGCTTCCTGAAAAGCATCTACCGAGATGCCAGATGTAGGAAATTCTGGGGCATGTTTAGTAAATGGACCATCAGCAGAGGTATGGTTCAAGAATTTGATAAAGCCCCGTAAAATGTGTCGCAAGCGAAACTGAACAATGAGAGGGCGGTAAGCCGAGTACACCACCCCTTCTTCGGGATCTGCCTGATACGAATTCGTGAGAGACAGAGCAGTATCGCGGTATCCAGCGCTGTTACGAAAGCGTAGGAAAACGAAGTACTTTCGTAGAATCTCAACAGATTTACGATCGAAGGGAAGTGACCTTTTGGTGGAACAGGATCCCCCACTCCATACAGTCCGATCTAATAGATCTTTGAGTACGACCTCAGTCTCTAATTCTAGCTTCGCAAAAGCGCCTTCTGCTTCAGAAAGAGCCTTGCGGGTCTCGGCTTCCAGAAGTCCGATATTGAGCTCGTGAAAAACGGAGGTCGACTTCTTGGGACTTTGGTGAATTTCCGTCAATTCATTGTCGTACACGTCGTAGACATGTACTCTGGGCGGCCGTGTGGGAAGGATAGATCCCCTATAGCACCTCGATCAACAAATGTAACATCATAGGTATAAATGACCTACGTCGACAGCCAGAACTTCAACAGGAAGTTGGGAAAGTACTTCGGAACTGAATCTAACATGCTACACAGTAAATAAATAGCCACAGGTTAACGGGCACAATGACTGATAGTGTCCAAAATATCATACCGAATTGGCTGTTGGAGGGACGTCTGACTGGAGTACACGCCAAAGTCTGCATGCCTTCGCGCAGTGCAGAAGAAGCAGAAGTGTTTCTAGTCGTTGGCGGTGAGTTGAGCGTGACAGACTCGGGTGATGTCGAGGCAGTGTCCTTCCCACGAGTCAGTGTGGGACGACGATCAAAGCTAGCCTAGTACGGAAGGCGTCTGGGGGAGGTTAATGTGATGATAATAGTGCGCTACGTTGTCATTGAGATGTGGGAGGCAAGAAGAGAACGAATATCTGAAATCGAGCATTGAGTGCGTCATATTTAAGAAGAACAGATGTCGGTCGGTGCCTAACAATTGGATGTCAATGTCGTCATGCGCTGCCACACAGCCTACACACCAGCGGCGATGATCTTGTTCTTGGAATACTACCTCGCCGAATTCATCCGTTGAAAACATTACAACCGAACCTGGAGAAATGGTCACAAGCCCTCGGAGGTTCCCCCGCAAACTCAAAAGTTCATGCAACATGTTATCAGTCAACTGCCGTTGTGAGTGGAAATCACGGCGATTTTCCACATATACGTGTGCTTCAGCAAGGACAGTATGATCCCATTCAGTTCATGTTGAAAAAAGGTCTGGACTCCGGGTATCTTTGGCGCTTTATGTTGTCAAATATGTCAATGACGTCGATGGATCCCCTGCGGACAAGCCAAAATTAGGCACGCCGTGATTAAACACGCCTTCGCATAGTATGTTGATATGTCACATCCCACCACATCCTGCAAGGTAGTCAACACGGGTTAGCAGAGTGTTTCCAGGAATGGTCCAACGAAGATATAGTCCAGCTATGATATCACACACCTTGGAATACGGGGTAATAAGAGTGCCTGCGAGGATTGCTGATAGGCGCCAAAAGACTCATACGACTCGCGAAGACCAAGCAATCTCATTCTCGCCACCATCGCACATGGGTGCACCACATATAGAAAACCAAGATTAAAGAACTTCCTGATAACCACAGTTGGGTCGTGGCTGTCAGTCGACTATTGGCGACTCCTTTTTGGGACCAACACAGGTATGAAGATAGGTACCGTTTTAGCTACTTCGGCCTTTGTGGCATGTTCAGCGAGTGGGCGAATCGGATATTGCAGTTATCGTGGACGATTGCGCATATATTTGGGTTTAGTTTGGGAAAGCCATATCAATTGTGGGAGCAAAGAATGAGGCACCAATACCTGCAATCCGCCAAAGTGGAGCAAAATCAAAGATAGCTAAACATTAGATTAGAATGCAAGGACACCAGTCCCGAAATCGTACCATTGAACCACACGACTCGAGTCACTTCAAAGAGGTCTAGATTCCGGCTCTATTGGAGTGATGACAGATAAAGGATAGAGAGATGGGGTAATATGTGCTGCGTAGATCATCTTATTGACGGAATGGCGAATTTCGACTTGGGCGCTTCAATTACACTTTTTAAGTTATTAAAAGGAAAAATGAAGGATGGTTCATCGATGAGTGTACAATTCCAGGAGCAAACCGGAACAATCGTTTACCTAAGGACCAAGAAGGACAAACATGTGCAAACGCGTTCGCGTCAAAACTGAGATAGGGGTGATGAAAAGTTGATCAAATTTCTTGCGCAGGAGCTTCAAGCTTCAATCTTTACGATCATGATAGTGTCTCCAAAAAGGTTTTTAAAAAAGAGAACAATAAGTAATTTCTTGAAAGGGAAAAGGCATAACTGTGTCGCACTTGGACCCAAATACAACGATATACATCATCTCAGAGTCTTTATTCTCGTCCAAAGTGCAACAGAGTAGGTCTACCAATGTCCAGAATAAAAGAAGGGTAACTATTCAGATCCATTTAACGTCCCTTGCTAAAATATTGACGGGCAATGCAATTGATTTACCTTGCCTAGAATTGCTGACCATCAAATTGAGAGATCAGCTTGGAATAGCCATGATCCTCAACACAGTTATCCCCGGCTTCGTTGACCAAATATCCTGGCATGCAACGGCGAACACGGCATTTGCCTTCTATGCAGGAGACATCGGAGACGCCATTGATTGCGGTACAGTCGACACCCTCTTCCTTGTAGAATCCAGGGCGCGAGGACTGGATCATACATCCTCCACCTACAAAACCATTTAAAATGAGAAATCTTGTCAAAGCAAAAAAAGAGTTGCCTTACAGCTCTCGAGGTCTTGTTTGGTGTCAACACATTCCCAAGACTCCGTTCCTCGTCCGATAATTTGACATGCTGCAAGTCCAACTGGGCACAGAAGCTTTCCAGACGATTCGGAAAGGGACCGCTTTCCATAGCTACTAGGGCAGCCCTTAAAAAGACCGCACTGGCCGTTGCATACGGTGAATGGCTTAGGACAGACACAGTTCGGGGGGTACGACAGTATATTTAGCGTGAATCTATCAATCGCACGTTAATGAAAAACTGCGGAGACAGCTACCAGGATGTCCTTACCCGTCGGTACATGTAAATCCACAAGGATTTCCAAATTGGCAAGACGGTTGTGAGTGTTCAGGGTAGTTGCAAGTACCATGATTTCCCGAATATATCTGGTAGAAGTACGTCAAAATTTTACAAGCCTTTGTAGTCAAATTCCACGATACTGACCAAGGATGTAAGTGCATTAGTCACCGCATCCCTTCCACCGTATGACACAGCAGATAATGCCAGTGAATTGGACGCAATATAATTTGGAATGGTAGATAAACAAAGGCAAGTATCTGGCGATGCATGGATAAGTTCAATGTCGACCAATAAAAACTAGGATAAGAGGACATACTGATGTTACCAAAGACGTTAAAGGTCTTGGGCGAGAGAAGTTTGGGAATATTGAGAGAACCGCGACATTCACCACATATATCTGTCTTGCCACCTACGGCTGCAACGAGAGAAACAGAGAAGAGGCAGGTTAGCACCTGGAATACAGAAGCCACACGCATCTTCAAAGGATCAAAGATGTGTTGTGAAGTGGGCGTAAAGAGCAGGGTTAGCAATACCCCAAAACGCTATATAAGTGCGCAGATTAAGGGCAAGGTGATATTGACCCCTCCCTATTCCCGTCAATATCCAAAGGGTCATATTCGTTGGACAGCTACAATTATTTGGAGCCAGCGGGCCCGCCAAGCCGACATATCCATTAAGGAAAAGACACAGCGAAAGATTGATAGTCCAACACTCTGGCCTTCAAAGCAATCGCGGAATGATTAATCTCCGAAGCACAAGGCTTCTTGACCATCGCCCGCGCCGTAGGAGTAGGTGTGACAGAATCCCAGGGCAATTAAACCCTCATGAGTCAAAATGTCCACATGGTTACACATAGATTTAATGAAACCTCGACAAGACAGCTGAAGGGCAACGACCGATTATATGAGAGGCCAAGAGGTGAAGCGAGCAGCATATCGCGTATTCCTCGGACAGAGGTCAAGAAAAACAGTGAAAGCATCAATAGTTGAGGATAATAGAGGGGAGATTGCGAGCGGCAAGCCAAAGATAACAATCATACGTCCAGGTGCCATGATGGTGTCGAGGGACCGAAACTCGATAGTTGACATATCAGAGGTCTATGAAGGCACAGCCTGCCAGCCCCAATACTGTGGTGAGCTGTCGGGGGCGTTCTCGTCAAGGTGCATGTTGTTGAACTTGTCAAATCAATTATGAGAGAACCTCAACGTCCTGATTGGCCCTGATCGAGGTATCAGAGAGTCCCCGGCTGAAGTATCTTTTCGTGGTTACTGGTTAGAGCAGAAAATGTAGATGAGCCTGAGTGGTCCTTGTCAGTGGTCGCAAGTTTAATCGAAGTTGGTTTCACTGAGATTTTAGACCATGTAAATGCAAGCGTCACGTGCCCATTTGCTTCGGTCAGGTGGGCTTTGGATGTCCGACGCGTCTGGACGCGATTTGGGGTTTGAGAGGAAACAAAATAGCTAAGATTACACCATCTCAATGTATCAAATAGAGGAAGTACACAAAAGAGAGTTCAACACCAGCGTTAAATGTTCAATAAATAATTCACAATATTTACAACAAAAAATACAAAACTGCCCTTCGTGAAACTACAAATAAAGTACAATTGGAAAGGAAAAGCAAAAATGAGCCACTCTCATACTAATACATACATTTCTTATTTCACTTTATCAAGATGGGGGCGTATCATACCTTCTCTCTCTTTGTTGACGCCGTAAGACTGAATTAAACTCGGAAAAAGGAGGTTCAGCTGAACGCAAGGGCGGACCACGTCATGACAGCGCCAACGGTAACAGCAGTTGCAGTCTTGGCAACGACCTTGACGAATCGCCTCGCTCGTTTCCGAGGGGGTGGACCATCGACGGTGAAAGCCTTGACCAACGGACCGCTCGACTCAAGCAAGCCAGTTCCTTCCGCCGCGAACGCGTTGCCATCAATAACGTTGTCGCTCGAGCTTCCGGTAGAGGCCTCGGGGCCGACCGCATTTGTCTCGCAATCGACCGCCATGTTCTCACTCTTGCACGTCTCTCGCTCATCAACGTCCTCGTTCTCGTCCGTATCATCACGCTTTCGCTTCAACGACGTTAGAACGGGAGTCTGAGGGTGGTGCAGGCACACGGTGAAATGACGTTTAGAGGTTACCTGAGAAGAAGAAAAGCATACCTGGGCGGCGTCAACTTCCGCATTAGACTTCGCTTCAAGACGGGCTTGAGCTTCCTGACATTGTCGGAGAAGCTCTTTGGTCTGTTGGTGTTGAGCATCTTGTTCCGCTATGCGGGCCATGGTAGCCTCGTGTAAGGCTTTCATTGAGGCAAGTTCGTCATCAACTTCCTTCTTCATTCCATCTCTGAATGACTTCAAGTCTATACCAAACTCAATATCAGTCATGAAACTACAACTTCAACAGCGGTAGAACACAAACCTGCAATGGCATCCCCAAATTCGTTCAGCGTGGCTCGGACATCCTCCTTGTCGTTCTTCCTCTGCTGGGCATCCTCATCTCTCTCTTCGGCAATCGAGTCAACGTTTTCCTGGATCATTTCAATATGGGAGTTTAGATCTGCGAGATCTATATCTTGTATCCTGTCGATCTGATTCGCCAGGAGGATGTACTCTGCATTGACTTCCAACAGCCGATCGTCGAACTCTCCAAGTTTCTCAGAAATCACTTGAACGTTGGAGTTGAATCGTGATTTGTATTTGCGTCTCTGCGAGTGTAGCTTCGAAACCTCGACCTACAACGTTTACACGACTTAGCCTTGAGACCATGATGAATAAGAAAGGGGAAGAGATACCTTAAGACTTTGGACAGTGTCTTCCATCTGCCGGAATCGGAGCGGTGACACGGATGGATCATCGGGTCCTTTGGATTCTGGTGGGTCGATCTCATCGAAAGGGTCTCGATAATGAATGGCGAATCTCTCAGACCGATTTTCATCAGGGGACGCAACTAGCGGCATGCCCATGTTTTGTATTTCCGGGTCACTGCGGGACGGTTCAGCCGATATGGATGCAGGTCCACCTTCAGACGATGAAGGTGCAAGTGGAGCCAGGATATGGGGAGGGCTGAGGGAAGGAGAGTTCCGTGTGGGACTGAAAGGAGCTGATATAATGGATGGAGGTGGGATTGACAGACGCCCTCCTACAATGACTTTGAATGATGGAGATGGACTGGAAAGATCCATAGGGGAATGGGACCTAGACCTGCTGTGAGGCTCGTATATGTCGTGTTGTGAAGCATCGAAGCCGACAATGGAGTTCTCGCTGAGCATAGGAAGCCGAGCCATCGAGGGTGAGGATAAGATACTATTATTTTGGGATTGAGGATTCGACGATTCGGGTCGACCATTAAGCAGCGATAGGTTGACTGGCGGCAGTGTGTCTGGGTGGGCAATTCCGGGGGTGGTAGGGTAGGAGTCCGGGCCGAAAAGAAAACTTGACATGTGCGCAAATGGTCTCTCCACAATCTCTGACACAGATGGAAGGAGTCGTGGAGTAGAGGATTGCTGGGATGGAGGTAAGAATCGCTTCAAAACATTTAGTGCTTGTCCAAGTGAGCGAGGGTTAGAAGAATTCCCTGGACCCTTCGATCCGGAATCGTCGTTGTGAATGGTGTTATCAGTGTTGTCAGAGGCATCCTTGTTAGTAGTAGAATTGTCATTCAAAGAGACCGATGGATTCAAGTTGGTCTTGGGTGGAGGGATTTCTTCGATGTCGGAATACATTCCCGAATGGGAGGAATATGACTCATCTGATGATGAGGACGATGTATGAACCCCGTAACGACCTGAAGTCGAAGGTTTGGAGACAGATCTCCCTGACAAGACCGGAGAATTTGTGGGCGGAACAACTAGAGGATTGAATGGCATCTTGCTCGTAACATGCCCGGCATGAATGAGTTCGATACGAGCAACGATGGGCTTGACCATCTCTTCCCCTTTACCCACGGACTTCCCAAAGGTGACTATATCACCATCACCAAGGAGGGTAGAGGTCTCTGGCTTGATTGTCCTAGAGAATTTTTCTCCGGCCTTGCGAATGTGTGTTCCATGATGGGAGCCTAGATCGATGAGATATGCCTACAATGCATCAAAGACAATTGAGACAGGTATCAGACAAAAGATACGACGATGGGCGTACATGGCCACTATCAGAGAAAGCGATCTTTGCATGCCTCCTACTGACCACAGCACATCTAAACATGGCACTTCCTTGCTCATGATCTTTGGATCGTGCAAAGCTCGTGTCCGCCTCAAGTCCGGAACGACGACCGATATGCACAACGCTAGTGTTGGCCTTTCTGAAAAGCATCCGGTATCCTGCATCGTTTGCACCTTGTTTCTCAATATGCAGAGTCACACCTACAGCGCAAGCAGAAGGATAGGTCAGGAGAGCCTCATCTGAGAGATGGTGGTATCTCTCACCCGTTACTGAGCGCTGCGCAGACGGGATAGAATTGGGACCTGTGGCAATGGGCCCAATCGTTGAGCCCAGGCAGATAATTTCGTCGTCTAACATAATATCTGTCCTCGGTACCACGACTCTCTTGCCTTGAGAGACAAATTGCACAATGTGGACAGAGGAAAGACGCAATGCAACTAGCCGCAAGCTCGACCTTTTATCTCACCTGGTAGGCGGCCGGATCCGAGGATCACCTTGTCTGATCACCTGCACGGCCGGCCTGTCACAATCCAGGTTTATCTCTGAGAAACCGGAAACCGAAATGACTCCGTACTTATCGTCCAAAATACAAAGAAAAGTCTGTAATTTATTTGTACGAAAGACAGAGAAAAGAGAAGAGAAAAAGATCAAGTTTCTGCTGCTTTTCTACATGGTTTTCAGGCCTCAGAATCATCAGCCACGGGTGGTGCCGACCCAAAACAGTTTCAAAGTTGCATTTCTCCGCGGTTACTTACAATTCTGATAAAAATGAATTGCAAAAGATGACCGATAACAGACAGGGGGACATGAGATGTCGACATGCCGAAAGCACGAAAGCATCTGAAAGCATGCCCCAAAACATGTCAAACATCGAACTTGATTGTGCTACTGTGGCCCCACAAATGAACCACTGCTTCGTGCGCATGATATGCATCAATGAAAGGTGGAAAATGAACAAAGTGGAGGTTCTCATTGCCGAGCGTCTCATAGTTGTTGTTATGGTAGAGACCAAAAACCTGCCATTAGAAGAGTGACAATATGATATGCCTGTAAATGGTGTAAAATCACTCTGAAGGAAACCCAATTTTCACGAGAATCAACTGAGGACTAGGCACTTGCTTAAGATTGGAAGTTAGTTGATGTATCAGACGTTTACACATGGACAACTGACCGTAAACGATGTTGTGTATGCTCCAATGCGAGTAAACGGTCTTCCATCATAGCGTACATTTTGAGGGGTATAGGGGTAGATGTCGAGGATTATGGAAAGAACAAGATCTTGAAATAAACAGCCACGGAAACAAGGTCTTTCAGAGAAAGAAATAACGGGTTATACGGCCAAGAAGAGGGGTCAGAACTGTCGGTTCGCGCTCGTCTTTGAATAGGCCTTTCTTCACTGTATGCGTACTGTTAAGAAAGCTCCTGGAAATATAGATACTCCCTGACATGAAAGATGATGCACTGTTAGAGATAAGAGGAAATATGGCACACGACGTATAGCAAATTTAAGCTGAAGACTTACCGATATGCACACAAAAAGGGTTGCATATGCTGAAAACAGGGTTATGTTCTCTGTTTCAAACACATCCTGTCGGTAAATCTGCCATCAAGTCGAACTGCTGTTAAATTCGTCTAGTCGTCGAGATGTGAGTCAGTCCTTGAGACGCTACATTTATTGAGATTCTTTGAGTTGAGTTTTATAGCAGCAGTGTTTGACGGGCTTCAAGGCTATGATTGTATTTGCGGAACCGTTAGAAGGACCGATGTGCGTAAGATAGCCTACTCCATCACTGATGGCACTGTGTAGAAGTGTGTAGATGAGTCGAATTCGTTATCTGTGGCTCCATGGTGAGCGGAAGATTGGTTTTCGACAACCTATGTACAACCGCGCAAATACATCATCAAAGTTTTCCCACGATGCTCCTCAACAACAACAACAACAACAACAACAACTCCGACAACGTCCCTGACCAATGACAATCGAAAATCCTCTATATTTGCGGGGTTCCTCTGCGTTAGGTCCAATCCTTATTGGATATTTACACACCCATGAAAGAATACCTCTGCGGAGGTGTTCTTTGATGCAGCGCAATCAAAGCACAAATATATATCTGCCAATTGGAGAACATTGCAAAGGTGAGCACATGGGTGATTCATTTTAGGCGATGACAAGCGTGTTAACTACCTCGAAATAGCTCAAGATACGCGCGGCTGCTGAGCGGAGGCTAAGGTGACTCATTGTACATTTATTTCATGGTGTACTTAAGCATTTGACACGAATCTTCGTAGTTGTCGTTTCCTCTTCGCTGCAACATCCATCAAAGCGATGATGGGTGAGGTCTCACAACGGTTTGGGTACCAAAACCCACTGTTGTACCCATACATGGCTATACAGGCAAATCCAATGTGAGCTGCAACTATTATGATGTGCACGGAACGGTCCATCTGAATACAGTGCTCTAGAATTAGCATTAAGGAAGAAATACGCGTCGTTCCCTTCCTTTTGACCTGTGCTTTATTTTCTATCCAGGTCATACATTTTTTCCTCAAGAAATTCCAAAAACGTTCCGATACGAACGAAGACGAAGATGAAATCACAGCAGAAACCACGTCTCCGGGATTGGTTACGCGTCTCAAAAAACACGCCAAATCTTTCGGGGGGAACACCATATACACATTCTACTTTGCGCGCTTTGTTGGGAGTGCTGCTCTTTTCGTGTTGTCAGTTATCACTTCCCTCAAATGCCAACCAGACAGACTAGGATGGACGGATGTCAAGGGCAGGTTCGACGAGTGCCCAGAACTTTTTTTGACGGTCACATACGTGCGTACCCTTAATCAGCTGTGCAAATGGTGCAGCCTAATTCAATAGAACGATTAGTTGTACTCGACGTTCCTATCGATCGTGTCCTTGACTTCAAAAGCCTACGGCAAATGGGCAACCCGAACCAACATCGTCATCCTGCTTTCAGCACTAGGTGTTTACATTTACCGCGATCTTTGGCCTCTCGCAACATACGACCAACGTCCCGCTGATGAAAGCGAGGGAGCTGTTCTCGTCTATAAAATTATCATTCTGGCGTTTACTGGTGTGGTCATTCCGATGTTCATTCCTCGAATTTACACTCCCATCGACCCGAATGTCGGTACTCTCTTCCTCTAATGAGCATCAAAGGCCAAACTGACTCTACTACATAGGACCCTGAATCCGTTCCCAATCCTGAGCAAACAGCATCGTTGTTCAGCATGATAACGTACACCTTCCTCGACTCGACTATATTACTTGGATACAAAGTCCCACATTTGAAAGCCGAACAACTTGACCCTCTTACAGACCGCGATCGAGCGCAGTATAGGACAAAAAAGGCATTCCCAGTACGAGACCTACACTGACCATCTCGGTGCTTACTGATCCATACTCAGCATCTGGATATATTCCATGGAGCGAAGCGCAGATCTCTTTTCTGGGGGCTGATGCGTGTTTACCGTGAGTTTATTGCTAATACATTGGATTTGAATGGTTTATAACATAAACGCAACACGCAGGCAAGGAGTATATCATCCTTGCCATCTCCGTTATCTTTTATTCTTTGGGAGGCTTCGCAGTTCCAATTGGTATCAATCGTGTGTTATAGTATGCCCATGCTTTCACACAAACTATACTCAATCGCTAACAACGATCCAGCTATATGGAAACTAATGGCGAAGGTGCCACAATTCGCCCTTGGTTTTGGATCTTGTGGCTCTTTGCAGGCCCTTTGATTCAGTCTTTCTCCTTCCAGTGGTATATTTTCATCGCTACAAGGACCCTTGTTCGTGCAGAGGGCCTCATTACACAGTTGGTGTTCGAACACAGCTTGCGCATCCGAATGAAGGCAGAAACAAAAGATCAAGCTGTCCAGCAACAATCGTCTACCCTTGGAACACCTACTGATTCCGCTGTCGTTACCCCGGATAATGCTTCTGCCATCACAGACGCAGAATCAGAGCAAACAGAGGCCGCTCATTCACAAAATTCCACTGTGGTAGCTGTTTCTCGTGAGACTTCTAGTGCCAGTACATTAAGGGCTGCCAAGGAGCCTGCCAAAGGAAAGACATCGACAGAATCTAAAGCGTCAGCTGAGGAATCAAAGGGCTCGGACAGTGACAACCTCGTTGGCAAGATCAACAATCTAGTCACAACTGATCTAGGAAACATCACGAATGCAAGGGATTTCCTTATGATCAGTAAGTTTCGTATATTTTCATACTATGCGCTGTTGCTGATGATCTCGATTGCAGTTCTGTACATTCCTGTCCAAATTACGTTCTGTATGATTTTCTTATATCAAGTTCTCGGCTGGAGGTATGACATGACTGCAAACTTCGGGAACCTCTTTTCTGAAGTTGTTATGCTAGTTCTCTTGTCGGTGTCTCGGTCATGATCGTTCTTCTCCCTGTACCCGGATACTTCGCCTCATTGCTTCAGAAAGCCCAAGTCCAAAGAATGAAGAAGGTGGCAAAAATCATTCTATTTTCATAGACTTATAGTGATAACCAATTTCGCAGACTGATGCCAGAATCCAAGCAGTGACCGAAACTGTGGGCATCCTTCGTATGATCAAGCTTTTTGGATGGGAGCAAAAGATGTCCGATCGCCTCGAGAAAACACGAGAAGAAGAACTCAAATGGCTGTGGAAATTAAAACTGCTCGACAATTTGAATGGACTATTGGGCTTCCTCTATCCAATGCTAACAATGCTGGCATCGTACAGTCTTTATACCCTTGTTATGAAAGAAACACTTACGCGTGCGTGGTTCCCTTGTTTATGGCCACAACAAACGTTGATATCTTCGTTTAGCTTCCAAGATTTTCTCGAGTATCAGCGTCTTCAACATGTTGAGAGAACAATTCTATAGGCTTCTTCGGCAGGGTGTTGATCTGATTCAAGGTTGGCTTCATTCCAATTCTTACCCATCCGCCTCTCAACTCTTATTACAGGCAAAGTATCTCTGGAGCGTGTCCAAAATTTCCTATACGAAACAGAGCTATTAGATGCCTATCTCGATACACCCTCTACACCCGTTCCAGAGGTACCTGTTTCTATTGAAACAAGCTCCGAAATCGGATTTAGAAACGCAACCTTTACATGGTCCCTCGACGGGGAAGATGGCACTATGACACCGTCCAGGCGTCAGTTCAAACTCCGTATCAAAGATGAACTCATTTTCAGGAAAAATTGTATCAATTTGATCATTGGGCCCACGTATGTGACAATGGTTATCCAATCGATTGTTTTTTTCTGAATATGCTTTCCCTTTCAGCGGCTCAGGGAAAACCTCCATTCTGATGGCATTGTTAGGTTTGAATATATGCTGCGATATTGTGATAGTATGCTGACATACTCTCTAAGGCGAAATGCATTTCGTTGCTTCTAATCCTGACTCGTGGTTTAATCTTCCTCGCGATGGAGGTATCGCATATGCTGCCCAAGAATCATGGGTACAGAACGATACAATCAAGAACAACATTCTATTCAGGACCCCGCTAGACGAAGAAAGGTACAAAAAAGGTGAGTTTTATCTACGTTACTCCGTCAGAGTTGTTACAAGCGACCGCTGTATAGTCATAAAGCAGTGTGCCCTAGAGCGCGATCTCGAACTGTTTGAAGCGGGTGATGCCACGGAAGTCGGAGAACGTGGGTTGACTTTAAGGTCAGTTTTGTTGCCTATACTCAGGATGATTGCTAATGTTGCCCCATGTGCTTTAGTGGTGGACAGAAGGCGCGTATTACTCTCGCGCGGGCAATTTACTCGGAGGCGGAGATCATTCTGCTTGATGATATCTTTGCAGCATTGGACGTCCACACGTATGAAGTTTTACCTTTATTTTCATCGACTATTTTTTGAAAAACAATCATAGTGCAACCTGGATCGTGGAAAATTGTTTTAAAGGCGACCTTATCAAGGATAGGACAATACTATTAGTTGTAAGTTTTGGTCCGCGGCCCAAAACACCCACCCATGCTTACCAGGCAATAGACCCACAACATTGCTTTAGCCAGCCCTATTGCAGACTTCGTTGTTTCCATTGGATCCGATGGAAGGATTAAATCTCAAGGAATCAAGGTCTCTACTGCTTTAAAGCGCAACCCTGCTTTGGCCGCTGAAGCCAAACACGACAAAGAGGTCATTGAAAACGCGCAAACTGAAATCGTTGAAACCGAGACTGTCCCCAAAAAACCTTCGGGTGATGGAAAGCTCGTGATTGCCGAAGAAATCGCGGAAGGTCACGTCACGTGGAAGTCAATTATGTTACTCATTCGCAGTATCGGTGGCAAGCATCCTTTTGTGTACTACACCGTTATTCTTACCGTCCTCATTTTGGTGGAGTTTATGGTGACGTTTCAAACATGGTATCTTGGACACTGGGGTCAGCAATATGTTGGTCGTGATCCTTCTACTGTCAATGCTGCATAGTAAGTAGCTTGTTGTTTCCATGGATATTATTAGACTGACTCTATTTTTCAAGCTATATCAATGTTTATACCGCTATCGCCATGGTTGCTTGGTTTACGAACTTCGCAGTATATATGCTCTTTGTCATTGGTTCTTTGCGAGCATCGAAAACTATCAACAAACTACTCATGGATTCGGTACTCGGAAGCACTCTAAGGTTGGTCTTTTCCCGCGTTCATTAACTTCCACGTCTTGAATTGTCAAATAGATGGCTTGATGAGACACCAACTGCACGTATTATAACACGATGCACGCAAGATATTAGAACGATTGATAGCCAGTTACCCCAGAACGGCATGTGGCTCGTGGATTGTATGGTCGGACTCACGACAAAGCTAGGCGCCGTGGTTATCTTCACTCCTATATTTCTTTTCCCAGGACTCGGAGTTGGTGCTATAGGATTCTATTTGGGCAACATGTACCTCAGAGCTCAGTTGTCTGTCAAACGCGAAACAAGGTATAACAATATTTGACAATAATCATTTAACGCACTAATGTTCATGTGTGCACTAGTAATGCACGTTCCCCCATGCTCTCACACTTCAGCGCAGCGATACATGGAATAGGTAGAACATAGCAAACTCTCCTTCATTTCGTCAAAATGTTCATTCTCTTTTAGTATCTATTAGGGCATATGGAGCGCAAGAGCTCTTTAAACAAGAATCTATGAATCGGATCAACCACTACACTCGCGTTGCTCGCATGTCCTACAACTTAAACAGATGGATTGGCGTTCGTATGGACTTCCTTGGGGCATTATTTACTTCCGCGTTGGCTTTATATCTCATATACGGACCAAATATCGGTGCTTCGAACACCGGCTTTTCGCTCAGTATGGCCTCCGATCTTACATTGTTCATCTTATATGTGGTTCGATTGGGCAATGAGTTTGAAGTCAACTCAAACAGGTATTGGGAAACTCCATATCTCATGAATCCCACTGACAATAATTAGCTTGGAGCGCATCCAGAGCTATCTAGAAATTGAACACGAACCGAAGTCTACACCAGCAGGCCAGCCTCCCGCAGCTTGGCCCACTAGCGGTGACCTCCGCGTTGAACATCTCAACGCTCGTTATTCCCAGGTTCGTGTTGCTTCTGATTTATGGAGGTTTGTGACTCATTGGGGTATATCCATCAGAATGGTCCTCGAGTCTTGAACGATGTCTCATTCCATGTCGAATCTGGGCAGCGCGTGGGAATTGTTGGCAGGACTGGTAGTGGAAAGGTAACTTGGAACCATGTATAATGACCATTTTATGTTCTAAACTTTCACGCAGAGCTCTTTGACACTTGCTCTTCTTCGCTGTATTCTTACTGAAGGAACTGTGTACTACGACGGCATCCCAACGAATACCATCAACCTTGATGCTTTGAGGTCAAATATTACCATTATACCACAGACTGTAAGCTAATACCCGCTACATATCTAACATCTGTATTGACCCATGTGTATTAGCCTGAGTTATTGAGTGGTATGTATAGTTATTGATTTGTTGGGGGACCACCTTACTGATTTGCATTAGGTACATTGCGCCAGAACTTGGATCCCTTTGATCAGAACGATGACGCTACTCTGAACGATGCATTGCGCTCCGCGGGCCTCTTTTCTTTACAAGAAGAGGCAGACGAAGGTCGATTGACTTTAGATTCTGTAATCTCAGGAGGTGGGACCAATTTGTCCGTTGGACAAAGACAAATTATAGCGCTTGCACGTGCTATGGTTCGCGGCAGCAAACTTCTGATTCTAGATGAAGGTGAGTACTATGATATTTGTCCCCTGGCTTTGCAATAGATGTTAATCATTCATTTAGCAACGTCCGCCATCGGTTTGTGTACTGTAATATTTTTAGCGATAACACGTATTGATCCGGTCAATTAAGATTACAAAACAGACAGCATTATTCAGAATACCCTTCGTACGGAGCTCGGTGGTGATGTCACTGTTATTACTGTAGCCCATCGTCTTCAAACAATCATGGATTCCGATCGTATTGTAAGTATACATGCGTTGTCATGTAAACCGCAGCTTAAACGAACCTTTCTTCCCTTCAGATCGTCCTTGACAATGGCCAAATGGTACGCTTTTTACGCTTACTCATAATCAAATCCGTTGACTGTATGTTACCAGGCCGAATTTGGTAAACCCAAGGAACTTTTGGGAAACAAAAGCGGAATTCTCCGCGCTTTGGTTGACGGTAGTGGCGATAAAGAAACTCTTTATTCCCTTGCAGGACATGCAGATACAGATTAATGTACACCTATCGCACGTTTTATGACAGGGTGTATTATCATATGTAAATTTGACGCTTTCGGTAATTATACCTCATTTAAACCTTTAAGGTTTTCTGACTTCTATGTACTTGGAGTATTAACCAAACCAACTAAGTAGGGCCCATATTTACATTGCATTACATGTGTTTTGTATTCCGGGCGCTTACTGACCTAAAATTTAAAAGACTACGAGTCGCCATGAGATGAATGCAGATATTAAAGCTTGTCTTGTCCGCCGCGAGACACCTGAGAGTAAACACCTTTCTGTGTATAGTTAGATATTAGTTTCGTCGAATTAGGGCGGTTCTTAACTGTTCTTTGTAGGTAAAAATGTATGTAACAGCGCCAGGGAAAATCAAGAAGGGTTAGAAAGTCCACGGAAAAATATTCACTTGCAGCTCAATAAACCACTAACAACTTATTGAAGAAAAAATGCATATAGAAAATCAATGAACTGGGGATTCCCTATTTGGTTTATTCTAGCACCCATAATCTTTTTGATGATGCTTATGACAATGTAGTCACTCGTCTTAGTATAACAGGTTTATTTATTAATGTCTTCGTTTTGTGATGACAGTGTACACAAGGTACTCATTAACTAAGAGTCACAAAGCAACACAGGCGGTGTTAAATTCACATATTCTGAGGATGTTTGGCCTCACAAATGGAAAGGTCAATGTGATCTGTTTCTGAACCTCATCGGTCGACTGAATTGTGATATATAAGTACCAGGGGCTGGCCTGCATGCAACAATCGTGCCAATGTAAGTAGGACCTGGCTACGATCGAAAGCAGAATCCCTCAGGGCTTAAGGCGGCGCAGTACTAACACATGTGTCAACTCGATTAGATTTATATAATGAGAAGAAAGTTTTTTGGTGACTCGGTCGATCTTCAGAGGTCTCGTTGTGTACCACAATCTTGGGACAAATATGACGATCCGGGAACCGGAAATTAAACGATTTCCGGTTCCGGTCAGTTCCGGGGGCCAACCAACTGTTGGCCTTCTGCAGCCGTTTGCTCCCACTGACGTCTCGTGGGCGCTTATTAATAATGGTTAAATAAACGTTACAATGTGATTTCATTGCAGTTTCCGTTGGAACCAAACAGAAAATGTACATATAGCAACAGATACCCTTATAAGGTATTCTTTTGGTCTATTGTGGAACAACTGAAGCCGTTAGAATAAATCCGTATTTTCTCCACTATGACTGTGGATACGACATGTGCAGCTAAAAATACAAAGACACTGCCTCGAGGCTTTTATCGTGGCGACAAAAGGCTTTACACGAGTCATACGGCGTGGCCCATTTAGCTCGGGACTTGACCATGACTCCAAGCTCTTAAATAGAGGTCATTTTACGATTAAGCAGAACATCTCCGAATCCACTCTGACTAGTTGATTAACCAAAGAATCTCAAATCAACTAATCGACAATGCTTTCATTCGATCTACGGGTATGCTCATGAAGACCTTGCTTCGGTATACAACAATGACAATCTATTTCTAGGAATGCTCCAGATGCCACTCCGGGGGTAGCATCAACCCTGAGCTGTACGGCAGCTTGACACCGCCAGATTTGTGGACACTCCCCGTCAATGAGTGTACTTTTGCATATTATGGGGCAGCTGGGAGCTATACAGCTCCAGTTCGCGTCAAAGTCAAGGACTGCCATAATGATACATGCAAAACATCCATAGAATACGTCAGGAAACATGCAGTGATCTGATAATTTCGAAGAACCTGAGAGACAGAAAGGTGAGCATTGAAAAATGATTATCTACGTACTAAGTAACTTGAGCCCGACTTACAACTTTCCAATACAGGTCGAGCTGCGCTCGAAATTATCGTTCACATTTCAATCGACCAAGCGACCCTCCTGTGGAGACGTCGAATTTGACCAGAAAGCCACAATTTTCTTCATGAGCATATGTATTATTACCAATCGCACGTCCAATTAATACCACCAATTCTGTACTTCTAGTCAACAATTTCATATTTTGCTTTGTTTTGTGTAAATGGGTGCTTCGCATTTCGAAACTGAATGCAGGTTTGATTGAAGAACGTCATATCATCTACAACAATGCCCTAAGAGACTGCGACGAATGAATTCCGACAGAAAATTGCTACAAGTAGAGATAAAGAATAAAATTACAATTTGCAGAGGCGGTGAATAAATCCAGAAATGAAAAGAATAAAAATAAAATGAGCATCATGAACCTCCATACTTCTTCTTAAGATCCCGAGTTAAAGCTCTCAGCATCGCAACTGTGACGTTAGGTGTGTTGTGTGTCTTGTCGTCTTGCTCAGTAGGAGCGGAAGACGTCGCGCTGCTGCTATTACTAGGCGACGGAGTTTGCGTTTCCATCCGACGTCCATTCATTTTGACTTGAGGCGTCGAAGGAATATCGAAATCTCCATTCACTGAAGATGTGACAGAGGCCAATAGTCGAGGCCGTTTAGTTTCAGGGCTGATTATCGAATAAGTACAAAAAATAAGATAAATCAGCAAGATCATGACAAACCTGCCCTGGTCACTCGTGGCGACTGAGTATGCTCGGCGTTTCGGTGAACGACGGACGCTGAAATTGTATAATTGCAGCAATCTCATCTGATGTGGCTCAATTTCATCCTTGAACGACTGCAGTGATGACTTGATTGCAGTATTGAGAACAGGTTTCGTAACGGTCGTAAATTGTGGGTGTGCCCGTTCAAGACGTGCTTGGGTGAGTTTGTAAAGATGTTCAATGAATATCTGGGCAGGGAAATCTAAGCGAGCAAACAATGAGTTATTGAACAGCAGCGGTATGCACTGAGGTTTACTGACCTTGACCGATGTTACGATGAGACTGCACATCCATGGCGATTTGGTTGGCGTCTTCACGGGAGTCTAAAGAAGAGAGCCACTCGAACAAATCTTCGTAAGCAGATCTGGAAGAGAGGTTGCCATGTTAATTTAGAAGTGTAGTCAGCAAGAAGATCGAACCGAACGTACTCGCTATCAGTCACTTGAGCGGCATTAAAGTCAGGCAATGGATCCGCTAGACCTTCCAATTCCAACATAGAGCGTACTGCTCTTTCCATATTATTCAACAATGTTATAGACACCTGAACGACCTGCCCGTACAGGCTCCAATTGACTGCGAAAGAAGAAAATCAATTAAAAAAAGACAAGTATATATGAATGGTAATGTTTTTTGCTTACACCGCCCAAGCACGCTACAATTTTCCATCCACTCGCTCAAGAATTGATGGAAGGTGCGATCGAAGACGCGGAATGCTCCTTTTAATGTAAGAGGTTTAACGAGCAGTCCTTCGGTATCTAATGTCAAAGAGGAGAGGGCACTCTCAAGTTTGGTGTCGAGGTCCTTGGTGGCTGACGTCATATTTAAAACCTGGGAACTCCGAATTGTCGAAGCGGCAGTTAATTTTTTCACCTGGTTAAATAGCATAATACTTTAGCAAAGAACAAAGAATGAGCGAAGGGCTAATGCACCATATCAAAGAAATCAGATTCTTCTGGAGTCTGTTCACCCTCCGTCCAGCAGATTACAAGAAGAGAAGGAATAAAATGGCGTTTGGGAGGTAAAGCTTTGATAATCTCTCGCAATCGGGCACAATCGTCTAGGACACGATACTTCCTGTACGTGATGCGCCTTTATTAGACTACAAACACGGAAATGCGAACTCTGTTGTCGTACCTCTCCAAATCATCTGTGACATCGCCCAAAGGCGTGCACTCAAATACAATGACACCAGGGTATCCATCTGCTGATCCACTAGCCGAAGAGATAGGTATTGAAAACACGTTCTCATTTTGCCAAGTTCCCGAATCCGGCACGTCGAATTTACGTTCCAACCATATGGCGGTAGCATCGCTTTCTGGGTTCATGGCCAGCCAAATGTGCCACGGCATTTTGAGTGTTGACGCGTTCAGAACCTGGATGTGATTCCGGATGACTTGAAGGAACGACCCCTGTGCCCAACGAAGTTCATGTTCTCGATGATTCTGTATAGGCGGTGGCATGGTTTGAGAGTGATTGTATTGGGCGTAAGGAAGGATTGATCGATGGCAAAAGGCAAGACGAAAAAAAGAAAAGAAAAGTTGAGTCAGGACCATGTATAAAAACAGCATTGACGGATAAAGGCGGGAAAGAAACAAGTCTGCACCTCTTTGAAACGATTTGCCAGGTCCTCATCCGTCCTTGGCGGGCGATACTCGCTCGACACGCGTTTGCGCGCCCTCTTCTTCATTGGAGATGGACCGTCACTCATAGATGCTATTGCCCGACCTCCGTTCGTCGATATCCGTCTCTTCTTATCAACAACATCCATATTTTTACTCGTTCGCAAAGCAAGTTGCTGCCGGGCGTGGTTGCTGCGGTGTATTTTCTGCCGGTACTCATCTCCGTGCTTGAGAGCCTCCAAATACGCCGCCCTGTCCATCGCTTTTTTCAACCATCTGCGGAAGCACTCGCGCATAATAAGACTTTTCTGCGCGAACTGTAGCGCCTTCTTTTTCATTTCTTCAACCTCTCCGATGTCGTATATTGAAAGGTCCGGTGCCTTACCCTTTCCGTTCGACTTCGGTGGGGATGGCGGTCTGAATATTCTTGACGCTTGGGGTGTTGACAGAGGCGTGAAGTTTTTGATGGAGAAGGAACCCATCGGCGAGGCAGTAGGTGAGCCGACAACCAACGGACTCAGCAGTTCTTGGCTGCCCGAAGGTGATAGCGAACTGGATGATGGATCCAATGAATTGCGGAGGTGATCCAACAACGGATTTGAAGGTTGAAGAACCATCGTAGGAGTCGAGGGAAGAGAGATAGGTTGTACCCGTGCCAAGGGTGGCGGGACTTTAGGAGAGGCGACAGATGGAGACGAACTGCCAGACGAAGTATTGGTATCAATTTTCAGCAAAGGAGGGGCAATTGGTCGAGTCTGCGCGGGTGATGCTGATGAAGACGTAGGTGGATTGGGTTTGCTGAAAAATGAAGGAGGAGGTGTTTGTTGCTGTGTAGAGCCGGGTAATGAAGGTTGAGTAAATGAGTTTGCACCATTGGCTTTAGGAGCATCCAATGTTGTGTCAGGTGGTGGGGTAAAAAAGGGTATTGTAGGTTTTGGCCCGAGGGTTGATTTGGCACTGTCGTTTATGGATTGATATGCAAATGGAGATGTAGATGGTTGAATAATCTGTGGGGGTACAAACTCTGGTGCCTCAGGGTTCAATGATGGCGAAGGTTTTGAGGGAGTTATCGTAAATAAGGATGATGATGTGGTCGGCGCATTATTAGTAGAAATCAAGAAAGGTGTTCCATTGGTACCTCCAAAGATGGATTTAGCGGGTGAAGTTCCATTTGTTGTTGTTGTTGTTGAAGCGGGTACTGCGAACGGATTTCCTAAGAGAAGGTCAGCACAAGGGTAACAATATATTGATACAGAAATATTACCAAATAGACTAGTAGATGCAGGCGAGGACGATGGTTCAGTTGCCTTTGATGGAAAGTTATTCGACATGCCACCGAAGGGCGAAGGAGCAAAAACGGATTGAGGTTGTGGTGGCGTTGAGTTCGATGTAGAGGCCAGCGGGGTCGCCACTGAAGTTGAGCTTATACCATTGGTGGCAGGTTTCGGTGCCGGGGCCCCGAAATTGCCAAACACTGAGACAGGTGTAGGGTTCGAAGGCGCAAAGACTGGGCCTCCGAACACGGAGCCATTACCAAAAACATTGGGCTTTGACACCAGATTTCCGAACGCGCCGCCAGTAGTAGGAGCAAGGGCTGGAGTCGGTGCCGATGGCTTCGTCGAAAATGTAGATGAAGGCCAACCTGTAGGAGGTGGATTTATATTTCCAGCAACTGCAGGTTGCGATTTTTCAACTTCATGATCTTCTGCCTCTTCCTCTGCTCCATCATAACCGTCATCTCCATCCAAAAAGGCGTCTTCATCATCAACATCACCGTCATCACCTTCAATCGTTGCTTCTGCGCCATGTCCTTCATCTACATGGCCATTTTGCATACGAGGATTATCCACCGATACACCGTCAATGATATCAGATATAGATAAATCGCCTCTGATGCTCTCTATATCGTCGATCGTATCCTTTCCAAACAATCGTTCCAACAGGCAGGCAACGAGGTAGACCATGACCGTGCTTCCCTGCTCGTTTAGCACAGCAGCCAATTGGGAAAATATTTGCATGGCTTCTTCAGGTACAATGAGTTTGGAGTTTTTGCTGATGGGTGCACTTTTACGCTGCACGTGTAGCCGGAACTCGGTCGTAAGTTTGAAAACGGGGTGCGAAAGGATATAATCAGGGATGTCTTCATGGCGTTCCTTCTGATCACGGATATGGATAAGTCGGTGGTACACACGCATTTCGAGTTCCGTTGGAGAATCATATCTGCCGCGTTGATCTTGGTAAAACTCTTTCAAACTTTGAAGAGCTTCACATTTGCTGTTAGTAACAAGACTATGGAATGGGTGACGATACACGCACTGTTCATGAGCTGTTGCTCTTCCAAGGGAAGAGAGAACCCAGGTCTATCGCGTTCGAAATGAAGGGCAAGAATGTGGAAACGAGCACAGCGATCGTGACATTCAATTGCAAGGGGGCCTGTGATGTGCTGCATGGTAAAATCATTGCGGACAGCTCGGCTACGATCTCGGATGAAGTTGAATGTAGCAGAGAAACCACCACGGGGGAGAAGGTCGTGAAAGAGGTAGTCAAGTGTGCACTGAGTGTACAATGTTAAAGATAGCGCTGTAGAGGTGTGGGTATCTGGCTGACCTTGAGAATGAGTGGAGGCCGTAGATCGGAGGGCAGGGTCTTGTCGCCAGCTGCACGCTCGTACATCTTGACTGCACGGTTGTGGTCGACCCTTTTGGTGCCAGGGATCTGGAAAGCGATCAGAGTAGTTTTCTCATGCGGATACGAGGTTGAAGGCACTCACTGTTTCCCATTCAAATAGATTGTTTTCACGTTCGCGTCGATACCTTTCAAATCTAGGGCACATATGCATACATGTCCCAACAATAGATATCGCATCCTCCAGTCGTTTGGGGACCAGTGGGTCGTCCATTTTCCCCTCAGCGATAGCCCTTTTCCTTTCAATTTCTCTGGCTTTGACCAACTGCAAATATGTGGTGTGAGATCCCAGTAATATTATGGGCGTAGAATAGGCGAACCTCTTGATAGAACTTCTCTCGTTCTTCAGCCGTCTCGAGCTCAGGTTCATGAATCTCGGGAATGAGTCGACCAGTTTCCGTCTCTTCTGCTACTGTTTCTTGCACCTGCTCCACCTCTTCTTCGTAAATTTCATCTTCTTCAGCTTCTTGTTCCTCCTCATAGTGTTCTTCCTCCTCCTCGGGTTGAAGGTACGACTCGTCTGGTTGAATATGTTCGATATCTGCAGCCGCATGGTGCTGCTGGGTAGTTGCATGGTTGACGCGAAGCGTAACGTTTGGAAATTTCCTTGGTGCGCCTCGAGGGGCTCCTCTCCCTCTTCCACCTCCCCGATGTCCACCTCGTTCCCAACGTTCGCTGTCCGAGTTGGGCGTATGGCTTCGTGAGGTGCCATCTGCTGTTGACCAGTGCTTGTTTCGTGAATGAGGCCAAGTTCCTCGACCACCTCTTGCACCCTCTCGAGTAGCTCCTCCACGACCTCTAGCTCCCCTGACAAACAAAGGACCGTCCATGGTCGTAGAGTTCAAGATCACGGCTGGAGAAAGGACAAGTAGAACTGAATTAATGGGGAAATAAACAAGGACAAATAACGCTTAGTCACACGGCGGCAATCCTTGGCGGGCCAACATTCACATCGTCTCTGCCACTTTTAACTGACATCGCAGAGGGTCAGAAATGTCTGACGAAGTATGCGCTGTTTTGCTCACTGGCTGCTGTCAAGTGTGTACAGGATTTTGCATTGACTTTATCTCACTTCGTGCGTCTGTTCTTTTGACTCGCTTTTGACATTCGGAACATTAATCGCAAGTTTCAGGGCATGCATTCACGGAGAATCTATGTAAATGCTGTTGCTGTAACGATGCAAAAAACATACCTGAACGTAGGCCTTTGCTACCTGAGAACCAACTGCAGGATCAGCCCCGCCAGCCAGAAGCACAAGCTCCAATGAAGATACCCGATACATGACATTGAATGTACATTTTGTAACATACTCAGTGAGTAGCAAAGCTTAAACCGATTAGTTAGTTCAACTCTCCCTGCAGTTGCTGTTGTACACTAGTTATGATTTGTATTTGCACATCTCTTTTTCAATCTGCGGTCAATTTCTCTTTCCCTGGCTCTCTATATCAATGCCCGTGGATCCCGTTCACTTCATTTCTCTGAACTTCATTACACTTGCAACTCTCCGTATCCCCACTTCTTTTTGTTTCTTATCACTCCATCACTCCAGCGTGCCTCGTCGCAACGTAAACAGAATAGAAAACGGACAATGAATTAAACGGACATTTTATAGGAATGCGGAGTCGTCAGGATCACCCGTGTTGACCGTGCAACGCTCCACCCTTTCACCCCTCTCCAGTATGTGGAACGATAGCATCGATACAGTAAAAGGCTCATCCTCAAGCGAATGCACCTCCTATATCCTCGAAATTGATCATTGTGTGATCGATAAACACGCAAGAGCATCGTGTTCGCATCGATGTGCAGGTCCGATGGGTCGTTGTTCGCCCTCCTTTATTTGCAAGGGACTTCATCTCGATGCCTACTTATTGCTTCGGATGTCGACTTGGCCTTTATCAAGACAATACCATTACTCCGATTTGAACGACTATCTAGCTACCCAGTCGCTTTTTGGGTCTATCAGGACATTGTAGCACCTGGAGCTGTGGCAAAGGTCCGATTGGCACGAGCGTCAGTGCTGGCTATGAATGAGGGAGAAGTAGTACTTGTTCAGAAATGTACTGGCATCCTGCGTAATTACCTACAGTGGGGTAATACAAAACATTGAACGCTGGTCTATTCACTTTCGCTGTTCATCCATGTTTCCCGTCCTCATTCTGATAGCGAACCCGTCGTTGATATTTTCCAGCGACAGGTTTCTGATGCTCTGAGTTTTATACCCCTAAGGGTATACAACAAGGAGAAGCCAGGAAGCAATCGACATCCTATTAGCAGCGCATACTGTTTACTTTATGAAAGCGCCACTACGTCTCTTAGACGCCACGAGCCAGTGCCACAGACATAAAAACGCAAACAAGCTAGTCCACAACAGCCTGGAGCCTCCGGCTCGATTCGCGTCTTTGACCCGACTTTCCGTACACTAGCCTCTTCACCTGTAGAAACTTTCCTGGGGAGCAATATCCCCTCGATTCTTCGCATCGGGGGCTTCTGCGAATCATAATATTGCGGCGCAAATAGCCATAAAATTTGGGCTTGATTTCAGCTAACTCTGCCTAGGCAGGCGTACTTCCCGCATACCTACCCAAAGCTTGACACTATGAATTGCGTCTGCGAGCCGATAGCACAGGTTCCATTCTTACTGTTAAACCAAACATGCTTGCACGCTCGCTGCCCAGAAAGTCTATCAAGAACTGACTGAAACCGTCGCACTGAACACGCACGAAGAAGCCTGGCCGACTCTGGTTAGCGTTCGTGGTATCCATTAGACGGTTCGCACTGTTCCAGGATGCGAACTCTTCGAATCCTGTAGTGAAATCCTTCAGTGAGTAGCGGCATCAGTTTCTACTGTCACGATGGGCACCTAACTGTCATGTGGCTATCTAACATGTTAGCTAGGTTGTTGCCATAATATTGTACTATGTTAATTGTCATGTAATTGTCATGTTAACTGTCATGTTTTTTGAGTCACACTCTACCTTGTCACTCAAGACCCAGTAAGTCTCTGTACTAACGTGATCATCGGGGATTCAAACTGACCTAGAGATCCAAATTCCTGTTTCTTGCCTTCTGACACTATGTTCTTCCCAAATATCTTTGCACATTTAAGTGTAGATTGTACGTAGGTATATTAATATGCAAAAATATTATGAGAATAATGCTTGGAAACATGTTAAATTTTATGATCTTCAGCCATCCATCAAGTTAACATGGCATCAAATGCCAATTTCTGTTTTGTTCACTTATGCTATCAGCACAGAAATTGGTACACATATTAATTACAGTATAAAATCACTGTCTGCAAAGTCTCATTCCGTAAATCCACTTCTTTGATTTTCCAGATGCCAAACGATGGAAATAGTGACATCTTGCAAAGTCACATTGATGTGTTTAAACTCCGTCTGAAACGCGTCGCGTCCTATGTAATTGACCGCAACTTAGACAAAAAAAATTTACCCCCATTGACCTTTTTTTCTATATACATAGTCTCTACTAGGAAGCTCAATAATCAGTTTATACCCTTTATTAGACTGAAAAGTATGGTACTAGGGAATATATAAAGATACAAAACCAACCGGGGCCTTGTTGCCTCAAGTCGTACGTGTGCCGTCTGAGATTGAAATCGGCACCGTGACTACCTGTGACGAAAAATTTGAATCTCTATGATTTTGGGTCCTTGCTGCCGCGGAAATGCTCCTGTTCCTCAACCGTTTGCACTATGGGCTTAAATTTTTGAAAGAAAGGAGTGTATATCTTGTACTAGTATTGTGCAAGGTTTGACGCCAGTAGGGTGAGTGTACGTTCTGTAATTTATAACTTTGTTCAAATATTTAAATCTCCCTGATCGTGATAGTAAACCGTGAATAGTCTTCAAGTCCCAAAGCTAGCAATCAAAAATGGAGTCTGGAAGTTAAATAACCGGTTGACTTGGGGGCAATATGTGATTAAACCCTTTGTATTTTATTGTCAATAAATCTTGCAATTTAATTGCAATTTGATCAATCAAAAAAATTCAGACAAATTACTGTTTTCTTAAGCCAATGCCCCTAGTGTTCAATATTGGCCAAGTGGTGTAGTGTTGATGTATACACTCTACATGTCCTTTCATTTTCCCCCCAAGTCAATCGGATATGTATCTGCTGGACCCTATGGTCTTGAGTGACAAGGCACAGTGTGACTCAAAAAACATGACAGTTAACATGACAATTACATGACAATTAACATAGTACAATATTATGGCAACAACCTAGCTAACATGTTAGATAGCCACATGACAGTTAGGTGCCCATCGTGTGTATGGTGACGTCAAGGTTGGAACGCAGCAAATTAAAGCGCCTGGCCTCTTGAGATGTCTATCCGGATTGCAAAACTTGAGATTCGACTCCAGCGGATAGATCGTGGCCATACAGATGGTCAATACATCTTATGTCGCGGTTCCGATCACGGCTTGTAAAAAAGTAGTGCTGGTGTATAATGCATCTTCTCTGGATGCCTAAAGTGCAGAAAAGTGGCTTTCCAATCGGTTTTCCAATGATGAAAAATGAAATTGCCCTACGAGATTCAATTCAATATCCCACTGTCATAGTCTAGTCCTTAGTATACGTGCCAACGATTGAGGTGAGTAAACCGACGCTGTTGAAGGCATATAGCTATAGTACAGTCAACCCGATATGCTTAGGCCGTTTATAGTGCCTAAAACCAAATTTCTGTGAGGCCTACACAATCAAAGAATTCGTTTCTTGAACTTTGAACATGTGTGTTTGGTCATTGACATGACTGAGTGACGGGCGCCAGAAATCATGATGCCATAGTGGAAAAGGGGCTGGATTGTCCGAGCTGCTAGGCTTCGAGTGGTCTACTAAAGTCAATCTAAGTGATAAAATATATAGTGATATCGTAGATAATACCAAAAACATAAACAAATTAAGTTCTCTGGTTATACAAAAAATGATCGTATCAAACCGTACAAAAAAGCAACTGGTTTGGTCGTGCACAAAAACGACAGTGAAAGAGTAAACGAGTGAGGCGGGGTGGCGTTTGCCTTTAAACGCAATGTCCAATGTATGTGATACTTAAGAGCGAAGTTGTATGATACATATAATCAGAATAAGTTCTTCACGCAGATTTAGCACTGTTGCCACATCTTGACATGGTCACTAATGATTGACCATAAGTTACTGGTGAGACTGGAGAATGTGTACAGTACTCACATAACCAGGGATCGATCTTCGACGTTTGATGTTGACCACGTAGGCAACCACTGCTTCCTGTTGGCCCAGAAATCGCCCATGGCAGCTGAAAATATTATTAGCGAGTGGTCTGACTGAAATTGAACTCTAACGTACTATTTGACCCATCCAACCAAGGCTTTCCACCACCATCAGGGAACCACCCGTTGGTACCACCAACAGCGACATTCAAGATCAAGTAGAAGGCTGGAGAGGCTGCATGAGCATCGAACAAACCATCAATGAATACATTTTTCCTTACGTTGATCAAAGGGGGCAGCATTTGATCCATTTTTCCACGGATTGTCCAAGATGACGGCTTCCGACCCATTCTGTACCACCGCCGGGAAGTCTCCTCGCTTGAAGAATGGCTCATTAATTCGGAGGTCCAACAGATGGTGAAGACGTGTATCCACAGATATCCGCCTACAATACATGCAAGTATTGTCAGCACTACTCCACCAGGAGGATCCTCTTGAGAAGATGAACGTACATAAAGTCTTGGTCCCATTCAAGGACGTAGTCGTGGAAGCCTTGGTCGTAGGTTCCTCGTCTCAAAGGCCATGCTCCAAATGTTTTAGAGACTGCGTTTAACCACGTCAATGGGCCCCAGTTCAGAGAGCCGCGGACCCAGTTAGTGCCTCTGTATGATTGGGGCGTTTAGGAAGCAAATAACTAATAAGGGCGAATACACGAACTGGAAGGGATAGTTGGGTCCATTTCCGCGAGCCTCCATTATATCGATCTCACCTACAAACGAGAATTAGCAATCTTTAGTGCATCAGAGAAGTCACACAGAAAAGGCGGCGTGAACGGGTCTCGTTAATGAAGAGTGGAGCGATGTGTGATGTAGGCGGAACTTCTAAAAAGAACATACCACTGATCGGCCATGGCCCATAGGTGTTGTCAACAGGAAGCATCCATATTGCAGGCCAGAGCTGGAAATAGAGGTTGGATCAGAATTGGGGGTTTGATTTAATAACCCCGCATTGCGGGCTTACCCAGTCTCTAGTGGCGACATAGCAACGTTAGCTCGAAGTCGAAAACATTGGAGTAAAGCGGAACGGACTCACCCAGTGGGGATCTTTGCTCTGACTTCGACGCGGCCATACCGAATGCTTGCGGTTTTACGCGTGCTAATACGAGCACTTTGAATAGGGTTGATGATCTGACCACTAGTTGCGTTGCTAACAGCTGAGCAGGCTCTAGTATAGGATCCAATGTCGAAAGCCTGGTCAGCACCGATGGCGCTAGAATTAGTTGGCAGTGCAATCGAGGACGTGTAGGAGATTCCTTGGGTGATATTGAAGGTGCAACCTGTAATGTTGAAGACATGGCCGTCCACAATGGCATCTTCTCCAATAATATCTGACGTAAGAGTAGGCGTGATGTACAACATGCCATTTCGAACATAGGAGTTATTTTCTGATGCTGTGGTCATCTCAAATTCCCCATTTCTGACGCAGTGAAGTTTAATTAATTTATCGCGACTTGAAAATACAACAACGCACCCGAATCCACTCATATCGACCTCTCGGAAAAATTTCCCATTGTCGCCAAAAACGCCATCCTCCGTGTCAAACGTTTCAATAAGGACTGGACATAGATTTCCTGTCAGAAGTCTGACTTCTTTCCAGCCAAAGTAACACCGAATGGCTCCTGCGGCAAAGCCCAAAAAAATAAAGGCGTAGGTGAGGGCGTATGATATGCGTTGATATGGATCACGCTTCTGTAGCCATGGCTTGGAAAGGTCGGGAGAGGCTAGCATAGTAGATTTGGGGCGATCGCGTTCAATTTTGGCGATAGAAGGCTGAACGGTACTGTACATCGTCATAGGGCGTGTTCGAGGAGAAGCAAAAGCCTCTCTAGAGCGGGCCGACATAGGACGAGGCGATCCAGAGCCATAATCTGCGGCCGTTCGATTATAAAACGAGTGTGAGTTTCGTGTAAGGTCGGCCACGCTTGTGGAGACTGAAGTCACGCCACTGCGGGGTGTACTGCTTCCAACGTCTGGAAAAGGGAAGCCGCCGTTACTTTCATTTTGAAGATGAGTTGGACTTGTTCCGGGTGTCTGGTCGGTAGTGTAAAAGCTCTGGTGAATGAGAGATGCGGAAAAAGGATTGGTGGTGTTTCCGAACGAAATACTGCGGGGAGTCACAGGAGGGGACTCGTGCCATGAGACGGTGCCAGACGTGGTCCTCGAGTGGTGCGACGCCCTGTTGGCCTCTTGGTCGGCATCAGATGCACCCTCCGCAATGGCAAATTTAGGCTGGGGCGGCTTAAGCTTCTCGTCGCCGGCGAGGACCAAAGGTGACACAGGCATCGTCGAACTTGAACAATCAAAGGACGTTTTTGGACCTAAGAACAAGCGAACCTTCAAAAGCCGCAGGATAGATGTCGATTATAAGAGCAACTTCAGCAGCTGTGATAACATCACCGAACGGTACACTGTCCCGGGGATGTCCAACTATCTCTGGATGTACCTGGACATGATGAGTCCTGAATGGTGGGAAAGGATCTCTCACACTCGAGGATCGATCTGGCTCGCTCGATGGATGCTTCTTTCTTTGGAGTTCATTCGGATTCTGGGATTCCTTTCGGGTTACCAATTTATAAACCAATCAACGTCGGACATCCGCAGTATTGATAGTATTTTCCGGTGCGTGAGAACCAATATCATACACCCGCCAGTAAATTGAAACAATTATCTTCGGAACCCGTGTCCATATGGGAGAGAATCATGATCTTCGTCCGTCGACGGAACAAGGGCTTCAATTGCTGCAGAGGAATCCTGTGGGAACAGGGAAATAAATCGACCATTGTACTCAGCGCAGGTTAGAACGCAGAAAAACTTTGACAGAACTCACGGTCAACTATTAGCAGATTGGCATGATTGCTGGCAGACACATACTTCTCCGTTTGTAGGTCGAATCTTCGCGTACTGCACGGACGAATATATGAATGAATGACACGGAATCAGCCATCAGGTGATCGGCATCTGCCTACTCAGTGGCAAGTGTCACAGACAGACCTGCATGGTGTAGAGATATAATTCTGATAGCTTGGAAATAATCCATCCATGGCCATGGCCGCCGGTCGCATCAAGAGGAAACTTTGCAGAAATTGGTAGAGTTATGCACCAGAACACAGAAAGCAAACTTGAGGGATATACGTCATACATCGGCGTCGGTAAAGAGAAGCAGCCTATAGCTTATAGTGAATCGACCAGCACAGGTGAATGGCAATGAGCATAGTTTTTTATGGCGGTATACGTGAACATTTTGGATTGCATTTTCCATTATCGGCTCCTTGTTCAGCTGAAAGTCTGGACCTTTCATCTTTGTAAAAATACCTAGATGTTGATCGTGGAAACATAGATGTCTTGAGCACGAGTATCTCTCCAATGTTCACTGCAGAGCCATGTGCACAAGGGACGATAGAGTTCTGTAAGAACAAAGACGCAAGGTACTGGCTGCAAGGCCGACATAAATGACATTCACGACATGAAAATAAGTGAGCCGAAGCTGACCTGAACATTTCAGAGTGCCCGCCAGCCCGTCTCATTCCCAGCATCGCTTGCAAAGCGATTCCGAAGGAGTCAACAGGAGATTCTGATGGGGATGTACCCAGGTTTAGACTGAACGTGGATTTCAAGCCAGGATTGTGAACATTGAGCCACGGAATCTGGTTTATGGGAACTCCGGGGCGGTGATAGAAGTATGTACGTTGGCGTTGTCGATTGATGGGACAGAATTGCAGCGTGATAGGCTATCCTGAGAAAAAGCTGTCTGTGCAGCCTGTGCTTCATTACAAATCGACATATTGCGGAATGTTTTTATCGTTTCCGGGCACGTATCATCAAGGGCTGTCCAGCAAGCTTTCATTACAAGCAATGGATGTCGGTGAAAGCAATGTGGACGTTGTAGTTCAAGTCAGGAGTTCTGTCTTGGGCTTTGTGTAGGCTTGTGTGGCGCAGGCGATTGCCCTCTCCGGATAACACGCATCAACAAATGAAAGTTTAAAAATAGACGCCCGGCTTGGCTCGGCCAACTTACAAAGAGCCAAAACTTGCGCTGAACTCTGGAGGTCTGTCATATTATTTCAAATTACAGACTGAAAGTAAAGTTAAAAAGACACAATGGTACTAATGTCTGCACATTTCACTTGTGTAAACCATGTTATCCATGATGAAACCCAGTGGCAGGCCGCTACTATCTTTCATATGGGTTTTAGGGTGGCCTCAAAGCAAAAGCAAGGCAAGGCAAAGGTTAATTGAATGGTAACCGAAAACGAAATTATAGACCTAGAGTGCCCCGTTTATTAGAGAATCTTTTACTTCCTAAATAGCTCAGAAACATCAGGTATATTCTGTATGCAATTGCAAATAGTAAGGGTCTGCCCACTGCTTTCGGAATGCATTAGGCAAGCTGTATCTACCAATTAGAATATGCGATACCACCGACTTGATAGCACCTGCAGGATAGGTCAAGAGCGCCGGTTCCGAATTAAGTAAGGCGCCAATATCAATCTATGGGCGTCGGTCAGGTTAGTATACTCACTTGCTCATTTCTAGGAAATGCTGTTCCTTAAAACAAGCTGAGCACTTTGACCTTTGTCATGTTCAATGTGAAAAGATGCTAGGAAATTCATTAAATTTGTTGCCCCTGTAAGGATCTGTTCCCTTCAATTTATCCTCTCAAACGCTGTGTACGACTCTATTTCTGTCAATCTTCGTGTGAACCGATAAGACTAATTATAATTATAGTATCTCAGCAATTGGCCGGTACCGTGTCGATACAGGTACAATAATCGAAATAGTCGTGTATTGGCTTCCGTTAAAATTAGTATCCGCATGTAGGATTCAACAAGTAATCCAACGATCATATGCAAAGGTCGCGTCTTTGCGATCAGGTTGAAGGGTCACAGCGACTCGCGCGCATGAAGCTTTCGAGCGTCTTGAATCTATCAACAGAGTTCAGTCGCCGAAGAATGTTCAGAGCAGAAAATGCCTCATACGGGTTTGCCTTTAATAACGCCGTGCATCCCATTCCGACTGCCATACATTACGCAGGGTATTATGCTTGAAAGTTAACATACTTTTTCAAATCCCCGAGGCGCATTGTGCCTACTAAGCATATTATCCGCCAATTTGGTTAATATAGTCGCAGTGGTGCTAGGATTTAGACGCCGCAGATCCACTAACCCTTTGGGACAGCTCAAAATGGGCTGCAATTGACGGTATATGTCGACTGATTATCTCACCTGAATATACTCTTTGAACCATGAGGATCATGTTCAATTTTACTTAAAAAGCTTTCTCAAATAAGTACAGATTGGTAATGCCGAAGTACCATCTCTCAAAAAACAGTAAAGATACCATTTTTACTTCTCAGCTCAAAGGCCGTCTCAATTGAGTATGCTTCGGAATATAATGGTAGGATTGACTGAACGGACTGAGTATCATAACACCTGAGAGTTCGGATAGGATAGATATAGTACGAAGAGCGGTAGATTAAAGAACATCAGTAAGTGCTTTCATCATGCAACTGTTTGTCACCGCAAATGAAGAAACCGTAGTTATGGCGGTCAATCATAATCTACACTATGTAGACATTCTTGGTCCTCAGTAGGTACTAAAAAGACCTTCGATACGAAGCTTAACACAGTTTTGGTGATATTTTAAATACCTAGGACCATGATAAACATCCGTAGGATCTTTAAGTCTTGGAAACCGTCTTATAGAAGCGCTGCTTTGCTGTAGATAATGTGCATCTCTGACCTATCTAATCGGAAAATGGTATTTGTATGAACCAGTAAATAACCCTGTCAGAATTTAGTGATCAATTTTCAGCTGTAAAATTTATCAGACAACCTTTCTTTACTCATCAGCAAGAAATAGGTCTACATTCCTATAATACTGAACCGTGTACTACTTCCAGTGACCATTCTTCCTTGTTGCAACATGATTGTGGGAGTTAACACAGCCGTTTAGGGGCAAAAAGGCTCCTGAAAATTACCCAAATTTGGAAGCCATAATCGGGCCAAGACGATCTAAAAAATACAAGGGCAAACAAAGTCTATTTGTGGCGGCCATGCCTGTTTGATGAAATCTTATGTTGTACAAGGACAGTCCCACGTCTCGTGTCAACTCATCTCCTACATGTTGACTCTTTGCTATGTTATCGACATGAATCCAAGATGTTGGGTGCGATCCAAGTTCTTCATATTGGATAGCCAACGTGCACAGCTCGTCGATTGGCAATCACTGGCACTAGTACTAGTAGGCGTCCGATATCGAATCGCTCAGTCGAGTGCACTTCAGTTGGATGTGCTAGTCGTCTCTTAGCTGGAATCGACTCCAAGAACAGACAAAGAGGCTCGGAAATTGATCCTATATGCCGCCAATTCTGACAGACCCGCATCAGAGCGTGTCAATACCGTGTTGGAAATTCACTAACACAACTTTGACTGGGACATAGTCGACTCGGAGCGTATGGAGGAACTGATACGCCACGAAAACGCGTTCAAATGGAAATCCCATGGAACCCAGCGATTGCTGTTTGGATTATGCTAACGGCGTGTTTGCGACCAGGCTTCCTTTGGGCTTAATGCCTGTCTCTCTCACGGATCGCATGGGTGCTTCTAAAGTTCTCGGAGGATCATGCCAGCAGCCAACATTCGTTATTTTCGCATCTTCCACGGCCCATTGCATAATCATAATCCGATCAGTTTAGTGGACAGAATGCGGGTGAAAAAGACATCTGAGAACAACAGACCGTTCAATCGAGGGACATATCTGCTAATATCCACCAAAGGGACAAAAGTTCGACCGAGGGAATATCTTCCCATTCTGTTTTTGTTCCGATAGATAGATGTCGATTCCTAGACGTGTACCGCCTGTCGTGGTGACTCCGGGATCTCTCTTTGAATCTAGGAGCTCCTTCATCCTCTTCCTAGCCAGCAGGCACATCTTTTGCGGAATTACTAAAGAATCACAACGACGTCTGATTGAATCTCGCGAGGACGATTCTCTTTTATACTCGTATTCACACTGCCGTTCCTTGGGCTTTCAAGTGTGTGTGTCTACCTTACCCTACGCTCCTGGCTTTCCTTTCCTTCGTTAGCCACTGTAATTTAGACTGGTATCCATGGATTACGATTCATTCGATGCAGTCCTCCATTGGATTTTCCGCACCGTGAGTCCCCTGTGTGCGGTTATAGAAAGCGGTTGACCGATTTTTTCAGACGCTTGGAGACGCCTGGTTCAAACCCACTGAAGAAAACATCTCTGCTGGTGTCTGCCTGCGAGTCGAGCCTGGTCAATTTCGGGTTTTTCCTTACGAAAACCCATACTTGATTCCCTTCGAAGCTGCCGTACGCGGCCTCAACCCTCTTGTGGCCGTTAAAGTACGGACAGCTGCTGTGCATTCCGCCCTAGGCACTGTGTAAGTAAATACAGCACCTTCATATGGTACTTCTAACTCTGTTTACTCTCTTCAGGGCAGAAGATGCGACCGCGATTTACATCGATCAGAATACTCGCATTCAAATTTTGGATACCGTAAGTCACTTGCCGAAAGCAGACAAAGAACAGTGTGGTGCCTTCATCGTGAGTTACATTTCAACCGCATAAAATTATTCGCTCTGAGTTCAATTGGCATAGCGTGACGAGCATGTCTTGGTCGTTTGGTCCGACAACCTCGATAACATCGTCCCATTATGCAACGAGTTTGAGGAGAAATTGATGAAGCTCGTATGGCGGTCCAGACACCACACCACCCCCTCCATCGTCACCTCTGCCTCCAATTCATCTGCGCCCTCCACGGCCGCTTCGAACGTGAACCTTAACGAGAAGACTACACGGTCGTCTATCACCGTCCCTGATCCTGCTGTCGTATCGGCAGCTCTGGCCGAGAAGGAAGTTACGACAGCTGCACCCGAAACCCCTCCCAAAAAGAAATTTTGGAACTGGAGCTGGAAGCTTTCTGCAAAGAAATCACCTTCGGCATCTTCAGACCCCGAGAAGAGGGCTGCCCAGGCTAGGCCTATTCGCCTCTTTGCTCCCATCTATGGCGGTCTAGGACTTGGGTTATCTGTCTGTGAGTCTCAATACCCAGCTTGCGGGACACTTGTCTAATACTCTTTTCCAGTCTTCGTTGGCAGTGGTACAAATATGCTACTTCAGGAATGGAGATTAGATGGGGATTACAAACGCTTTGCATTGCTTGTGACCGCTCCTTTCCTGGTTTGCGTCGCATTGGTGAGCTCCCGATGTTTGTCTTTAGAAAAAAGTAAAAATCTCATTTATAACCCAATTTTAGTTCTTCTCTCTGCAAATTATTACCACTATTGCGATGATGTACGTGTCTATACTGTATCCTTCTATATTCTATCTGACATCTTACGTTCAACAGCATTGGGCCTATTGCGCAGTACCACGAGAACTCGCGGTACTATTCTGCCGTTCGCCCCGAACCTAACCCCGACGTCGACCAGCGCCTCCCCCATATCACGATCGAGATGCCCGTATACAAGGAGAGTCTTGAAGAGACCATGTAAGTCATCCCTTATTCCTTCTACTCAACGACGGATCCGAGGCAGTGTGCCAAATTGAGATCACGTGCTTTCAATGAAAGCCTGGGGGTGAATGAGTTCAATGTCCAGGCTTTATACAGCCGGGGTCACCCTGTTCCAAGCATTTAATTTACACCTCTACATTAATCTTCTTCTCGCGGAGACATCCTTCTTTCGCACATGCTTTTGCTTACGATGCCTGATTTCATTACAGTACACCTTCGGTCAATTCTCTGAAGAAGGCCATGCAAACGTATGCCAGACAAGGAGGCACCTCGGCTATCTTCGTACACGACGACGGTCTGCAGTCTTTAAGCCCCGAAGAACGCGATAAGAGGATAACCTTTTATGAGAACCACAATATTGGCTGGGTCGCTCGTCCACCTCATTCAAACGAACCTGATGGCTTCAAGCGTGCTGGAAGGTTCAAGAAGGCGAGCAACATGAATTACGGCCTACAAGTATGTGATTCATCTCCTGCTTCGTCGTACTGCTTTAATTTAGATTCTTCTAGTTGTCTTTGTGTATGGAGAAGCATATCATCGAACTCGAAAACTCCGGTCAATCATTTGACTCCATTAGTTTGGAAGATAAAGCACTGGAACTGGCTATCGAGGAGACATACGAGGCCAGCGGGAAGAAATGGAAACCATGGGCAAAGAACGCGAGGTCGCTGCGTGTTGGGGAAATCATCTTGATCGTCGACTCTGATACTGTGGTTCCGGAAGTGAGTAAGGTCCCGCTAGCAAAATTGAACCCTATACTCAATGGTTATCATCACTCACTTTCATTAATATTTAGGATTGCTTTAGAGATGCTGCCCGTGAATTAGCTGAGTCTCCAGAAGTAGCGATCATCCAGCACGAATCAGGTAAGTCATATCCCCTCCATGGACATAGAGAGAGCCAAGAATCTGATATCTCCTTTAGATGTTATGCAGGTCGCCCACCACTTTTTTGAGAATGGAATTGCCCACTTCACTCGCCGTATTAACAAATGCATTTCCTTGTCTTGCGCGAATGGAGAAGTCGCTCCTTTCGTCGGTCACAACGCATTCCTTCGTTGGTCTGCAATTCAGGAAGCCTCTTTCGTGGACCCGGCAGATAATGTCAAGAAAGTCTGGTCAGAAAGCAACGTCTCGGAAGACTTTGACATGGCTCTGCGTCTTCAAGTGGGTGTATATATTTTTTACGCCGGGATTCCTATTCATCATTCACGTTTAGCTCAAAGGATACATAATTCGATGGGCTAACTATTCCGAAGGTGGTTTTAAAGAGGGTGTATCCTTAACTGTGAACGATGAGCTAAATCGCTGGCAAAAATACGCATATGGTTCGCTTTCCTTTCCACTGCATTCAACATACTCTGATGTCTCTGTGTAGGATGCAACGAATTAATTTTTAATCCATTAATTGAATGGCATCGTAAGGGTCCTATCAACAAACAACTGCGTATTTTCCTATGGTCCGGAGCCCCAGTCCACTACAAGATTAGTATGATGTCGTACATGTTCAGCTACTACGGAATTGCAGCGTCCTCCGTCTTGTCGTTCATGAATTACTTCCTCTTGGGCTGGGCACTCGACGTCGATGGGTTTTACATGCACAGCTTTGAGATATTTTTAGCCTGCACGGTCGTTTTCCCAGGCGCTGGAAATGTAGCATACACTCTTTTGGAATATCGGCTTGGACAGCGCGACATCTTCTCGTCTTTGGTTGAGAACTTTGGATACGTCCCATTCTTGTGCGTATTGATTTTCTGTTCTAAAAAACCTTTCACCAAGTTCTGTTAATAGCTGGTTCTTCTTCGGCGGTTTGAGTATGCACCTCTCGGCAGCTTTATTGGCGCATATGTTCTCTTATAATATCACCTGGGGAGCAACAGCCAAAGTAAGTGTTGTTTGCAGTGTAACATATGTAGGCTGATCCTAGGATTGTAGGAAGTCGAACGGTCGAATTTTTGGAAAGAAATTCCAATAATTCTTAAACGCTACGGACGTGTATTTTTTATTTGCATCATCGCGATCGCCGCCATCATCATTCTTTCAACAACTCTTGTACCACCTGGCTGGCGTATAGATGCTTGGGGAGTTATCGTCCCTCTTGCGTAAGTTTTATAATATATGATTTTCATTGTGCTAGACCTGATCGCATTATAATTTCAGGATCGTGGCTGGCGGGCATCTATTGTTCCCAGTAAGTTCCTTGGTTCGTTGGCATTCATATCTGTGGCTGACATTGCTATTACAGATTGTTCTGAACCCTTGGTTAATTATCTTCTCATTTTGATTTTGTTTTGCTTCTCTGGCTTCATGTTCCCGATTTCTTTCGGGATTCACGTTCGTTCTCCTCGAAACCTCGCACTCTTTTGGACTCAAACTGGACACTGTCTTTACCAATCCTCTCTTTGAATCGTATCTTACGCTGATCGGACAATCCGAGTGTTCCTCGGGGACTTTTGGTCCAAATCTGGCACCATCGGCACTGAAGTTGACCTTTAAAATGGTCAAGTTATGTTTGTAGACTTGTATCATATATATAATCTTTTACATTGCGTGTACATTATTTATGCCTTCTTCATTACTTATTGATTTATAATAGAAAACACTGGTTCTATGGTCATCTTTGTTCCAAGCACTATTTACGGGTGATTGAGTACTAATCATGAGTCGTGATTCAGGTAGCCGGATGGAATGAACTGCAGATGGCCTGGTACAGCCAGTCACTTGTCAGAATTTGGATCAACTCGACGTTAGCATTTATCAATTTCTGATAGGAAGTCAAGGTACCTGCTGTATTCTTGACATGACATGAGATTGCGAGAAAAAAGATTGATGCCGATAGTTCAGTGTTAAGATTGGGCTCATCAGAAACCAGCACCCTTACGTAATCAATGGGCTTGGCGCCAAGAGCGGCCAAAATCCAGCTCGAAAAAAAAATCAAAAGTTATGTTGACGGAAAATGGTTTCAGACAAAAAGTTTAAAAAAAAAAAATTCATAAATGTGCATATACAATCCTTACTACTAGCCTTTATGCCCACAATAATAGAATTACACCTCAGAGGTCAAATTGTAGTCTCTGGAAGTCCATAATGAGTCTGAGAGGTATTACTTAGGCGTGACTTATTGTCACGTGTGGTCACGTGTACCATTATATAAGCGGCCAAAAGAACATTGTCAAATTTTCGAAAATCTCCCAAACTCGAGAAAACACCATTTCTGACGTGTTAGACTAAAAAAAAAGGAAAAAAATTAAAATCTTTATAACTTCTTGAGATCAAAATTTTTTTGAAAAAAAAAACCACAGATGTGTTCAAAGAAGCATAACCTACATATCTGTGGTTCAAAAATGTAGAATAGTGTGAGTGCAGAAGGGTTGAAAAGGTTCGGAGGTAAGCCAACTTTTGCTTACCTAAGGGGGTGCTGGTTCCTGATGAGCCCAATCTTACACATATGTCGAGTTCAATTATTCGGGATTTGCATAAAAATAACAAACCTCCGAGCGGTTTTGACAGCCCCGGTATCCGAAGAACTTCCATTCGGGAGAAGACACACATGAGAAGCACTGCCCTTGTGCCTAGTACATGCATGTTGGCATATGTCGTTTTCACACCTCCAATCCGCAGAGGCCCAGACGTAGGCATCGACATCAAAATTCACACTGAAGAGATAACATTTATATATATTAAAGCTTGGGAAATGGACAGAACGATCAATAAACGCATGGAAAAGAGACTCGGCAGCATCGCTCAACGGCTCAATAAACTACATAAAGAGCGAATAAAAAGGAATAGTTTGCTCAAATTGTCCAATTTAGAAGTCCGAATTGTAAGGGAGCTTTAAACTCCAGGGACAGTGAATCCAGGAAGGTTAGGCCAATTACCAAGCTGAGCTGGGTCACCACCAATGCGCACCCATTGAGAGTGAGAAGGAGTGGGTCCATCCAGAAGGAAGAGTTGATGCCATCCTGGAGGAGAGACTCCGGCATTGGGAGGTGCGGTAATAGTGCAAGTGGTTCCGGAGCAACTGAATTGAGGGAAGATGGTCCTCGCTCCCATGGCGTTTCCGTGTGTACTGGAGGCGGCTGTATAATAGTTTAAGATATGCCACTACATGTTAAAAACCTAATTCGACAACGTACCAGCAACAAGAGAGACTCTCAATTTAGAAATGGGACCTTGGAAGAACTTGACATTGGTAATCGTATTGGTAGAGCCGTATGCCCAGTCGCTGTTAGGTAAAGTGAAGTTCGGTGGTGTGAGACCCTGGTTCAGGTAAGGAGGGATGTAAACCTGAAGAATTGCTGATTAATGAACCATCCGAAAAAGAAAAAGAAATGCATTCTTACCTCGATACGGAACTCCTCAGGGTACTTGACGGTACCGTCAGGGTTATCGGTCTGTGGGTCGGAGCCAGAAATGAGGACACGGCCATCCGGCAATAAAATTGCCTCTGAGTGATACATGCGCGCAACGATGGTGTTGTTGAGAATCGAGAAGCGGGAGCCAACAGGTTGAGTAGGGTCGTAAAGCAGAGCGTTCAAGTTCGGGTTGTTGGCCAAACCGAATCCAGCGTAACCTTGAGTAGCTCCGTTGCAGATAAAGACGGTACCGTCAGGAAGAGGGACGAGGTTGGGCATAACTCGTTTAGACGGCTAAAACGGATAAGACAAGATTCATGAAATATCCAGTGGATGAACACAAGGACTCACCATGCGTTCAAGGGTCCAGGTTGGGTTGGCTGCCTCAGGAGCAATTGTGACACAGTTATCGATGGCGTCGCCAGCACCATTGGTCGAACCACCGCAAATGAAGACTTGTAGAGGATCGGTATACGGGAAGTGCAATGGTAGAGGAACAGCAGAACCTGGATTCGAGAATCAGTTACGTTCCAGAACCAGTAAGTAAATGCTCACCCTCAAGCGGGTATGTACGGCCAGCCAGGACTGCACAGCTATTAGATTTCAGAGAAGAGCGAAAGTAATAAGTAACTTACAGTTGTTGACGTTACCGGGAATGTTGGGAAGAGTCTTGATTGTGGTGAACGTCTTGGGCTCCAAAATTCTAGCCTCGTTGAAGTACCCTAAATAACATTCAGCTCTATGCGCACTCATAGAGCGTGAATAGACTTGCCTACGAAGAGGTTAGTGCTAGGAAGGACAATCACGAACGGATACAAGTTGTTAGGATCGGTTCTGAGAAGGAAGTCCAAGTCGATGACGGTGTCGCCTCCATCAGGCTTGGGAAGAATTTCCAAGTTGGGTTGAGGAGCAGAGTTACTTCCAATCTCTCCTCCCATAACGAGAATCGAGCCATTCGAAAGAACAGTGGCCGTTGGGTACCACCGAGCACGCTAAAGGAGCAAAATCAGCGATTTGCCATCGGTTAATTGTACACTGCACCTCTGCATACCTGCAATTTGAGCACATCGCCATTTTCCTCCCAGTCGGTGGTGCCATTGACTCCAGTAAAGCCGCTGGGCGTGTAGAGGCGGACACCAAAGTTGGAATCTTCAGCCCATCCTGCAACGTTGATTTGCCTTCCAGCCTTGTCGGGCATAATAACACTTCCAGAGCAGAACACGTCGGTCTTGATGTGCATCTCTCGCCATGTCTTTCCAAAGTTGTTTACCAAGCTCAAGTCAAGCTCGTATGCGCCAGTAGCGTTCGGGATACTGAAAGTATGAAGATCATCAGCACCTTTAAAAAATACTCAAATTTCAAAAGAAAACGCACCCGGTTCCTCCTTTCTCCAAAAAGGTAACCTTGTTGTTGATACCCAATGTAGCGATCAGCGGAACAACCAGACTGGGAGATCAGAGGCGAACACATAATAAGCAATGTGGCTCCAACTTATTACTCAAAACGAGATGTTGAAATGACGTACCCAGGCACTAGAGAATCATGGATACGATAGACGGAAAGTGTCAACGAACCATTGCAACCCCAAAAGCCGGGCGCCACTTACCGAGGAACTGTGGGAAAAAGCGTACAATGATCAGCCCATCGCCCAGAAAGGTCAACCCAAGAAAAGGGGAAGGCTTACCTCGTATCGTCCAATGTTGCTGGGCGTCTGCCAGTTGTTGACGACACCGTTCCAGAAGTAGGTATTCAACCTGTTTCCGTCACCGCACAGGTGCACGGGATCGCCCGGGCAGGGCGTCGTGCACTCACTCTCTGCGCCAAAGACACCGTTGTTGTTCGTGACGTCGGAGACATCACCACAGTCTGTATAGTAATAATAATTTATTATCAGCCAAGTGTGTTGGATTTGCAGATCGCCTGTCAATTGAAGGGTATCACTTACAGCACTCTTGCCCAAACTAGGGAAGAAGAAGAAAAAGAAGAAAAGAACCTGGGTGTTAGAAAAGAATCGATGTAATCAGCGAGAGTCCAGAACCCACCTCGACACCAGCAGCGGTGAATCCGAAGGCGGCACACTGGTTCATGCAAGCAAGCGCAGTGTTGTTGCCGATCCAGATGATCTGGTTAGGGAACATCTTTCCGGTGGCGGTTTCTCTTCATATTAAAAATCGATAAATAACGAATAAAAATCAACCATGAAAGAAGTCACCTGAGACAACCCTTGTACGTCCAGTTTCCTGGAAGATTGGTGGTCATTGCGGAGGGAACAGGGAGTGCGACGAGCGGCTTGTTGGAGGTGTACACAGACAGGCGGTTAGGGCCTCCACATGCTTGCCTGGACAACACAAGAACAAAGACGTAAGCGGGACGCTCGATGCGCGGCACACAAAAAGCGGAAATGAACGCGAGGAGGAGGAGCAAGAATGATATACGTACGTCGCATTTCCTGCGCATCCCATGTTGCACGTTGTCGGGTCAGAGGCAATGACGGCGCCATCAACGAGGGTGTTGCCGCAGTCTGCAGATGGGCGCGTTAACACCTAACCAAGAAAACGGAAATGAGGAGGGGACGATGGTACGTACAGCATTCGTCAGAGAACTCTGTTCCTGCGACGGTGAAGTTCTGCGCCTGGCACTGCGCGATACAGGACTGAATGGTGTTGGTTTGGCTTCCAGGAGCCTGGAAAACGAACGCGCGTCCATGGGCGTTATCACTGTATACCCAGTAATGAGATCAAGTCCGCCATCAAGTATAAGTTGAAAAGAGACTTACACCCAGCAAGCGTTGTACGACCAGCCAGTAGGAAGACCCGAGAGGACAGGGAAGACACCTAGAGCCGTGCCTCCTCCACCTCCTCCACCGGCTGCACCTCCGCCTCCGCCAGAGACAACAGGCAGGTCTGTGCCAGTATAATTGTAGACGTTTAATCTATTCGGACCTCCGCAGAACTCCGAGCTGTTTCCTTGACAGACCATGTTACAGTCCGCAGCGCTCGCAGAGACGCCACCATTGGTTATTGCCGAGGCGCAATCTGGCGAGTGATGATCATGGGGTTGGATGGAAAAGGAAGAACAGGAAGAAGAGCAGGAAGAAAGGCGACAGATGGAAAGAAGGAAGGAAGGGAGAAAGATGGGTGTGAGAGTCAGCTATGACTATCAAACGTCGTGAGGTAAATCGGTCACTTACAGCATTCACTTTATCATCAAGACCCCCCAAGCCAAGTAAAGTCAAAATAGTCGAGTCAAGTCAAGTCAAACAAAAATAAATGAAATCAAAATTGAAATCATTATGAATATGTAAATGAAAAAAAGTAAAAGTCAAAGTACAAAAAAGCACAAACGCGTCAGCTCACACACTCCAATTTTTTTTTAAAAAAAAGTAGCACCACTCACTCTGAGAACTCAGTCCCCGAAAGTCCAAATCCAGCATTGAAGCATGCAGTCGTGCACGACTCGATAGTGACCTGTCCCGCTGGAGTAGTCGGATTGGGCAACGAACGTCCCTGTCCGTTGACATTATCGCTGATAGACCGAAAATCAGCATCAGTATGAGTCGATTACAATGCATGCATATCGCGAATTTGGGAAGCGACGAAGGTCCGAAGATATGAAGGGGTGTATGAATGAAGAAATAGGGACTCAAGATGGGTACCCATGAAAGAGAAATGGGAAATGCACATGCAAAATCCGCCGAAGGCAAAGAAGACACGCGATAGAGCGATAACGAACGCGACGCGATGGAAAAAAGGGGGCGTGTCTTGTAGAGAAGCACGACAGTTGAAACTTGAACACAAGCACAGCTCTCGTGAAAGCGCGTTGGAAGCTGATTATGGTTTAGCCAAGGCACAAAAAATGAAGTGCCAAGACAAGCCCTTTGTTGAAGAAGTAGTAGAAAGAAGGAGAACAGAACAGAAAATAGAAACGGAACCCGCATTGCCGTCCAGGAATCCACGTAGATCCAATAATTAAAAACGGCATGGCGGACGAGAACAATGTGTTGACACAGCAGCATAAACTCCGAGATCGAAAGATGGCCGAACACCCAACCAGCCAGCCAGTCAGTCCGTCAAACACTGCCAACCTCGTCTCGGAGGAAACCAAAAAAACGACAACGAAATGAAATGGGAAATGAAAAAAGAAAGGATCACACGTACGTAAAGCAACCAAGCGAAACCCATTTGCCAACGCTCGGCACAATCTGCGGAGGCGCAGGGGGCATCTTGCCATTCCAGAACACGTCCAGTCGGTTTCCTGCACCGCACGGCTCGGCGGGGTTGCCTGCACAGGCCATGTTGCAGTCGGAGAGCGTGGCGTTGGGCGCGGTCACAGCGTTCCCGCAATCTAATTTCGGGGGGTGGTGGGTCAGCCAGATTAGACTTTGTTTCTCGCAGTTCATTTGATTTGATCGAATCAACACATCCTTCTATGGCCAATCCTATTCTCGACCGACGCGTACGTCGGTCGAGAATGGAAGACGACGCGAGAAGGATGAAGTGTAAGAAGTAGGGGGAGGGGGGGGGGTGGCAAAGAAGGAAAGGTAAAGTGAAAGTGGTGCTCACAGCATTCATCCTAGATAGATAATACAAGAATCAGTTCAAAGGTCGAGCGCGAGTAGGGTAGGGAGAGTGATGCGCAGAACAAGGAGAAAGAAATAACTCACAGCAAACTCAACACCTGCAAAGAAAAACCCTCCCGCATCGCAAAAATTGATGCAAGTCTCAATGGTCATATTCGGGCTCGTTGTCGACGCGCTCTGCAACGTGCGTCCAGCACCATTCACGTTGTCTCTGTCATATGTGCGTGTCCGCATGAGAAATCGACGCGTCGGCGTGAGTAAGAGGCGGACGAGACTTACAGCACACACGCCTGGAATTGCCATGTTTTCGGGAGGGTCGTTGGGATGGTCAGACGTCGTTGGAGGTGTTGGACGTTGATGTGTTCGGCGCGGACGAGCTATCAATACACATACGTGGTGGAGCTCGTTAGCACATGGAAGTACGGAATACGGAATACGGAAATAAACGCTGTGGAGCGGAGGGCGATCCCTCCCCCACTCCGGGGCAGGGTTTCACTATGAGACTCACAGGAACAGTCGCAGCTGCTATAGCGAGCGGTACGGACAGGATATCTAAGATACCCATCCTGATAACCTGCACACAAGAAAATGCACGGGGGACAGAGATTGTTCGAGCAAAAGTCAAGGTGAACTGTTTTTATAGCTATAACGGTAAACATGAAGGGGGTGGGTGAGGGGGGACGGAGCGATTGCTAGATCTGGATTCTGGATCCAGGAGTCGAGGGTGCCTGGCTCGCTGGCTGGCTGGCGACTTCTTTTTCGCATTGACGGGAGGAGTATGGCCCGAGACTTGCCAAACCCACGCCTCGTAAAAGAAAGTTGGGATAACTCTATTTTTGCTTTGCAGAATTGCACGATGCACGATCCATGCAGGGTCCCCTTGCGCCCCCCCTCCCCCTCCGTTCCAATTACGTCCACGTCCCACCCTCCGAGAAGGGCAAGAGATAGATAGCATCAGTTCAAGTGGACGTGATTACCTGCGGCAGACACGGTAATGAGGACAGAACCAGACGGCCGCCCCTTCAAATGGGGGTTTTTGGTTTGTTGTGCAGCAGGATATCTGTCCTGATTTGACTGTCAGAACTTAACCTGTCGCTGTTCTGCCGATAGAACCGAGCGAAGGCCGCTGGAGGTAATGGATACGGAGACTATGCGCTGTCAACGTCTGGATGTCTGATATTTCTGAGACTTGGGGGTCTTTTTAGGAGAGAACGCGCCATTAGGGCGACCGACGAGAACGCGTTCTGCCCTGAATCTCTCTTTCCCCCTACCCGACAGGTGAAGGAGATGAATCATTGATTGTTGAGCTGGCTGATGTGCACTGTCCCGGAGTTGTTGTTGTTGTTGGAAAAAAGCCAAAATTAAGCGGACCGAAATAGATAGGGACTCCTTGGGATATACATACACCGCGATCCAGAGTCCTGACATCGGCAAGAGGAGATTGTCGCAGACATGAGTGTGAGTATCCCAGGATTGATCATGAATGTTGCGCAGTGGACCCCGGTGACCTAGGCTTGTACACCATCACTCGGCATGTTTCAAGCTCCGCTCAAGTTTTGCCGGCTGGGTTTGATTTCGGCAGAGTCACACGATGTCACGTCGGACTTGGAAAATCACTATTGTGGCTTTCCTCAGGTGTTAACGTGAGTCAAAATGGAGGACCATCAACCCTTATACCTATAAAGTGATTGCATTTCTAACGCTGCTGGGTTGTGCACCTCAATACTCCGCTTGTGCTCCGCATAATTTAATTTGAATTTCAAAACTAAACCTGGCGGATTGTATGTGTTACTATTAGAAAGCCACGTATGATTCATTAATCCTTCACCCACACAGTTTTCAGTAGCAGTCCACTGGCACCAAGGTGAATTTTTCCGTTCCTTCTGCTAATTCCAACTATAGCTACATCTACAACTATACAACTAAAACTTCGAGTGATACTCTCAGGAAACCGCCTTGGCTCTCTTATCTCGAGACTCTCGAGATAATAAACAAAAAAATAACGAATAGTAGATAGATACAAGGGAAGCGGAAGAGCATGAATGGAAAGGCAAGGTGTATATACCTATTCAGATTTTTCGTACTTATAGTAGAAAAAGACAACCGGTTGAAAACAAAGAGAAACCAACCATACTGCGAACGATGACGTGATCTGCTCGCACGGTATTTTGCTCGTCAGTCCACCCGAACGACCACAACGACATGTTCGTCGTTGCGGTCGTTCGAGAAGAGTCCCTAATGCTCGTCTCGCACGCCAGCTTCGGCTTCCTAACCCAACCACCAGTCGTCTCGCACACCATTCCTCTTTCACCACCTCCAGTCCATGCTCTATGCCACTGAGGGCATCGCATCCGACAAACACTTCAAGAATACGGTCATGGCCGGCCTGGCCAGCGTCTGGTGCGTCTTCCGTATTGCCCATCGTTCAAACCTGAACTCACGTTTTCGGGTATACGCTTACAGCCTGTGCTTATAACGTGCAAAGGGGGACGCTACTTGTGGAGGATTAGAACAGTTGGTTTCCTGCATCAAGGCGTGTTTGCATACAACAAAAGGCGGTAAGAGACCAAAACTTTCGGGCCCACAAACTTGGAGGCTTCTTCACGACTCCAGGACATCGACAGTCAATTGGTAGACATCAATATATATGGTATGTTTGAAACTTGATCTTGATACCACTGCCCCAATGACATGTAGTTTCGGATCCGTCTCGTATTCCCTGCCCACTGTCCTCGCAGGCCACTCTTACCTCGCAGGCCTTGCTCTTTCGGACCTCCGCTTTAAGCACCAGGGCTGAATCACAGACCGGCAGGCATTAGAGGTGACTTCAAGATAATATACTTTACCAATGTTCAAGCGTGGCGCGGACTGCTGCTTTTTAGGCTGGCTGATGGGGCACGTTCGATGGCTGTGTGATGTTCGTATCTCGGTCGTTGACTCAGGGTCCACGACGAGTAGGCCATGCTCCTTTTTCTTGCCCGTCGCCCCCTCCGCTCCATACACACCGTCGAGGAGCTTCGTAGGCCATTCATTTTTCCCCCTGTTCCTCCATCTGCCTTCACTACGACGAGCAGCATTCGTCGCCTGCCACCGCTCCGTACGTGACTTGAGGATTGGGGCAATCGGTTTCCTGTATCAGGGCGCGTCTGCATACAACAGAAGGCGGTAATTGATCAAAAAAATTCGGGCCCCTATCATCAAAGCTCAAATTTAATTTTGTTGGATTGTGACAGGCACAAACTTGGAGGCTTCTCTAGTACCCCAGTACTTGATATATCCCTAAACCCTGGGGCAGTAATGTTTGCTCAAATGCACTGTTAAGACACATGAAGGACCAACCCGAATGCATGAGTTGAGAACTATATCAGATGAACCTCGGAGAAGAATTTTGCGCGCTTTGGCGATCAACTCGAGATAACAGAAGTCCTCAAAATGCATCGGCGGCTAAGCTACACTCGGATTGAGTTTTGTGCGGTGTTGAACCCACATGCCAGGTCTGAAACTTCTACATTGAGATGTCTTCGGTATTATATTGACCCTCAGTCACACCACCTCAGATTTGTGCCACCGAAGAGAACTCGCGGTCGTGTTCGGCTACCCAAAATAGTTCAATTAGAATAGAAGATGTTTTAACGAATTTTCTCTGTTAGATTATCACTGGGGAACTGAAAATAAACAGGTAGTACATGAGGCTGCATCGCGGAGACTGCCTTTATATCTGGTCGGTATCCTTTCCGTTGGCAAATTTCTGTTTGAATCCCACTTCCACTATCAGAGACGCCACTTCCAGTCCACCCTAAACGATGATGAAGCCACGTCAAACTCAAAAAAAGAACAAAAAACTGACTCCAGAGGCACCAGTTACGACCCCACCCAGTGGTCCCAAATCTCTGTGAGCACCGATTTACTTGGCGCAGCATTTCATACAATGCTTATCCTTAATAGCGATCTTCTGTTTATTCATGACTGCACGGCAAGTCAAACTCCTTACATCTCAGGGACCGTCAGTCGTTGTTTGGAGATTGTTAGTGTCATCCAAGGACTCGGGAACCTCGATACGCGTAAAGAGGGGATGCGCGTTGGCCTGATTGCGTTTTGTGATCATGGTGAAGATGAAGACTTCGTTACCAAGGACTTTGGTGGATTTACATTCGACGTCGAACAATTCTACCATAATCTTAGGTCCCTGGAGGCTAATGGAGGCTCGGATTATCCTGAAGCCGTTACTGCTGCATTGGAGCATAGTCTTAGGCTTGAATGGAGGACTGATGCCGCAAAGCTGGTAATCTTAATTACGGACGCCGCCCCACATGGGATTGGCGAAGAAGATGATGAATTCCCGCAGGGAGATCCAAACGGTAGGTGAATTTATGCCTTGATATCGACAAAGTTAATAAATTGGTTTAGGTCATGATCCTCTGAAGATCGCAAAGAAGATGGCAGAAAAGGGGATAACGATGGTACATCATTTTTGTTAGTTCGTTTCAGCAGCACTGTGGTGACTTTTTCTTCATTTCAACAATAGCTGATTGTAGCTTGCGAGCCTGTGCTGAGTAACGAGAACGATGTATGTACAATTTTCGATTTATTATCGTCCGGGACAATACAAACTAAAGTGTACTGCACAGTACGCCCATGATTTTTACTTAGCCCTGGCAAAAATCACCAGGTAAGTAAGTTTGTTCTCACCTCTGTTAGAATTTGTCGAGTTCATATGACATGCAGGGGAAAACTTGTTCCCCTGCTTGACGTTCGCGTTCTTTCCGCTTTCATCATTGGGTACGCTCTTGAGCAAATGGGGCTTGAGGAGCTTTCTCGACAATATTCAGAACCTATTAAAGGTTTACACAAAAGTGGGTTTACCTTGAAAGAAATGGTTAACGCTGTCTGGGAGTGGTTATCGGGAAAAGAAAAAAAGGTTTACACACTCAAGTATAACCAGGTGTATGAGGAGCCACCAGAGTTTGATGAGGTCGTGAACACGTGGGCTGATGGAAAGGATATTTTGTCTGTGCGAGAACAGGTATGGCGTAAGGCAAGTGTCTTGATCAAGTATCTGGGATTGATGAACATACGCTGATGCATTACATAGTCTACACCACGCGCGAGTAAGCAACGGGTTCCTGCTCGTTGTATTGCGCCGCCAGGTGGTTGGCCAAAAACCACAGTCGATGTTACGCTCAAGAACCTGAATGAAAGAGATAGAATCGATTTCGTGTATCTCGATCCTGATCCCGACCTGGATTCTATCAGGACTCAGGGCCCCGCTCCTGCCCAAACAGGGTCTCTGGGACCAGCTCAAATCTCGCGACCTAGAAAGCTTCTTGCCCATACCGACTACTACTTCAGTCTGAAGTGCGGTTCGCAGGCAAGATATCACATCAAGTATATCTACCAATATTTTGGTCATTGGCTTGGAGCTGACCTGAATCTATCATAGGCAAAATTTCTCAAGCAACCAAGATATGGATGTATCGATTCACTTCAAATAATTTGTGAAACAGGAGGTCGAACGAGACAGAACAGTGAATATAATTACTTTACGCTCGTGTGGCATTAGCTATCATGTGCAGTTTCATGATTATCTATCTGGACTCATGGCGTTGAGAAGGCATTGTGCAAGGGAATGTCGGCCCTTACGCCATGAATGAGGGACAACATTGCTATCTAGGTATGCCAGCCTTCAGCGCTTCTCGGATAAATGACATTGGCGCCCGGCTAATTTTAAGCAAGGTCTCCTAATATAAGCACTCGTGGGTCATTTTGTGAGGTCTCATGACTGTTATCTGTACAATATGAAATCACATGAACAATGGATATTTACTTGGATCAGCTAATTCTGAACTCTTTTCAGCTTCATCTACTTCTTAGGCTATCCACCGATCTATTGATATGAGGTACGAATCGCTTTTCAATTCGCTACAATTCGGAACAAAAACCCAGCTATCGGGTTCCATACCGTTGTTATTCTCATTAAAACTATAAATGTGACTCTGGAAGGTCCCAGCGAAATATTTGCTGTTTGTTTACCCGAAGAACCCGCGCACTGAGGTTGATAAAGTCCCTAGCGTCAATTTCACTTGGATAATAACACTATGGATACAACGACGATCAGTAGCCTCACAATTATCAATCAAGCTTCCGACGTTCCAGAGGGCTTCCCCGCCACAAACTTAATCGAGGTTCTCCTTAGGCATTATATTCCCACTGCCATCAGCAAGTTTGTACGCGATGTACACTCGTCAAACCAAGTGTACTTTCGGGCATCAAAAATATACAACGCCATTTTGAGTTCCATAACGCATATTCAAAGTGCAAACACTGCGGAATGGGCGGTATTCGATCACTATACGCTTGCTATACCGGTTCTAGAGAGGTACGAACAAGCTCATTGGCCATGTCTTGATTTTTTCAAGTGATTCCAAATTAAAAGGATTTTATTGAATTTCTACGTCAACCACCCAGAAGACATTAAACGTGACCATCTTCCACCGACAGATGGCATCGAGTCGGCCATCATGTTTATAGAGATAATGGAAAATGATAGGGTAATGCTCCGTAATGCCCTAAAGGATCTCGCCGACGAGCATTTCACAGTGTGTCCATTTCTCCTTACTCTTAGCTCAAGATTTATTGTGTAACTCTTTATAGATCCTATCTGGCGGCTTGCAGCCCTATCTTGTGGCAGATGCTAGTGCGTCTCGCAGGAAGGACGATATCGACACGATTAAAGCCTTGAATGCATATATCTCTTCCAATAAATTAATGGATGTTGATATTGATCAACCGTAATTATTTTCTAGGGATCGCTGCGTCATACAGGGCTAACTAATTTATACAGGCTTAATGGAAAGCTGTTGACCAGTGTACGCATGGCCATTGGGGAACTGGCTGAAAAACTAATCAATCATTTGTTTCCAGAGGTCGTTTCTCCTCGTTCATTACATGTTATGAAACTGATTCACTATCTGACATACAGAATCTTACTGCCCTTGGAATCAAGACAATTATGCTTGCATATGTTCCTTTTGCTCTGATTACGGCAGGTACAATATCGACAGAATGGCGTGAGTATTTTAAAAGCCACACAGTGTGGCGGGCAGTAGAAAGGTGAGTGTCATTCTATAAAGCTTCAATTTGCGACATGGAACGATGATCGGCATTAGTTTGACGACCAATGTTCTTTCACAATTTGTATCTGGTGAAAGTTCAGGAAAACTAGCGGCACTTGAAGAAGAATGGAGGACCGTCAGGGGACTATTACTCAAATTACAGCACACCGATGTCAGTACATCAGAAGAGATTCTTCACCTCGTCAAGTTGGCAGCAAACATTAGGCGGCCTTTCCACGGTCGGGTTGTCGAGATTGTAAAGATGCTTTACGATATTCACATTTACTCCCATGCCAATCAAATCTTGGTTGGCCAGAAGACTCGCAAGCTCAGGGAGATCAAGCAGTAAGATATCTTACTTATTGTTCAATATGAATGATTAATTGTCAGCGTCTCTTTAGGGTAATGAGAATCGCAATTGAGGGATTTGAGAGCCTAAAACTAGAAGTAACGGACGTCAGAGAGATTGTGCTAACTGACAACCCTTACAAGAAACAGAGCTCAAGGCTCAAGGAACTTCTAACTACCGTTGAGGGACTCTTCTCGGAAGTGAGTGCATATTTTATTGAATTGCAGCACCGTTTTTTCTGATTGTTTGTACCTTGCGTTAAGCTACCGGAGAAAAGGGAATATTGGGTCAGGAAGTACAACAACGCAGCGGAGATTGATGAGACTCATCTTGAGTGGATGAGAACAAGGCTCGGACTCATCCATCAAAGCTACAACATATCCGAGGGTATGAGGAGAACAGAATACTCGGACGAGGACAAGTACAGCGACGATGACGACGAAGAAGATGACGATGACAACGACGATAGTGATAGCGATGATGACAGAGAAGATTTTCTACCGGATACATTTTACAGTGATGGGAAAGTTCTACAAACTGTGAACTTCGAGGAACAACCAATTTCAAAGAGACAGGTACTTATCACACATTTCTTCTTTTTATGATTTTTGAGACAAAGGTCGCTACAGGTCAGAAAGCTTATACTGCAAGTCCTTGCGCGCTCCGGTGTATTTCTGTAGCCATAGTTGAACCTTCTGATATCCCTTGTTCTGCGTTTAATGTACAAAGTTTCTGTTGGCTTGTTTTGTCCAATTCAACTTAAAATCAGTAAATATTGGATTTGTTTATTGTGGATTGGCACTTAGTGTTGTCTGGCAGCTACCTTCCCAGTAGGTGTCGGCCTACGCGTGCCTCGCTGACCCTCCATCAATAGCCCTTCAAGCTCCTTCAAGAGACAAACAACCTCGGCGCGAGCGGTCCGGCCCTGGCGTTCGTGGGAATTGGACTTGGTCTAATTTGAGGCTAGCTTGAAAAGGACAACGATTCAATTGTAAGCATGCTTTCTGCCCTCAAACACTGACTCTTAAGAAAGAACAAGGAGATACACGTTCTAGAGATCTTTTGATAAGTAAATCCAGAGAAATATTCAACTCACACGTCCAAAATAGGCATGAGCTGAAGTGCAGCTCACGGGTAAGCCTTGATCCATCTAATTTACACCGCAAATTGATTTTATAGATAGTTCTCAGAAATCAAAGACATTTAATTGTACCTTAGGACCCAAATAAAATTATCAACCACAGCATCCTGTGTATTCTGTGGCCACGAGCCCACTCAAATAAAAAAATAACAGTTGTATTTGACAGAATCATGTGCACTGAACAATTACTACAATCACAATTCACAACAATGAGTCCGATGTTTGTATTTCTTTCTTTTATGTATCTCAACACCGTTGTCAGACTTTAGTAAGATATATCCTATGCGTATTTATTAATGTACCTCGCTGTGAAGCTGTGATATGCACGTACTTGTGTCCACAAAGTAGCAACACTTATACAAAGTACATGTTGACATCGATCGTCTTGTTGTTAACGAAGTTGTGTCTATGGGGCATAGGCTAGTTAGTAAAAGTTAACAGTAACAGGTCAGAATAGGCAAATAGAACTTACGTGGCGTTCTGAGAGAACCGGCCGCGGTTGAAGGTGAAATAAATGGATTGGGATATCGGCATCTTCCTTCGAACAATTTGCTGTGGGCGAACCACGAATCTTTGCGATATACCGTGGATGTCATCGTATATTACTTCGATGATACCATCTCCGTTGTTGGAGAAGTCAATGAAGACATCGGTGGAAGACATGAGGTGCTAGTAGCGACTGAGTAGAGATAACTTGACTGGGGACAGCAATGAAGGTAAACGTACTTATATAGGCTTCCACTGTATGCACGTAAATATCCGGTCAGAGGCTGTATTCTTGCGAGCAATCAAGAAGACGTGTAGTACACATGATAACAATATGATACTGCCTCCTGCCGTGACTGTTCAAATGGCGTTTAATGTCCCAACGTGCTGGGTTCTTCCGAAAATAGTTTGTATATGATAAGGAGGAACATGACTGACTTCAATTACGCCGAATCTGGACAGCAAATTAGAATTAAATGGATGTTACTGGTAACGCCTACTCTATATCAGAATACATTTACAATATTTATCGTGAATAAAATCAAGAACTAAACCTTTTTTGTCTACAACTGGGATTCATGTAACACTGAGTCCATGTGGCGCAGACACAAGCGCGGATCATTTTCGCAGATCGCCTAGTTGTTCAACAACGTCACATCAGCTTACTTCTGTTGAGATCCGAGGGGCGTCAATGCACAAGCGCCCAGGTCTGCTGCACAAAGCTCCGAAGTAAATGCAGGTCATCTGATTTGTCATCGTTAAGCTCAAAGCATCTCACCTGTGTGTTATTTATAGTGTGTTATTCATAGTAAAATGACAGTCCACCAATGTGGACATACCTATACTCCACGGCATGGATTAGGTCTTCTCCTAGACAGGACCCAAGTACCCGTGAACCTGACCAATTGACCAGAATTAATAATGCTTACAGCTTAGTGAGATACGGTCGCCTGCTTAAATGAACTGTATCGACAAAGCGCTAGCCGAAAATATTACAGTACCATATCTTCTGACCTCAATTCTGCAAGCTTTGTTGATCAGCTCGAGATAGCAAAAATAATCAGAACGATTAACTTCACTTGGAGCCTTGGATTCTACGGCATATTTGGGCTACACCCCGCGTGTGAATGATCTACAGTAGTGGAACGCCCTCAACGTTATATTACGGTGTTGTATCGCGCCTTAGTCACTAAATTTTCGTCATGCAAGTGAGGAAGATTATTTTAACAGAAAATTCTTCGACAGGACAGAATACCCCAATTGCAAAAGAGAAACCTCATTTGGTGCATGTAAGCCAAATCAAAGGCATATCACGACGCATTTTTCACACCATTTGCCTGTGCTTTTTCAGAGCCCACCGATGAGTTTTCCGAAAATGACGAGCGCGATGAAAAGGAATGGGAAGAGTACGCAGTGGAAAACCAGACGACCGATAGCGCAAGTGCAGGGAGATGGTGTGTGGGCAGCATCAGCAGCGACGCAGACGTGAGAATCATCCCGGTATATGCACGAGCAGATGTGATGATCAATTGAAGAGGTGGTGGTGGGAGATAACTTTGGCTTTGGGCGACTGTCAACGGGGTCAGTGTTGGTGTCGTTCCTGCCGCCGAGCCTCCTGACGCGGTCACAACAGCGACTGTGGCTTGAGGATACCAGCACAGGTACGGACGTTGAAGTAACACTCGATGCGACACCCCAAGTCGAAACCACAATGGGGACTGACGCTCGTTCCAGAGTAATCACAACAATACTGCCCTCATCTGCGTCCATTTCCAGCCCCCTATTCTTTCGCCGCTTCACCTCCTTCTTGCGCGCCTTCTCTTTATGTCCTTCTCTCGTTCTTCTTTTTTCTCTTTTCCACGCCCCGCTTTCGTTCCTCCCACTCCTTCAAATTTCTTCCGCACCATTCCATACTGTCAGAGAGGTTGCTCCTCTTTCATTTTATATCAACGCCAAGGTCACCGAACATCTGAAGGAATGTCAGCCACCTTTTAAATGTTGTCTACAGAACCCATACAATGCAACGGTGCATATATCAAGGAGAAATAGGGAGAAATACAAATACTGGTGCGGAAAATCAGAAGCTAACAGTGTGTCGGCATTGTCTAAACAAAATCGATTGTATCATTTCACTCGGCGCTTGATTGTTTTTGTTGGACTTCGTAAGTCGACATTGAAGCCCCTGCTCTGTATATACGATGGGTGTAAGAATGTCTATACTCGGAATGAACCAAACGTGATGCTCAGGTTACGGTGGCATTAAAGTTGGGTGATGGGCAACAAACAGTACACTGTCCATACAAACAGGTGCCTCTTTTTCCACAAGGAGATAAATCACGGAAACATTGGTTGCATGTTGGTACATAAACCGCGAATGTGAATTTGGCCCTCAAAGTCTTTCTTTTACCATCTTTATGTTGCTTCAGCCTCGCCCAAATGAACGGAACAAATGCATCCAACTCGTAAGTTTGCTACGTCCTGACAATTAAGAGACTAGTTTTGGAGTTGACATGTCCATTATATACTCATTCTGTTTCTATTTTCATTAGCTCTTTGGCCCGTTTCGAGCCGCGCCAGGTGACCCCGATTGATTCACTCCCTTTCGAAATCCTCTCCAAGATACTCTTCGAGTGTATCAAGGAGATCATAGAGGGAAAACCAGCCAGAATCTCGGCCTTAATTGGGCCGCGAAACCAACCGCATTCATTCAAGCTGGTGTCCAAGTTCTGGAAAGATGTAGCGGAGGGCACATCCTCCCTTTGGAGCCATATTTCAGCCCCGCCCTACAATCCGCTGACTTATCGCAAGGACCCTTACGCCACTTCTACATTTGTCTCAACTTGGCTTAACGCCTCCAAATCCTTGCCTTTACACGTATATCACCCCCGCTATGAGCTGCAAATCCGAGAGATGTTCTTCGCTAATGATCCACAGATTCATGCAGCTATGGATGCTTTAAATAAAAGCATTGCCCTTCACAGGCGACAAATGTTAGATCTTTTCGTCGCTCATGAACAGAGATGGGAATCTCTCCAAATATCCTTTACCCTCAGCCTACTTCGCCATTTCACTTCGAAGCATTTGTTTGCGGGGCACAAAGTTGGCGAACGACTTTCGCGTCTGAAGATATCTCTTGACGACTGGAATATTACTTTATCCAAAGTAAACAAACTCTTCCGATGGATTGCTGCACTGCCTGTGCTACGACACCTAGAGCTAGACGACCCCCACAACGTAGCGGGGGATTTTACACTTGTTCCATGGCGTACATTGACACGAGTTCTCTACAGGAGACGCTTTCTGACATTCGAGGACAGCTTCTGGCTCTTGCGACAATGCACCTCGGCCACCGACATCACACTCATCAGCGGACATGGATCAAATCCAAGATGGCCACTACCAACACCCCCTACTATTTCCGTTCCATATAGACTCGAGGCAACTACGAAACTGGTACTATGGGGTTTAGAGTTTCCTCTTGACCTCCTGAAGCGACTCTCGCTACCGAGGCTTGAATGTTTGGAGATAACCAGTTGCTTCTCAACGTGCTTGGATCCAGGCGATGCTCTCTCCTGTTTCTTGGACCAATCTCAATGTCGGCTCAGACGATTCGTTGTCAGTGATTTAGCATTGGCTGAGTGGCGCCACAATGTGTACTCGGGCACTCTGTCTTCTCTGCCGCCTATGACAGTATCTGACTTCAGTTGCATCTTGGAAGCTTTGCAGAGCTATAAGGTTGGAAACGTTCTTTTCAGATTCAAACATCACACTCGAACCGTCGAGGAGTTCCAGTCATCTACTGGACTTTTGCGATATATTTGCCCACTTTTCAACTTGAGGGTCTGGATGGACGATACTGAGAAAGCTAGGACAGCACGCCGGCCTCACATTCGGTTTTGTGTAGGTTGGGAAGAATCCTGAGGTACTGGACGACCTTGACGGCTGGGATGACAAGAGGCGATAGAAGGAGAGAACCATCGGTGACTGTGCGAAGGCGGAAATAGCACCCTAATTGATAGCTATTCAGCATTAACACAATATTATCACAAGTACTTACAAACTGCCAGTTGTACCGCAGTATTGGACTATCAAATAAGCAAAATATTTTTCTAGTGCCATCGCCCTCGTGAATGACAGAAATTCCACAGCGAACAGTACTTACGACCAGGTGAATAAAATATCCAGAAATAACATTTTCCATCAGAGGAAACGAGGGTTTGGGTCCGAGTCGTTTTCAGAATCTCTGACATGCGCAGTCGATGTTGACAGGCTACCATAGTGGCGTTGGGCGACTTGTAAGTGCGTCTATACAAATACCGATGTGCATCCCTTCACATCATGACTACCTTTATGATGGATCACCGCAGGAAGTCGTGTTCTTCATGTTCAGCATGCAACAAAGTGTCATTTGGAATTGCATAGGTCTTTAAGGTCGACTAGAAAAAGAGAATGATCTGAGTGGTAAGTTAATGATCTCTACATACTTCCATGAGAGCAACTGAAACACCAACAGCTCATAGAGACGCTGTAGCATAACGTTCGCCGATCTTCCAAGCAACGCCTGCCGTCCCGTTGGCCAACATTCTGCAAACCTAAAGTCACTATCAATGGGTTAATCTCCCCGCTTCGGTATTCATGAACAATCTGCTTCGTTGCGTATTGTGATTCGTCGAGAATGGCTTGCATAATTAACGACGTTACTCGATCAGAAACGCCGAGTCCGCTGGATAATTGGATAAGGTTTCATTTCCCTATTCCAGATGTGTTGAGGCTTCTTCGATATGTATAGATAAGGCGTGTCGTACGCACGATTCAAGGATAACTTGGGGAATTTAGTTCCGTCATTTTTGCGAATTCGAAAGCTTCTTTCAAACGACACTGGGAGGGATCAACGTTCAATACTCGAAATACATTCGAAATGATGCACTCACCTCAACGGACCAGCCTGGAAATTCACATCATCTCTACCGCTCAATTGCAAGAAGATCACTCAACACTTCGTTGGGAAATCGAAGGTAGGCTGTGTCGGTGCCAAAACATCTGAATACGCTTTTAATAAATTACTTGTTTTTAATTTTGATTGCCCGCATTTTATTTTTGGTAGAATACGAACCCGAGGCTAGGAAATCCACGCGATGCCAACCGCGTGATAGCACCTCTAAATCTATATATGTTAGCTTTGATTTCCCCAGGCCAACTTTACCAGATAAAGATACGTACACGGTACTATTCAAGTAGAAGGCGGAGAGCTGGAGGGGGGTCTAAGTGGTTCTTCAGCATGACGCACTCGGCATTGCTCGCGGTTGATGTTTTTTGCAAGACATAAATCTAGACTACAGCACTTTTCGCATGTAAATTTGGTCTGTGAAAAGGGGCTAATCCCCCCCGGATCAGAAAGCTGAATGTCAGTGTTTGTCAATGTCAAGGACAAGGCTATACATTATCATCGCGCAGCCAAAGGACTTCTGCCAACGACCGACTAACTGTGTAGCATCTGTCTGAAGAAGCGTGCGCATGAGTGTTCGCTGTAATGACGACATGGATATACGTACTTGCAGCCGCTGGTCTAGATCCAGAACAACCTGGTTATTGAGCGGAGGTAGACTCGGACCAGAGGTTCTGGATGAGCTCTCCAGCTCATTCAAACGCGGAATTCGAAATGCCGGTGCTTGTGGACATTGAAGCGGATTCGGAATCATTCTAGCAGATAAGGCGAGCATACGCGCGTCAAAGTACATCAAGAGGTACCAGACCTTTGGCTTTACTGTGAGCAACATGCACCTATGTTAAGTGTTTTGTCAACGTTAACGATTAGATACCGATCAAGTGATGCAACATGAATGAATACACACCGTTGAGGAAGTGCCATCTAACACGGCCGCACAAGGATATCAATTAATGGAAGTTCGATGTCGTGAAAATCACCATAAATCATTGAATATGCGTAGTGGTTGCAAAGATAGACCGTGCGCGTGAACGCGTGAAATTGTCGCAGATCCATTCCGTTCGTCATTCGAAATTCGGGAAATGGGATGAGTTGTGAATGATGGTCGTCTTGTGTTTTATCATTTTATGTCAAGAATTCGAACTTGAAGTCCTCCATGGGAAGTGTCACTGTCAGTCTAAGTCTTAAGGTCCAGGGGCAATGACGCGCGATACATACACGCTCAGAGATTCTGCCGCAGGATTTGGATAACTCCTGAATCTTGAACTTCGAACTTTGACCAAACACCCTTCAAGCTTCAAGCTTCAAGCCCTCACCCAAATCAGATTACGCCAAGCACGGCGCTTAGCCAACGGGAAAACAAAAACAAGAGGTGAGAAAATTTAACAGAACCCCGCACGCGTTTTTGTTTTTTTTCTCACCCGTAAGGCTTCAGGCGGCGAAACCGCGGAGTTCGGAAAAATACTGCCGAAGCGGCAGACAATCGGTGTGGATAACGGATCACGGCATTGCAGAAGCTTAATTTAAGCATGAAGTCTTGAGCCACCGAGCCCCTGGGAGTGCCGCACAGTGCCGCGCTTGGCGAGGATCGCATCAAATCAAAAAAACATTCGGACGCTAAAAATATACATAACCTTGGTTAGCACCCTGAAACGGGTATGTTTTTCTGTCAGTGTAGTGTCAGCTGTCTGAATCCTGTCTGTCGAACTTGTCGAACGTCCAGAGGTTCGCGATTCAAGGTATCTGACAGTGTTACAGTGTATCGTTTTCGTTCAGTGTTCTGTTACGTTAACTTACAATGACTTGAAGATTCGCTTCTCGGCATGCAAACTTGAAGCTCTAGCCTATGTGTCGTGTTGATTTTCCTTTGCTATATGGGCTTCCCAGTTTTCTAACTCCTTCTGACTCTGAACTCGGTGTTGGACTTTGAAGTCTAGGACTGGAAAGCTGGATTCTGGAGCATGGCTAGAATCCTCGGTGGTTCACACAGACAAACATCCGAAAGTCGGATGTTGACTCAGTGACTCCTCCGTGCTTTTATCAAAACTTCTGGAAACGAATTTCTTTGACATATGGAATGAATACAAAGCCAAGGAACGTTAATTTGATTATAATCAAAATCAAAAACGAAGCGGGATATTCACGAAATTCACAACACATGTACTTACATGTATAATCCCGTTGATCGCTGTCATAGAGAAGTTAACAAGTTCATCGGCATCGGCAGTTTGTTCTTTAACCTCTTCAAAATTGTATTGTACCTGTTTTGCTTTCTGACGATGTGACTCGCTTCGCCTCGCTGATAAGCATGTCCTTACATAAAAGTTAAGAGTTACTAATCCATGCGCATGTGCACCACTGAAAGGAAGGAGAAACTGTACATCCATCCGAAATCGAATGGTTGACGGGAGTCACACGATTTAATTTGGAGGATTCACACATTCGATTTCGAGCTCGGATCCGAGTCCGCTCTAAACACAAACTCAAACTGGATAACTGATGAAGGGTATGCACCCTCAAATTTTTCCAGCCCAGGCACAACATAACACAACTATCATATCATATCATGATTAGTACCATACCGTCACACCAGACAAACAAACATTATCAGATGAGGTTGAGATTTTCGTGCAATCTTGTTGATGTCCGTTGAGCTTTGAAACCGTTGAATCGCTGTTGTACACATGCGCTTGTAGTTTACGTCTACACAAAATGAGATACATGCATATCCGCCTAACATCATAAGCTTTTGTAAGAAAAAATAAGTAGGGGTCGTACCTGTACAATAACATTAACATAAGCTTGCAAGCCGTGTTCGTACTTAGTTGAAAGTCGAAAATTAAAAGTTGAAAGTTCAGGATTCACACGCACGAAAGTTCAAGGTTCAAGGTTCAAGGTTCACACTCAAGGAAAGTTCAAGGATTCACACTCGAAAGTTCAAAGATCAGTCCAAAGTTCATCTCATCTCAAAGTCCGAAGTTCCGCTCAAAATCCAGCTCAAAAGTCCGCTCCGCTCAATTAAAACTTGAACGTCCAGCTCAAAGTTCAAGTTCATCTCAACGTTCGCCGAAATCCGCCTCAAAAAAGCCATGTCAAAGCCGTGTATAATGTCAAAAATTCATTTCATTTTAATTTTAATTTTAACTGTAGAACTGTAAAACTGTAGAACTTTTAACTGTAAAATTTTTAACTGTAGAACTTTTAACTGTAAAAACTTCAAAAACTTTTAAACTTCAAAAACTTTTAAAGAGGTCTACCGTCTGCGAGATATAACAGCACTGCAATCACAATCACAATCGTAATCACAACCACAACCGCAACCACAATCACAAATTGCGAGTGCGAGTGCGAGTATGACCGCGAGTGCGAGCATGATCGAGTAACAAGCGTGAACGAGTAGAGCCCTCTACTATCGCTGGGATAGTGAGATAGTGGGAAAGTGAAATAGTGAAATAGTGGGAAAGAGGGAAAGCGAGATAGTGGAATAGTCGGATAGTCGGATAGTGGGATAGTGGGATAGTGGGATAGGGGGATAGGGGGATAGTGGGATTGTGGGATTGTGAAATTGTGGGATAGTGGGATAGCGGGATAGTGGGATAGTGGGATAGTGGGATAGTGGGATAGTGGGATAGCGAGATAGTGTGTGAGCGTGTGAGCGTGTGAGCGTATGAGCGTATGAGCGTGTGAGCGTGTGAGCCTATGAACGTATGAGTGGGGGTGAGTGAGTGAAGCTGATGTATGGGGGTGGTTGATGGGCTGGGCGGGGCGGGTGAGTTGATTGTGATTGGTGGGCGGGTGAGTTGATTGTAATTGGTGGGTGTGGGTGTGGGTGCGTGGGTGCGTGGAGGTGGAGGTGTAGGTGTGTAGGTGTAGGTGGAGGTGGAGGTGTAGGTGTGTGGGGATGTCGATGAGCCGGTGAAGATGAAAGTTGGTGGGTGGGTGAATGACTCGGTGAGGGTGGGTGAGGGAAAGTGGTAGGTAGATAGGCCAAAAAAAAAAAAACGGCGAACGAGTAAACGAGTGAAAGAAACGGCGAACGAGTAAACAAGTAAACAAATCAAAGAACGAGTAAACGAGTGAAACAAATATCTAAAATATAGAACATAGAACATAGAACTTAAAATGGTAAAGAACCCAAGCACAAATAGCGCTACCTCCGCCTCGAGAGGTGGGTGCTTGCGTGCGTGGGTCGGTGGGTGTGTGGACTGACAAAAGCGAGCGAAACGAGGGGAGTGGGTGCGTGGGCGTCAAAAAGGGAGGTGTAAAAAAGAAACAAAAGACAAATGACAAATGACAAAAGACAAAAGACAACGAAGTAAAAGAGAGCAAAGCAGAGCAACGACGTGGATGATGAGGATGAGGGTGTTGACAAGACAAGGTCAAAACGACAAGGACAAAGACGAAGACAAAACGACAAGCGACGAAGTAAGTAAGTAAAGTAAGTAAGCAAAAGTAAGTAAGCAAACAAAAGGCAATTAAATGCGAATAAAAGCGAATAAAAAGTGATCAAGTAAGTAAGTAGCATTACAAATTTTTCAAAAAAGGGCTGAGTGGGGGTTGTATGGGTGTAAAAGAGCGTGTGGTGTAAGAGAGCAAAGGAGTGTGTGGTGTAACGTGCAAAGGAGTGAAGAGTGTAAAAGGTGTAAAAGGTGTGTGGTATAACGTGTAAAGGAGTGTAGAGTGTAGAGTGTAAGAGAGCAAAAGAGCGTGTGGTGTAACGTGTAAAAGTGGAAGCATAAGCAACGATTAAAGCTTAAAGAGCAGTAAGCTAAGCGCTGAGCGCTGAGCAGTAAGTGGTCAAAGGTATCAAGAACAAGAACAAGCACAAGAACAAGAATTAAAAGTGAATGCAGAATGAATGCGGAATGAATAGTGGATACAAACGATAGAGGACAAACGATAGAGGTCAAATGATAGGACGAACGATGAACGACGAAGGACAGGCGCAATAAACGACGAAGGATAGGCGCATCAAGTAAAACGTATCAAGTAAACGTATCAAGTAAAAGTAAAAGTAAAAACTATATACACGAAAAAGTAAAAGTGAAAAAAAACAAACCTATAGCGCACATATGCACGAAAACGTGAACACAAAAACGTAAAAATATAACCAGCGAAAAGAGGAAGAAGAGAAAAAGCACGTTAAAATGAAGAAGAAGAAAGCACGCAGAAAAAGAAAAAAAAAAAACACTCAAAAAAGAAAGAAGGAAAGAAAAGAGCGCCGAACTACACCGCCGAACTACTACACTACACTACACTACACTACACTGGACTAAATCATAACTTTAAAAGCCTAAAGCCAAAAGCCAAAAAAGCCAAAATAAACCAGCATAGCGCCCACTAACAGCAGTAGTAGCAGTAGCAGCAGCAGCAGGAGTAGCAGTAGCACACGGACTCGGTACTGTACTCTCATTCAAAACACCTCAAAAATCAAAAAACACGTCAAGAATCAATCAGAATCAGAATCAGAATCAGAATCAGAACCAGAACCAGAACCAGAATCAAGGAATCAAGGAATCAAAATGAAACATCAAACAACATCGAACAACAGCGAAACAGCGAAACAGCGAAACAGCGAAACAGCGAACAACGAAATAGGTATACAAAATCTGACGAACACTGAGCGCACGACAGACGTTGGAGGGAGCAGCAGCAGCGGTGGTGGTGGTGGTGGTAGTGACGGATGGGTGGTGGGTAAGTATAGTAGTAGTAGTAGTAGCAATAGGTAGTAACAGTAACAGTAGTAGTATAGTAACATGATCTCAGAAGAAGAGGGAAGAGGGAAGAGGGAAGAGAGAAGAGAGAAAGGAAGAGAGAAGTGAGAAGTGAGAAGTGAGAAGTGAGAAAGAGAAAGAGAAAGAGAAAGAGAAAGAGAAAGAGAAAGAGAAAGAGAAAGAGAAAGAGAAAGAGAAAGAGAAAGAGAAAGAGAAAGAGAAAGAGAAAGAGAAAGAGAAAGAGAAAGAGAAAGGGAGGAAAGAGGAGATAACTGGATGTATGCGATTCAGAAATTGAAGAAAATGAAAATGAAAAAGAAAATGAACAAAAAAAAAAAGAAAAGAAATCAAGCGGAAGAGTAAGAGTGTGAATAGGGTAATGAGAAGCAAGAAAGTGAGAAAGTCAAAAAAATCAAAAGCGCATATAGAAACGAGAAACGAGAAAAAGAAAAAGAATAACGCGCATACAATCAATCAAAACACAAAAAAAAAGGAGAGAGAAATGGATCTTCCACGCCAATTCAAACCAAACCAAACTAAAATCATAGCACAGAATAGCATAGCAGAAACAACAACAACAACAACAACAACAACTGAACTGAACTCAACGCAACTCAACGCAACGCAACTGAATACACCTCCACCGTAAAAAATCACAAAATCACAAAATCAAAATCAAAGAAAAGGGGGTAATAGCTCGAAGCAAGCAAGCAAGCAATGCACATAAACAGACGCTCTTCTCTCCTTTCTACGAACTCGCCCCCGCCCCCGCCCCCGCCCCCGCCGTCCCACTCCCATCCCCACTCCCACTCGCATTCGCATTCGCACTCGCACCCGCCGTCCCCGCCACCGTCCCTGTCCCATCCCCACTTGTATTCATACTTATAGTTGAGCTTGACCTCGCATTCGTGTCCGCCCCACTCGCACTCGCACTCCCACCCGCATCCTGTTGTTGTTGTTGAGGTATATAATATTGCTGCTGTTGCTGCTGTTGGGGAAGATACTGCACGCCCTGCATCTGCACACCTTGCATTGGCATTTGCATCTGCACACCCTGCATCGGCTGGTGCATCGGCTGGTGCATTTGCATCTGCATTGGCTGGTGCATTTGGATTGGCTGGTGCATCGGCTGCTGCTGAAGCTGCAACTGCGGCGGGGGAGGGGGAGCATGCGGCGGATACCCCGGATAAACAGGCCACTGATACCCCGCATGCGCATGCGCGTGGGGGTACCCCGGAGGCGGAGGCGGCGGCGGCGGTGGGGGAGGGTAATACGGGTAATACGGCTGTGGTGGAGGATGATGATGATGAGGAGGAGGAGGGAGGGGTGTGGGTGCACCTGGAAGTTGAGCTTGAGCTTGAGCGGGAGTAGCTTGTTGCTGCTGCTGCTGCTGAGGGGACTGCGTATGAGCATGACCATGAGGCGACGGAGTCAAAACCGGAGACTGCTGCTGGATTTGCTGGGTGTTTGTCGGAGGAGGGGCGGGAGCAGCACCTGCACCCCCTCCTCCAACCCCCGGCGTCGGCCCGGTGTTCAACTGCGATGGATTACTGCCATGAACCTGCCCCGTGAGCCCGTGCAGGTGTTGTTGCTGTTGCTGCTGTTGTTCATGTTGAGGGATGTACCCTGCATACGCGGCGTATTGCGGCTGCGGCGGAGGACCCTGAGGCGAGCCGGCACTCGGATGATGATACGCGACTTGCTGTGAAGGAGGAGGAGGAGGGAGTGGACCGGGATAGATATGCCCTGGCGGAGGCGGCATCGGGTAAAATCCCGGCATACCATACGGCGGGTACGGTGCTGGTGCCGTTACTATTTCTGTTACTCCTGGAAGCTGCTGTTGTTGCTGCTGCTGCTGGGGTAGCGGCGGCTGAGGAGGAGGAGGAGTGTGCGACATGGCAATATCCATTCCCGGATCAGGGAACATCGGCGTGGAAGCCGAGATGGGCGTCATAGGCTGAGGCGTCGACGAGCTCGTGCTAGTACCCTGCGGCGACGCCGCGTCCCCCGTCGGCGTCGCCCTTCCATCCTGCTGCGACGTCTTCGTGTTCCTCCGCGCGCGCTTCGTAGCAGGCGGCGATCCATACGGATCATACCTACCCGTCCTCTTACTCACCGCCGCCGCCGACGAAGAGGCAGAGGCAGATGCAGACGCCGCGCTCTCCGCGACCCTGCCTTCGGTTAACAGCGGTATCCCAGACAGCGGCGTGCTAAGCATCGACGGCGAGTTCTCGATATCGTCCGCTTCGCCGCGGTACCTCAAAATCCCATCGACGCCGCGCTCGACCTTGGGCGGGTTCCGGAAATGCGTCTTGTCGAGGTATTCCTGGCTGATGTCCAGCGACGCGAGCTCGGGGAGCGACGATGGCGAGCGCAATCTCCCGCTCTCGACGTCTTCGATTTTGTAGTATGAAATCAAGTGCTGCGCTACGCCGCCAATGGTGACAGAAAAAGTCTAGTAGCAATAATGTAACATAACAAAAGATCAATGAATAATGAATAATGCAATCAAAGACGATAGACAGACAAACCTTTTTCATCAGCCCATCGGGCTTGAACTTGTAGCTGTTCGTCAAGCTCCCCATCAACGTCCTCTCCCTTTGCTTATCCACACTCATCCCCGCCGCATCCGACTTGGGCCGACTCAACGACTGGCCCTCCCCCCTGCCCCCTTCATACCCCCCACCCCCACCCCCATCCACATCCATCTGCTGCTGCTGATGCTGCTCCCCCCTCGCCCTATGCCCCGCGCCCCTCTTATCCGTCTCGCGATACAACAAAAAATTCCCCAAAATCCTACTCGGACTCCAAAAGAACCCGTCCGTCCACCGCTTAATCCCGCTTTCATCTTCATCGAAGACAAAGACTGACCCGGACGTGATCATCTTGCGCTCGGCGTCGACGAGGCGCCGGGTGACGCGCGGGATCAGGCCGCGGCGCGCTGCTTCGAGGATGAGGAGGGCGTCGCCGGTCGTCTCGATCCACCCGGACCAGGGGGGCTCGGTCCATGCTGATGTCGCTGTCGATGCTGAGGCTGAGGCTGAGGCCGATGCGGAGGCCGATGCGGATGCGGAGGCGGTTGCTGCTGAGGACGAGGAGGACGAGGAGGGGAGCGGAGCGGGAGTCGAGGATGAGGAGGATGGGGTGGATGTGGATGATGCTTGATATTGTTGTTGTTGTTGATGTTGATGTTGTTGTTGATGATGATGATGATGATGATGGTGCTGCATCGACGACGCGTGGTGGCCTGCGGATATCGAGGCCTATATGTCAGTCAGCTTCACATCGTACCGTATCGTATCGTATCGTATCACATCGAATCGCATCGCATCGAACCACATCGAATCGCATCGCATCGCATCGCATCGCGATCAACGCCCGAACGAACCCCAAGACGAAAACCCAAAACAAAAGAAAAAAAAACAAGCATCAGCGCCATCGACGACCAACGACCAACGAACGAATCCAACACCCAACACCCAACACAACACCCAACACCCCATCACCACCCATCACCCACCCCACACATTAAAGTTTCTGATGAGCACTTTAAAGTTGACTCACCGCTTACCGTAGATGTGGCCCACTCCGTCAGTTCAGCTCGCGGATGGGTGCAGTCGGAGTCGGAGGAGGAAATTTTGTGAGAGCGCGGGGCGCGCGCGGGTGCGGGGTATGTTGCTTTTCGAGTGCCGCTTCAATTCAATTCAGTTTAAATTTGGGATTTATGTATGTGTTTTTTTTTTAATTTTTAGAATTTTTTTTTTTCTTTTTGGATATTTGAATTTGGAAATTGAATTTGAATTGGTTTTACTTTTTGACTTTCATTTACCCAGCACCGTCCTGGACCCGGACCCGGACACGGACACGGACACTCACACCAACCAAGCCCTCCAACATCCAAAAGTTGAATATTGAATATTGAATATTAAGCAAACCCCTTTCAAATTCAATCGGAGTATACTATATATCTGATATAACCTAGTAATACTAATAGTATAGGCATTGCGTTGGGTTTGAACTTTCTTTCAACTTTCACGTGTTTATATAACTTGATCTGATGTGACATTGTCATTGTCATTGTCATTGTCAATGATCTCCACGTGGGAAACTTGCACTGGCAGAGAGTTCAAAAATCTAAAAAAGCAAAAAAAAAAAAGCTAAAAAGTTTCCATGTAATGTATACTATACATTTCTACTATTCCATAAACTTGTACGTATACACTGCCAGCCTGACCTGACTAAATACTAACTACAACTACGAATCCAATGTGGAATCGTATTATCTTCTGAATCCCCTGGTTTCACCAAGTCCAACGTGACTTAGTGTGACAACGTCTGTCGAAATCAAACCCCGCCCCAATAGATTAGAGTTTCTGACGCAACGCGAGCGGAGCTCGAAAATGTGCCGAGTCAGAAACGGCTGGCCGCTGGCGTACGAGAGCATACACTGCACAACATTCATGGTCAATATTCAATATTCAATATTCAATATTCAATCCCTGGGATACTCACACTCATGTGTGTGACAATCTCCTCTTGCCGATGTCAGGATGTTGTCAATAGAATCGCGGTGTTATCCCTTTCTATTTCTGTCCGCTTAATTTTGGCTTTTTTCCAACAACCAAGAACAACAACAACTCTGGGGACAGACAGGCCACATCAGCCTCCAGCTCAATAAAATCAAACCACTAATCCATCTTCTGCACCTGTCGGGCACCGCATTCTCGTCTATCGCCCTTACGGTGCGTTCTTTCCTAAAAAGAATCCCCCAACTCTCAGAAATATCAGACATGCAGATGTTGACAGTCCATCATCTCCGTATCCATTACCTCTAGCGCCGGCCTTCGCTCGGTTCTATCGCCAGAAAAGCAATCTCTCCATCTCCATCTCCATCTCCGTCTCCCTCTCACTTCACACACCCCCTTCACGTTTACTAGGCTATCGCTATAAAAACAGTTCACCTTGTAAGTTTTGCTCAAACAATCTCTGTCCCCGTGCATTTTCTTGTGTACAGTCTATCCGTACCGCTCGCCATAGCATCTGCGACTTGTTCCTGTAAGTTCTCATAGTGTAACCCTGCCCGCGGAGTGGTGGAGGGATCCGCCCTCCGCTCCATACCGTTTATTTCCAGCGCTGCGGGAGGGTTTTTCTTTGCGGTGTGTTGGTTCAGAGTTTTTCTGTGAGCTATTTCTTTCCCCTTGTTCTGCGCATCCGCATCACTCGCCCTGCCCCACCCCGCGCTCGATCTTTGAACTTGGAACTGATTCCTGTGTTATCTATCAAGGATGAATGCTGCGAGCACCACTTTTACTTTCGCGTTCGCTTTGACTTTCACTTTCCCCTAACGGTATCTAATCGTTAACGTTTACATAACACTTAATGTAGGTGCATGTTCCTCACAGTAAAGCCAAAGTTCTGGTACCTCTTGATGTACTCTGACGCGCGAACGCTCGCCTTATCTGCTAGGATGGCTCTGAATCCGCTTCAATGTCCACAAGCACCGGCATTTCGAATTCCGCGTTTGAATGAGCTGGAGTGCTCATCCAGTACCTCTGGTCCGAGTCTACCTCCGCTCAATAACCAGGTCGTTCTGGATCTAGACCAGCGGCTGCAAGTACGTATACCCATGTCGTCATTACAGCAAACACTCATGCTCACGCTTCTTCAGACATATGCTACACAGTGAATCAGTCGTTGGCAGCTCCAAGTCCTTTGGCTGCGCGATGACAATGTATAGCCTTGTCCTTGACATTGACAAACACTGACATTCAGCTTTCTGGTCCGGGGGAATGAGCCCCTTTTCACAGACCACATTTATATGCCAAAGTGCTGCACTCTAGATTTATGTCTTGCAAAAAACATGAACTGCGAGCAATGCCGAGTGCGTCATGCTGAAGAACCACTTGTGGGACCCCCTGCTCTCCGCCGTCTTCTCGAATAGTATCGTGTACGTATCTTTATCTGAAAAAGTTGGCCTGGGGAAATCAAAGCTAACATATAGTGCTATCACGCGGTTGGCATCGCGTGGATTTGCTGGCCTCGGGTTTGCATTCTACCAAAAATAAAATGTAATCAAAATTAAAACAGGTAATTTATTAAACGCGTATTCAGATGTTTTGGCACCGACACAGCCTACCTTCGATTTCCCAACAAAGTCTTGAGTGATGTTCTTGGAATTGAGCGGTAGAGATGCTGTGAATTGCCTGGCTGGTCCGTTGAAGTGAGTTTATGGTTTTGAATGTATTTCGATTGTTGAACGTTGATCCCTCTGTTAGGAGGAGACCCGGAGACGAGGCGGGAGAGAGAGACGAAGGACCAGAACGTGTTGGGTGTGCTAACAAAGAAGGAACTGAGGCTACGTAGCTACGGGTGTGTCTACAAATACTGTGTGATATGTGACTACAGGCACGTGTGTGTGTCTACGTTAGAGGGAACTCTAACATCACCCCCCTCTTAAAGGTGGGCGTCCGGGATGTTGTGGAGGCGTATGTAATTGTTTAGTACTTCAGAGTTAGGGAAGGATGAGTGGCTTGACCACGAAGCGTCTTCCTCTGTGCAGCCATCGAGCAGCACGAGGAACTGTGTTCCACTGCGCAGGGCCCTGTGGCCGAGCACACTTGCAATGTCTGGGGGTGGTAACGCGGGGGGAGGTGTTGGTGTCGCGGGTGAAGTTTGGGAATCGAATTCTGCTGGTATGAAACGGGAGAGTTTAGAGACATGGAAAGTAGGGTGGATCGACCACGAGGCCGGTAGGTCGAGGGTGTAAGACTGGATGCCAACGCGTTTCGTCACAGGAAAAGGTCCGTGACGCTTAACATCGAGCTTTTTAGACGGACGTGAGGACTTGATGTCGGAGGCGCTGAGCATCACCATGTCGCCAACATTGAAGACGGGTGGAGCGCGGTGAGAGGTGTCATAGGATCGCTTCATTGCATCAGCGGCGAGGTTTAGCGCTGAAGCGGATTCCTTCGCGAGGGAATCCATTTGAGAGGCGAATTCAAGAGCTTTGGGGACACGGTCGTCCGAGAGGCGTGCGGGTTGCAGGGTTCGGCGGGGGTTGGAGCCATAGTTTAGGAAGAAGGGCGAGAAGCCAGTGGACGAGTGAATCTTATTGTTGATAGCAAATTCGGCGCATGCAAGCCATTCCACCCAATCATTTTGCCTGTTATTCACAAAGATCCGTAGGTATTGTTCGATTTCTTGATTGACGCGCTCAGTTTGTCCGTCTGTTTGAGGTCGAAATGCGGTGGACGCGTTCTGTGAAATGCCTAGCAGGTCGTTGAGGGCCCGAGTAAAGTTTGACAGGAAGATTGAACCACGGTCGGAGATGATGCGTCGTGGCAGTCCGAAGTCTTTCCAGACATGGTCGCGGAAGAGGCGCGCGAGACCCTCAGAAGTGATTGACTTTTTGCATGGGATGATACGAACCATTTTTGAGAGTCTATCGACGACGACAAAGATCGAATCGAAGCCGCGAGATTTAGGTAAGTCCACGATGAGATCACAGGAAATGATCTCCCAATTGGAGGAAGGGATTTCGTTGGGGGTCAGTAGGCCCGCGGGCGCCATCCTCAGAGGCTTAGTTGATTGACAGGTGGGGCATCCATCAACGTAACGCTTCGCGTCTTTTGATAGTGACGGCCACCAATAGTCGCGCAGGACGAGTTCCATGGTCTTCATCCGGCCAGGGTGGCCTACGGATTGGTGATCATGACAGTCGGCGAGTATTCGTTGACGCAAGTTGCCTTTGTTTGGCACAAAGATTCGGTTATGCCATGAAAGCAAGCCGTCGTGGAGGGACCAGCCAGGCAGGTTCTTGTGCTTTTCCCACATTTCAGTGATTTGGTGCTGGTGAGTTCGAATGTCAGCCAGGACGGGGTCATCCCCAATTGAGCATTCAGCAGTACGTCGAATGTGTTCTGGGCGCAGTAAGGTGACGTTTTCGTTGTCGCCAACACCTTTATCGTAGTCGGGGCGGCGGGACAACGAGTCTGCGCAGATCATGGTCGGGCCTGGCTTGTGGACGAGTACGAAATCGAATTCAGCGAGCTGCAGGGACCAGCGAGCCTGACGACGGTTCAATTTCTGAGCGGTCATGAAATACTGAAGGTTCTTGTGATCGGTGTGGATCTCAACAGGAGAATCGGAGCCGTGGAGGTAGCGTCGCCAGTCATCGAGAGACCTCATGATTGACAGTAGTTCGCGGTCATGTATCTCGTAGTTGCGCTCAACGGGACTGAGGGCTTTTGAAGCAAACGCGACCGGTTGCCAGGAATTGTCAACAAATTGGCTGAGCACCGCGCCGGTTGCGTATCCAGAGCTGTCTGCCTCTATGCGGAATGGGGCACCGTCGCGGGGAAGAAGTAGCACCGGGTGTGAAGCGCAGGCGGATTTGAGCTCGTTGAAGGCGGATGTTGACAAATTGTCCCATACCCAAGGCGCCGAACCACCCAGGGCATGCAGGGGAGCGGCAATGCGGGAGAAGTTCTTGATAAACCTACGGTAGAAGTTGACGAAACCGAGGAACTGTTGGACGTCCTTACGACAGCGCGGGATTGGCCAAGAGGTGATAGCGTCAACTTTCTTGGGATCCATGGACATTTTCCCGTGGCCGACAATGACGCCCAAGTATTCCACACGGTCCTGCTCAAAACAGCACTTTTCTGGCCGCAGATAAAGCTTGTTGTCCTCCAGAATCTGCAAGACATTGCGGACAAGATGTCGATGGGACTGGACATCATCAGTGAAGATGAGGATGTCATCCATATATATCACGACATGGCCGCCAGCAATGAGATCCTTGAACAGATCGTTCATCATATTCTGGAAGGTAGCTGGTGAGTTTGTCAATCCAAAGAACATTACAAGAGGCTCAAAAAGTCCAAACTCCGTGATAAAGGCAGCCTTGTGCTCATCGCCTTCCCTGATACGAATGTTATTGAAACCCCAGCGGACGTCAAGTTTGGTGAATACTTTCGCGCCTTTAAGCTTGTCCATGAGGTCAGAGATGAGCGGCAATGGATAGCGGTTCTTGATCGTGATATCGTTCAGGCGTCGGTAGTCTTGCACAGGGCGCAGTGAGCCATCCTTTTTCTGGATGAAGAAGAAAGGGGCGGCATAGGGAGAGATGGAGTCCCGTATACGGCCAGTGCGTTTTTCCTCTTCTATCCATTCCTTGACCTTCGAGGTTTCAGCGGGCGACAGACGGTACGGCTTTGCTTTGAACGACTTTGCATCTGGTTTCAGGTTAATAGCATGATCCCATGGGCGACGGGGTGGGAGCTCGTCAAACTCCTCTTTGGAGAAAACAGGTGCAAATTCCTTCAGGTAGCGGTCGGGATATGAAGCTGCTTCACGTTGAGTTCGCAAAAAGTGAGAAATGCGGTGGTCGCATGAGCCATGGACTTGTTCGGACGTGAACTCATTGAGGTCAACCGCGCACATCGATTCACCATCGGCAAGTTCACCAGCAAAGGCGTCAGCCCATTCCGCAGCAGAGACCGGCGTGAAGGGGCCCGGGCTGTCATCAAAGATGTCGTCTTCACGGAGCTGGGGTCCTTCGCGGCAAACATTCACGGTTTCGCCATCAGGGTGCGAAGTCGGCAGCACGTCAGCACCACAGGACGTGGGGCAGCGTGCAAAGCAGAGCTTGGCCTCTCGCCAGTCAACAAGCGGATTATGGAACCAGAGCCAGGAGTGCCCGAGGATGAGGGAAGATGATCCCGTGTTGGTGACTGAAAGGCGGAGTCGCTCAACATGGTTTTCAATGCGGATGACAAGGTAAACAACATCTGTGATAGCACCGTTGGCATTGCGAGTTCCGTCTGCATTGTAAACGCTAACGGGGTGGGGCAGCCGCTCAGTCACCCATCCATTGAGTTTGACAAAATCGGAGTGCACGTAACAACCAGTGGCACCGCTGTCTAAGAGCGCTTTCAGCGACACCAAAGAGGTCGAGCCTGGGGGTGCAGCCGACATTGGAATGTCAAGGCATTTACTCCCCATGCGGGAGATGTAGTCGCGGGGCTTCTTGAGCTGCTGGAGGACTTTGGCGGCGTCGGTCCAGGGGAGATCGCAAAGAGCAGCAATCAGATCATCGTCAATGTCGTCCCAACGCTCCTTTGGGGCCCAGGATTTGAGCAGGCTCTCGGTTCGCCAAGGCGTGCTGCGTAATCGGCGCAAGTTGCACAGGACGGTGCGGACAGGTGTAGGGATTGAAGGCGGGCAGTCTGTGTGGTCAGCGACGGGCGGGCTGCAAAGTAGAGAGTCGCGTGGGGCCGGTGGTGGACTTGCATCGTGTGTCATAGAGACAGATGCATCATCGTGGGCGGAGGTTTGTTGAGCAGGCTTGGTTGGCGAATCTTCATCCGAATCATCAGAGGCATCTGGGGCTTGCAGCTCTGGTGGATCATCCTCAGGACAGGATAAAAAGAGGTCTGAATATGGAATGCAATCGGGTGCCATAGTTGGAGGTTGTGGGTGCGCGGGCAGGAGTGTTGGTGTCGGGTAGTCGGAGTTGGGTGATGTTGTTGAAGAAGAGGGCTTGTCAGGAGTCAATACAGAATTGGATAATGAAGGTTGAGGGGTCGCGTAAACAGGTAACACGGGCAGAGGTACGGATTTTGGAGACAATGCAACATGCAATTTGGGAGTAATTACAGGGTTGTTGTACAGAAGCGGCGAGGACGTACTACTCACTCGACGCAAGAAACAAAATCCGAATCATCAAACAAGGCACTTTCGTCAACATCAACGCATCGAATCTCATGCTTGTCGTCATCAGGCAAAGCATCAAAGCACTCGAGGACGGCCCGAGCTCGTTCCAGTTTTGCGCGTGATTTGCGTTGGAATTCGAGATCTTTGGGTTTGGGGCAGACTCGCATGAAGTGGCCAAATACGCCGCAGTTAAAGCAGGGCAGGGCGGCACGTCGATTCGGAGCAGCGGAGATGTTTGCAGGTAGAGTCGCGTTGGGGGCAGGAGCAGCGGGGCGGGGGTTGCTAGACTTTTGAACAGTGGAAGGGGTGGAGGTGAAAGAAGGGGGAGGACGCCAGGTGGCGGTGGTGTTGACGACCGGAGTCACCGTGGCATCAGTCTCACGCAGTCTGTGAGCCATCAAGATTGCGGCACTCTTCCATTCCGCGAATGTGGGCATCTCACGGTGTGTTCGTCCAATCTCCTCCATAATACGCTTATCCAAGGCCATTTTGAAGCATTGGATCAACGCTTCGTCGTTAAACTTGGAGCGAAAGGCAAGGTTCTCGAAGATAATAATGAACTCTTGAGTGGGCGTGGAGTTCTGACGGATGCACATGATCTCGCGTGCCGCGCGTTGTTGCGAGAAATGGAACAGGAAGGAGTCTTTCACGCGCTCCTCAAAGTCGGACCAGTTGGTTAAGACGCATTGCCCAGACTCTAGCTCTTCAATGAGCTGGTTACGCCAGACAGCGGGCGTGCCGGTCTTGAAAGAACTGAGAGCGGTGCGTACTTTGGAATCAGTGGTTTTGTATGCTTCGGGGTCGGAGTGAAAAAAGTTACGCCATGAGGCCAGCAAGTCTTCGACAGTATCAGAGGAGCCGTCGAAGGCACCTGGAAAGGGCACCTTATAAGCGCGTGAATCACCAGAGCGGGCGGTAGAGGTAGTCGCAGAGGAGTGGGTAGAGGTTTGGAGTTGGGGTAACGCGAGGAATGATTTGAACATAGTTTCGGCTTGTATACGCGACAGTTCGAGAATATCTTTCATAGTTTCTTTATTGGATTCCTGGCTAGCCTTAATGAGAGCGATAATGGCAGGGTCAATTCGGGACACAGTGTCGTCATCACTACCGTCACGACCACGACGGGGGGAGACCGAACGACCTTTACTTTTTCCGGGAGGCATGAGTGCAAACGATAAGCGAGAAGCGAATTAAAAAAAGGAAAGAGAAAAAAACAGAGAGGGTGGGTGTATGCGCCAAAAGGGTGAATATATGCGCTTCTAATCGGAGGGTTCAAGGTCAGGTAAGCTGTCTGGGGTAGAGGACCTGGAGAAGAGAGGAGAGCTGAGAATATCGTCAAGGCGGGCGTGAAGTCCAGACAAAATAGCAGGGCTAAGAGAGGTGGTAAAAGCCAGATTATCAATGCGGCGAGACAGAGTAGCCAGACAATCTTGTAGGTCGCGAACGCGATCAGCCTGGTCGTGTAGGTAACGCAACTGTCTTTCAGCGGAAGCGAGAAGGTCTCTGGTATGTGAGATTGACCGTTGACAGTCTATAACAGCAGCAGTAAGTCGCCGAAGGGTATCAAAAGATGCACCCTGGTTGGAAGCAATACGCAGGGTTTCTTCGTGCAACAAGAGGTCTCTTTGCAAAAAAAATAATTGCCAAGAGTAGCGGTCACAAGTGTCGGTACAGGCTTCGATATCCTGCTGGATGGGCAGGATCGAAGGGGAACGAGGTAGTCCAGGCAGTTTGGGAAACGGTGGTATTGAAATGCCAAAAGGCGATGAGAGAGGATGTTTTGAATGTGTTAGAGTTCCTTCTTGATGTTAGGAGGAGACCCGGAGACGAGGCGGGAGAGAGAGACGAAGGACCAGAACGTGTTGGGTGTGCTAACAAAGAAGGAACTGAGGCTACGTAGCTACGGGTGTGTCTACAAATACTGTGTGATATGTGACTACAGGCACGTGTGTGTGTCTACGTTAGAGGGAACTCTAACACCCTCCCAGTGTCGTTTGAAAGAAGCTTTCGAATTCGAAAAAATGACGGAACTAAATTCCCCAAGTTATCCACGCCTTATCTATACATATCGAAGAAACCCCGGCACATCTGGAATAGGGAAATGAAACCTTATCCAATTATCCAGCGGACTCGGCATTTCTGATCGAGTAACGTCGTTAATTATGCTAGCCATTTTCGACGAATCACAATACGCAACGAAGCAGATCGTTCTTGAATACCGAGGCGGGGAGATTAACTCATTGATAGAGACTTTAGGTTTGCAGAATGTTGGCCAACGGGACGGCGAGCGTTGCTTGGAAAATCAGCGAACGTTATGCTACAGTGTCCCTATGAGCTGTTGGCGTTTCAGTTGCTCGACTTCCTGCGGTGCTCTATCATAAATGTAGTCATGATATGAAGGGATACTCATCGGTATTTGTATAGACGCACTTACAAGTCGCCCAACGCCACTATGGTAGCCTGTCAACATCGACTGCGCATGTCAGAGATTCTGAAAACGACTCGGACCCAAACCCTCGATTTCTGGATATTTTATTCACCTGGTCGTAAGTACTGTTTGCTGTGGAATTCTGTCATTCACGAGTTCGATGGCACTAGAATTTTTTTTGCTTATGTGACAGGCCAATACTGTGGTACAACTAGCAGTGTGTAAGTACTTGTAATAATATTGCATTATTGCTGAATATCTATCAATTAGGGTGCTATTTCCGCCTTCGACAGTGTATTGTTTATTGCCCATCACCCAACTTTAATGCCACCATAAGCTTGACAATCACGTTTTGGTTCGTTCCATGTAAACACTGACCCCTTTGCCACTCAAGTACTCACCCACAACCAAAGTTACTCCCGCCATCACCTCAACAACTGATCATCACATCTGCGCGCTGCGTATACCCGAATTCTCATCTTCGGCAAGTTCATTGGTGGGTTCCAAAAAGGCGCGGGTAAATGGCGTGGAAACGCATCGTGATATGCTTTCATTTGCTTTACGTGCACCAATTGAAGTTTCTCTTTTGCAATCGGGGTATTTTGTCCTGTCAAAAATTTATCTGTTAATAGAATCTTCCTCACTTGCATGACGAAAATTTGGTGATTATGGCGCAATACAACATTGTAATATAACGTTGAGGACATTTCACTACTGTAGGTCTTTCACACTTGGGGTGTAGCCCAAATATGCAATAGAACCCAAGGCTCCAAAATGAACTTAATCGTTCTGATTATTTTTGCTATCTCGAGCTGATCAACGAAGCTTGCAGAATTGAAGTCAGAATACACGTTACTGAAATATGTTCGCCAGCGCTTTGTGATACAGTTCATTTAAGCAGGCGACTGTATCTCACTCAGCTGGAAGCATTATTAATTCTGGACAATTGGTCAGGTTCACGGGTACTGGGGTCCTGTCTGGGAGAAGACCTAATCCATGCCGTGGAGTATAGGTACGTCCACATTGGTGGACTGCCATTTTACTATCAATAACACACTATAAATAACACACAGGTGAGATGCTTTGAGCTGAACAATGACAGATCAGATGACTTGCATTACTTCGGAGCTTTGTGCAGCAGACCTGGGCGCTAGTGCATTGACGCCCTTCGGATCTCAACAGAAGTAAGCTGATATGACGATGTTGAAAAACTAGGCAATCTGCGAAAATGATCCGTTGTGTCTGCGCCACAGGGACTTGGTACATGAATGCCAGCCACAGACAAAAAAAGCCTTCATTTTATCCATGATAAATATTGTAAATGTATTCTGATATAGCGTAGGTGTACCAGCAACATTAACGTTCATTCAATCCTAATTTACTGTTCATATTCGGTGTAATTGAAGTAAGTCATGTTCCTCCTTATCATATACAAACTATTTTCGGTAGAACCTAGCACGTTGGGACATTAAACGCCATTTGAACAGTCACGGCATCATGTGTGCTACACATCTTCTTGGCTGCTCGCAAGGATACAGCCTCTGACGGAATATTTATGTGCATACAGTGGAAGCCTATAAAAGTACGTTTACCTTCATTGCTGTCCCCAGACAAGTTATCTCTACTCAGTCGCCACTAGTACCTCATGTCTTACACCGAAATTTCTGTCGACTTTTGCAACAATGGAGATGGTATCATTGAAGTCGTATACGATGACATAAACGGGTTAACGCAAAGATTTGTGGTTCGCCCTCAGCAATTTGTCCGAAGGAAGATGCCGATTTCCCAATCCATTTATTTCACCTTCAATCGTGGCCGATTCACCAAGAACGCGTCGTAAGTTAGATTCAATTATCATATGGAATTTTCTCATTTAACTGTGATAATATCCGTCAGGTTCAACTTTGATAATAACAAGACCATTGATGTCAACATGTACTTTGTATAAGAATAGTCACTTTGGAGACACAAGTACGTGCATTTCACAGCCTCATAGAGAGGTGAATTAACACATATGCATAGGATAGTTCTTACTAAAGCCTGACGGTGGTGGTGATTTATAAAATAAATAAAAAAACAAATATCGGACATTGCTTTGATTTGTGATCGATTAAATTGGTTCAACTATCAAATATAACCGTGACTTTTTTGTTTGAGTGGGCTTGTGGCCACGGAATACAAAGGGTATTGTAGTTGATAACTTTGCTTGTGTCTCAAAGTGCAATTAAATGTCTTACATTTCTGAGAGCCATCTATAAAAATTAATTTGCGATGTAAATCAGATTAATCAAGGCTCACCCTCAAGCTGCGCCTCGGATCATGCTTATTTTGGACATGTGAGTTGGGTATTTTTTTGGCTTTATTTATCAAAAGATCTCAAGAACGTGTATATCCTTGTTCCTTCTTAAGAATCAGTCTTTGAGGGCAGAAAGCATGCTTACAATTGAATCGATGTCCTTTTCAAGCTAGACTCAAATTAGACCAAGTCCAAGTTCCCACGAATGCCAATGCCGGACCACTCGCGCCGAGGGTGATGTCTCTTGAAGGGCTATTGATGGAGGGAGAGCGAGGCCAACACCTACTGGGACGGTAGCTGCCAGACAACACTATAAGCCAATTTACAGCACATTAAATATTGATTTTAAGTATGAATTGGCCAAAACAAGCCAACAGAAACTTTGTACATTAAACGCAGAACAAGGGATATGAGAAGAGGTTCAACGATGGCTACAAAAATACACCGGAGCGGGCAAGGACTTGTAGTATAAGCTTTTTGACCTGTAGCGACTTTTGTCTCAAAAATCATAAAAAGAGGAAATATGTAGCAAGTACCTGTCTCTTTGATATTGGTTGTTCCTCGAAGGTGACAGTTTGTAGAACTTTCCCATCACTGTAAAATGTATCCGGTAGAAAATCTTCTCTGTCGTCGTCGCTATCACTATCGTCGTCGTCATCGCTGTATTTGTCCTCGTCCGAGTACCCTGTTCTCCTCATGCCCTCGGATACGTCGTTGCCTTGATGCGTGAGTCCGAGCCTTTTTCTCATCCACTCGAGATGAATCTCATCAATCTCCGCTGCGTTGTTGTACTTCCTGACCCAATATTCCCTTTTCTCCGGTAGCTTAACGCGAAAAACCAATCAGAAAAACCAGTGCAGCAATTCAATAAAATATGCACTCACTTCCGAGAAGAGTCCTTCAATGGTAGTCAAAAGTTCCTTGACCATTGAGCTCCGTTTTTGGTAAGGGTTGTCAGTTAGCGCAATCTCTCTGACGTCCGTTACTTCTACTTTTAGGCTCTCGAACCCCTCAATTGCGATTCTCATTACCCTAAAGAGGCGCTGACAATTAACAATCCATGTTGAACAATAATTAGGATATCTTACTGCTTGATCTCCCTGAGCTTGTGAGTGCTCTGGCCAACCGAGATTTGATTGGCATGGGAGTAAATGTGAATATCGTAAAGCATCTTTACAATCTCGACAACCCGACCGTGAAAAGGCCGCCTAATGTTTGCTGCCAACTTGACGAGGTGAAGAATTTCTTCTGATGTACTGACATCAGTATGCTGTAATTTGAGTAATAGTCCCCTGACGGTCCTCCATTCTTCTTCAAGTGGCGCTAGGTTTCCTAAAGTTTCACCAGATATAAATTGTGAAAGAACATTGGTCGTCAAACTAATGCCAATCATCGTTCCATGTCGCAAATTGAAGCTTTATAAAATGACACTCACCTTTCTACTGCCCGCCACACTGCGTGGCTTTTAAAATAGTCACGCCATTCTGTCGATATTGTACCTGCCGTAATCAGAGAAAAAGGAACATATGCAAGCATAATTGTCTTGATTCCAAGGGCAGCAAGATTCTGTATGTCAAATAATGAATCAGTTTCGTAAGATGTACTGAACGAGGAGAAACGACCTCTGGAAACAAATGATTGATTAGTTTTTCAGCCAGTTCCCCAATGGCCATGCGTACACTGGTCAACAGCTTTCCATTAAGCCTGTATAAATTAGTTAGCCTGTATAACGCAGCGATCCCTCGAAAATAATTACGGTTGATCAATATCAACATCCATTAATTTATTGGAAGAGATATATGCATTCAAGGCTTTAATCGTGTCAATATCGTCCGTCCTGCGAGACGTACTAGCATCTGCCACAAGATAGGGCTGCAAGCCGCCAGATAGGATCTATAAAGAGTTATACAATAAACCTTGGGCTAAGAGCAAGGAGAAATGGACACACTGTGAAATGCTCGTCGGCGAGATCCTTTAGGGCATTACGGAGCATTACCCTATCATTTTCCATTATTTCTATAAACATGATGGCCGACTCGATGCCATCTGTCGGTGGAAGATGATCACGTTTAATGTCTTCTGGGTGGTTGACGTAGAAATTCAATAAAATCCTTTTAATTTGGAATTACTTGAAAAAGTCAAGATATAGCCAATGAGCTTGTTCGTACCTCTCTAGAACCGGTATAGCAAGCGTGTAGTGATCGAATACCGCCCATTCCGCAGTGTTTGCACTTTGAATATGCGTTATGGAACTCAAAATGGCGTTGTATATTTTTGATGCCCGAAAGTATACTTGGTTTGACGAGTGCACATCGCGTACAAACTTGCTGATGGCAGTGGGAATATAATGCCTAAGGAGAACCTCGATTAAATTTGTGGCTGGGAAGCCCTCCGGAACGTCGGAAGCTTGATTGATAATTGTGAGGCTAGTGATCGTCATTGTATCCATAGTGTTATTATCCAAGTGAAATTGACGCTAGGACTTTATCAACCTCAGTGCGCGGGTTCTTCGGGTAAACAAACAGCAAATATTTCGCTGGGACCTTCCAGAGTCACATTTATAGTTTTAACGAGAATAACAACGGTATGGAACCCGATAGCTGGGTTTTCGTTCCGAATTGTAGCGAATTGAAAAGCGATTAGTACCTCATATCAATAGATCGGTGGATAGCCTGAGAAGTAGATGATGCTGAAAAGAGTTCACAATTAGCTGATCCAAGTAAATATCTATTATTCATGTGATTTCATATTGTACAGATAACAGTCATGAGACCTCACAAAATGACCCACGAGTGCTTATATTAGGAGACCTTGCTTAAAATTAGCCGGGCGCCAATGTCATTTATCCGAGAAGCGCTGAAGGCTGGCATACCTAGATAGCAATGTTGTCCCTCATTCATGGCGTAAGGGCCGACATTCCCTTGCACAATGCCTTCCCAAAGCCATGAGTCCAGATAGATAATCATGAAACTTCACATGATAGCTAATGCCACACGAGCGTAAAGTAATTATATTCACTGTTCTGTCTCGTTCGACCTCCTGTTTCACCAGTTATTTGAAGTGAATCGATACATCCATATCTTGCTTGCTTGAGAAATTTTGCCTATGATAGGTTCAGGTCAGCTCCAAGCCAATGACAAAAATATTGGTAGATATACTTGATGTGATTTCTTTTCTGCGAACCGCACTTCAGACTGAAGTAGTAGTCGGTATGGGCAAGAAGCTTTCTAGGTTGCCTTGAGATTTCACCTGGCTGCAGAGACCCATTTTGGATAGGAGCGGGGCCATGAGTCCTGATAGCATCCAGGTCGGGATCAGGATCGAGATACATGAAATCGATTATATCCCTTTCATTCATGTTCATGAGCGTAACATCGACTGTGGTTTTTGGCCAACCACCTGGCGGCGCAATACAACGAGCAGGAACCCGTTGCTTACTCGAGCGTGGTGTAGACTATGTAATGCATCAGCGTATGTTCATCAATCCCAGATACTTGATCAAGACACTTGCCTTACGCCGTACCTGTTCCCGCACAGACAAAATATCCTTTCCATCAGCCCACGTGTTCACGACCTCATCAAACTCTGGTGGTTCCTCATACACCTGGTTATACTTGAGTTCGTAAACCTTGTTTTCTTTACCCGATAACCACTCCCAGACGGCATTAACCATTTCTTTCAAGGTAAACCCACTTTTGTGCAAACCTTTAATAGGTTCTGAATATTGTCGAGAAAGCTCCTCAAGCCCCATTTGCTCAAGAGCGTACCCAATGATGAAAGCGGAAAGAACGCGAACGTCAAGCAGGGGAACAAGTTTTCCCCTGCATGTCATATGAACTCGACAAATTCTAACAGAGGTGAGAACAAACTTACTTACCTGGTGATTTTTGCCAGGGCTAAGTAAAAATCATGGGCGTACTGTGCAGTACACTTTAGTTTGTATTGTCCCGCACGATAATAAATCGAAAATTGTACATACATCGTTCTCGTTACTCAGCACAGGCTCGCAAGCTACAATCAGCTATTGTTGAAATGAAGAAAAAGTCACCACAGTGCTGCTGAAACGAACTAACAAAAATGATGTACCATCGTTATCCCCTGTTCTGCCATCTTCTTTGCGATCTTCAGAGGGTCATGACCTAAACCAATTTATTAACTTTGTCGATATCAAGGCATAAATTCACCTACCGTTTGGATCTCCCTGCGGGAATTCATCATCTTCTTCGCCAATCCCATGTGGGGCGGCGTCCGTAATTAAGATTACCAGCTTTGCTGCATCAGTCCTCCATTCAAGCCTAAGACTATGCTCCAATGCAGCAGTAACGGCTTCAGGATAATCCGAGCCTCCATTAGCCTCCAGGGACCTGAGATTATGGTAGAATTGTTCGACGTCGAATGTAAATCCACCAAAGTCCTTGGTAACGAAGTCTTCATCTTTACCATGATCACAAAACGCAATCAGGCCAACGCGCATCCCCTCTTTACGCGTATCGAGGTTCCCGAGTCCTTGGATGACACTAACAATCTCCAAACAACGACTGACGGTCCCTGAGATGTAAGGAGTTTGACTTGCCGTGCAGTCATGAATAAACAGAAGATCGCTATTAAGGATAAGCATTGTATGAAATGCTGCGCCAAGTAAATCGGTGCTCACAGAGATTTGGGACCACTGGGTGGGGTCGTAACTGGTGCCTCTGGAGTCGGTTTTTTGTTCTTTTTTTGAGTTTGACGTGGCTTCATCATCGTTTAGGGTGGACTGGAAGTGGCGTCTCTGATAGTGGAAGTGGGATTCAAACAGAAATTTGCCAACGGAAAGGATACCGACCAGATATAAAGGCAGTCTCCGCGATGCAGCCTCATGTACTACCTGTTTATTTTCAGTTCCCCAGTGATAATCTAACAGAGAAAATTCGTTAAAACATCTTCTATTCTAATTGAACTATTTTGGGTGCGAACACGACCGCGAGTTCTCTTCGGTGGCACAAATCTGAGGTGGTGTGACTGAGGGTCAATATAATACCGAAGACATCTCAATGTAGAAGTTTCAGACCTGGCATGTGGGTTCAATACCGCACAAAATTCAATCCGAGTGTAGCTTAGCCGCCGATGCATTTTCAGGACTTCCGTTATCTCGAGTTGATCGCCAAGCGCCCAAAATTCATTTCCGAAGTCCATCTGATATAGGTCTCAATTCCTGCATTAGTCCGACCGGTCCTTCATGGGTTTTAATAGTGCGTTTGAGTAAACATTAATGCACCAGGGATAGGGGATAAAATTGGGTATGAACGGACATGCGTACTGGGGTCCTAGAGAAATTTCCAAGTTTACGTCTGTCGCGTTTCAACAAATTGAATTTGAACTTTGATCATAACGGCCCGAAAGTTTTGGTCACTTACCGGCTCCTGTACTATGTATACAGACACGCCCTGACGTAGGAAACCAACCGTTCCAATACTCCGTGAGTAGTACACCCCTTTGCAGGTTATGAACAAAGGCTGTAAAGGTACGCCCGTAAAAGTGAGTTCAGTTATGAGCGGTGGACAAAACGGAAGACGTACCAGACGTCGGTCACGCCGACTACGATCTTCTCAGTGGCATAGAGCATGAATGAGGAGGAGGAGAGCGTCGGGGGGCGCGAAACTGGGAAGAGACTGAAGCCCAGGTCCTTGACTTGTGTGACAAGCCTGCTGTATCTGTTCTTGACGGGCCTTGGGTCTCTACATGGCGCAGCGGTGGAGTATGGGCGGTGAGAGGCATGTTCGCGTGTTCGACTGCTAGAGAAAATTCAAGACGTACGTAGGGGTGACAGGCGACCGGTGCCGTCCGTCGTCGTGAAGGCAGAGGGTGTAACAGGGGGCAATATGAGCGGTCTATGAAACTCCTCGACGGCGTGTATGGGGAGGCAGGGCGATGGGCAATAAGATAATCATGGCCTACTCGTTTTCGGGCCTGAGTCAACGACCGACATACGAACATCAACAGGCAATGTGTACGCCCAAACAACGCACCGCACTAGATATTCGAAATTTACTCATTGAGTATACAGCAAGACGACCAGCTCTTGAATGGATTGTGGGGTGGTTGGATGGTGTGCAAGATATGATATATCGTTGGGAAAGATGTGGCGGGCATGCAAGACAAGCAGCGCGACTCTCCTCGTCGTTGTGGTCGTTGTGGTGGAGTCTGGGCAACGTAGCCGACAAGGCAGGAAAGTAGATCACGTAATCATCACTCCTATTGTGCGTCCATCGTCTTGAACCATTAAGGCACCTTGTTTTTTCGGTTACTTATTGTTTTGTTTGCGAAATGCATTCATCGAGGTCGTCGATACCATTACCTGTTTCTCTTTGCCAAATATCTGCTTTCAGAATACAAAACGATTAGTCTTCACATATGGCATCCCGGAAACGACAGGACCGCCCCATCATGCTACATGTTGCATCCGGCAAAAACATAGACCTGGTAGAATTGGCCTCGTCTTTACCACTGATCCATTTACCTCAATGGATTTACCCGATGGCGGACGTTAAAGAATGGGATGAGATAGAGGCTGTAGTTCTTAGAGGGATGGATGAGGTCCTGCGAGAGCGAACATATCGGGATTGTCTTCAATGCATTCACAGCGAAATCGCAATGGAAATCGACTTGGAAAATGATAGCAGATCCGCAACGAATTGGGGTTCCACAGGTGCGTAGAAATTCTCTGTGTATCATTCTCTTCCGAGGCTAACTTGAGCAGCGCGACACGAGAGCCGCAGCAATGCATCGTTCCTCGCCTTAAAGAGCTCTTTTGGACAGCACTCTCAACATTCACTTGGTATGCAAACCCTACAGAGTCACCGGGCACGATAAGCGCCACAACCCCTGTTCTCGATGGGCGCATTAGAAAACGAAAACGCGCCGGTGAAGCTAGCCAATCCAACGGTTCATCCCACTCTTCAGAAACATACTCTATCGACGAACGTCCTCGTAAAAAAATCTCGGTGCGAGAGTACTTCAGCGTCCTCTGAGGACGAGTCTACATTACATGTTCGATTCTCTGAGCACACGATCAACTCATCCAACTCTGACGATCTGTCCTATTCTCCTTCCGACAGATCTGACATCGATAGTTTCAGTACATACAACGACTTTCCACCTCAGACTACACCTCCTGAACTGTCCCGGGGTTACAAGGTGTCGGATTCCTCTGATACAGACATGTATTATTCAGAAACCGAGGACTGGAAGGACTATCCAAGCGACGACTCGTCCTCTTCAGTAGATTAGAATTACTCTCCTCTGACATACAGCATGGAAGATATTTTGGAATATACCACTGAACTACCCTCTCTAGACCCATATCATCATAAAGATCCGAAATCGACCAGGAGATCGACATATTGCGCTCCGGCTCACCCTGCGACCTCATCACAACCTCAGACTCAGACTCAGACTCCCTCATCTGGGAGACGACAAACCTTCCAGTTTTGATATGGCTATTAGTATCACTAAGTATCAAGCTGGGCCTTTTGATAGTACGTCGCCCAGAAGCAAGCGACGTAGCGTGTGGAATGCTTTCCAAGATGCAATCAGGAACCCACAGCTCTATCCGCAGATGATTATGGAATGGGCGTATACGGACGTGGACTCCAGAATCCATGATACATTTGCGTCAGACCTATTGGACTACGAATTCACTAATTTAAAAGGTACAAGGCGGGGTTTGGTATGACCGTTTCAGGTCGCTCAGATGTTCTGGTAATGCTGCTATCAGTGTGCAGTAGACCTATATACTGTCGTCGCTAATCAACATTCTATGAACTTCATCAACTTCATCTTGTTCACAGACATCTTCGATCTCAAATTCTTCAAGCCACGGCAAATAACGAGCCATCGTAAGTGACGCCCGAACGAACGGGTCTCTATCCAGAAGTGCTACTAAAAAACCTTTCGCTGGTTCTGTAAAAGCAGGTTGATAAGCATATACAAAAGACAAACGTTTAGAGATACCTGATATCTGGACATCTAATCCCGCAAGACACCCTTCGTCCACTTTGAACGTCGAAAGCCACTCGAAAAACTCTATATCTGACTCTAAATCCATTTGCTCAGGAAGAGAGTTAATGCCAGCCAGCCTGGATAGCATCAAAATCCTATAGCATGATAAAATAACTGAAAAAAAAAAAAAACTCACATTGTAAGAACAGTAATCCCAACACTCCAACTATCCACCCGGTCGCTGTACAAAAACGGTCCGCATTTTTTGCCTAGCTCAGGAGCGAGGAAGCGGTTAGTTCCAACGAGCGTCTATATCAGGCTTTAGTATGAAACTTATACAGAATGAAGAATACAGAAAGGGGAGGGGAGGGCTGACCTCGGATAGAAAAAAAGGGCCTTTTGCTGATACAGCCAGACCGAAATCGGCGATTTTGACCACTGGGGGTTTTTCAGATGTGAGTAAGATATTCTGTTAATTTTTTATTTTCGTCAGAGATGAAGTTGAGGATGTCAGGAGAAGTAGGAATTGTACCGTTGGCTTGAGGTCTCTGTGTATGACACCCATCGAATGCACATGCTGTTCAATTTTTAGTACGATTAAGTTTGTGAAAACGGTCTTGAAATACCGTAGCGTACCGTCATCGCAGAGCATATCTGGTAAGCAATTCTTTTCGACTGGGATTCCGCTGCATTTTCGGGTATAGTAAGTTACTTATCAAAGTCATTAAATTGCGATGGGACTTACACAGTCGGTGATGTATGTTCAAGTAAGTCTGTAAATCCCCGCCGTCCACGTATTCCAAGATCATATCTGCAGTACTTTAGTCAGAATTACAAACACATATACCCGAAAGACGTACTGATACTATTATCATAGTGATAATACACCTCGTAGAGTCGGACGACATGGTGATGTAAGCCCACCTGTCTCATAGTGTAGATCTCATATGTCGAGCGCGGCCTGTTAGCCTTCAAATGGAAAGGCTTCGCTACCCTCTTTACCACGCGTATCTCGCCAGTCTCTTTATTCGTAACCCGGCTGACGGTAGCATAACCACCATGCCCAACCTCCTCGCCAATAGCGTACGTGCTATGAAAGCCGTCTGAGGGCCCAACATCGGCGGTGTGTTGGTATATGTACTCTAGTATGATATTCTCAGCTGTTGTCGTGGAGGAGTATAACAGTAACGTACGATAGTGAAGTCCGAATTGGAGTTTATCTCCAGAATTCAATTCCTGCCACTTGGCTTTGGGAATCGGCACGTCATTAATCTGTGATTGTCAATGAAGAGATTATACGCAGATTTGAAAAGATGTACTTACCAATAGACCTCGTTCAGTCAAGTTCACAACCGAAACTTTACTACGCGCATATCTATTTCCTGCCCAAAACACCCTACATTGCTGATTGGCTACAGTGTTATAAAATACAGCTCAGTACCACAATACGAAATCAAAGGCGATGCAAACTAACCAATTCCAGGTCCGTCTAATACAATGTCGCACCTGTGACAGCTCCCTACGATGCAGTCCTGACAATTCTTCGGAAAGTAAATCCGAATCAGGTGTGTACCGGCGTCCATTTCCATTGGCTCGAGATATCCAAAAAAATGCATGTTAACGTCCTTCTCAACGTTCGTCTCCAGATAGTAGTCATCAGATTGACTGAAATCCATGTTCAAATTTCGCAATGGCTGTGAATCTGATGATACAATCGACTTGGTAAAGGTACGAGGAAGGTGTTCCTGAGTTGAACTTATATCTACACTTTTGCTGAGTGGCAGAAATCCTCTTTGATTATTTGCCTTGTCTCATTGAGTGGTATAGCAACGTATCTAGCTTGTGTACAGGGCCATGATAAGGGCCACTGGTTTCTGCTTTCTAACTTACGGTCCAAGGATTACTCGAGTGCAGCAGTCTCAATACCCTGGGACCGTTTCAAAAAGAGTAAATGTGAACGAGGGAAGCAAAAGGAGGACTCTATATATATCCGCGACCACGACTTTGAATTGCTCAATGAGCAATGAGCTGGCGATCAATCGGCATGTTTTTGATCGGAGATTTATTTGAGAATTTTCACCAACGGTTTTCGTCAGAATTTTAACTCCGTTTTCATTCTCCGCCGGAGCTCTCCCGAGTATCTGCAGCCGAGATTAGCAGTGACCACTTTACAACTTCAAGTTAAAATTATTAAGCTTGCTAGTTACCACTCTGAATAGCGCTGCTTGGACTGCTATGAAAAACACGAGTCATTCTCGTTGTCGGACCAACGTCGGATATTCTGAAAATCAGCCTTTCTGGATGATACACGGCAAGCAAACTGACAACCGGGCCTTTCGTGGGAGCGCAAACCTTCCTATTCCGGTATTCAGTGGCACGACCAAATCGGTTTCCAAGGCTTTTTGGGCCACTTAGTGACATTGTTCACCGCATTCGGCTAATCTTCAGGGGTACTCGTCTTTGGTGCCATTCGCTCGTCCTCCATCTCTTTCTTTCCTACCACATCCATCCCCGCGCGTTCTACCACAATCTACCTTCCAATACCCATCATGCAACGCAACAGAACCGTGCAAATTCCATTGCTAAACAATCCATACACGGAGGGCATTCAAATGTCCGATTTCAAAAAGCTACCATTGGACTTGCTGAAGGAATACGCGATTGTAAGCTCATCGCCTAACACTCTCATAGAGTGTTGTAGTCTGACGCGTCTTCTATAGTATTACAGACTACCCAGAGCGTCTGAGCTTTCTGCTGACGAGATTTATTCACTACTACGAGGACACAAATGGATTCCAGCGCTCAAACATCACGTTTGGATTCCACGACCTGATTATATGGGCGTAACCGTGTCAAGAGATATCGAAGACCTCGAAAAATGGTACACTGCCGCTGAGGAACGTGCTGCTGAACAGAAAACCGCGAATTATACACGCGATCCATGGGCTACCCGCAACCACTTGCGCAAGCAATGGGCGACGGCACAAAATAGGCGGAGGGAGGGATCTACGAGCAAGCGAAGTGAAGATGTAACTTGTGAAGTCGAAGGGTACGTATAATGATCTCTACTTTGGCTACGGATTTTATCTCATTCTATATTCTTTGGTAGACCGGAGGTAGAGACCCCAGCAAATATCCCCAGCGCTGAGCCGACTCCAGTTGTAGAGCTGACGGAGGCCCAGATTGCTCTTTCCAAGGCTCGAAAGGCCTTAACATCAAGCAACACGTATCGCAGGATTGGAAGACGCTCTATAGTCCTCGAAGGAGATATACTGCTGGAGGCTAAGACTCAGCAGGAGCAGCGACAGCAACAGAACCACTCAACCGCGGAAGATCAGACGCACGGTAATGGGGAGACAACAGCGACGTCGAACTTGGATCGCCAATCTACAAACCAAACACCATCAGCCTCTCCACCCCGAACTTCTCCAAAGAAATCTGCCACTCGAAAACGACGCGTAGTTCGTAAACTGCCTAGCGCATCTACTTCCCAAAATCCTAGCCAACACGATCACTCCGTACAGAGGACCTCATATCAGGAGGAGAATACGTCAGACAAATCTACCACAACGACGATACCTGAAGTGGAACCTTCTTCGGCTAGTAGCCCACCAGCACACATTCCAGCTTCCTCTGTTTCCACACCAGAGCAATCTTCCACTTTCAGCGATCACAAGAGGCTACTCATCCGGAAGGCCGACCCAGTACCATTGCCGGAACTGACCTTCGAAGCTCGCAACAAGAAGGAAACTGCAGCACCCCCACAACCACCTCTACGCCAAGACTTGGTGTATATAGCCTGCACTCTCCGCAGCAAAAACAAGGATGAGCAACAAGCGATGCTCAAGGGCCTACACGACGAGAAGAAGCATAGTGATGCATCCACGTTCACAAATGGATTCAAATTGATGTTCCCTGGGGCGTTGTCGCACGCAGTCTCATCGGGCGCATACGCCGCCGTATCTTCAATCCAGAATATCTTTGGTTCTCAGAGGTCGAGCAATAAACGCTCTCGCGCTCAGGTGGATGACGACGCAGAGGAAGTCAGGCAAGAATCAGACGCGGTCCACGATGATCTGCCTGTACACATGCGCAAGCGGGCCCGATGTGACGCAGGCCCGTCCAGGACTCACATTCGAGCTGGGCCGTCATCAGCGCCTTCGGACTCATCAATGCCTGTATTCACAAGCCCCAACCTCCTCGTTCCCCAACCTAGGAAGACAGTTGATCGTCTCGCGGGCTACTATCGCGTAGACGAGGCTGGCCTTCTCCAATCTCACGCCGCTGACTCCGCTGCTGCTGGAGTTCAAGCTGGTCCGTCGAGTCGTCGGCCAGTCCTACACCCAAGCTCATGGAGAAAGACTGTTTCTTCAGCGCGTCAAGCGGCTCGTAGGAATGCGAAGCGGAAACGAACGTAGCGAGAGCGACTCACGGGGCATTACATTCCGCCCCTCCTCACCCCACTAACTCTTCGCCTCGACAATTCTACTGTGAGGCCGAATGCTCCCTCTAAAGCTGCACGACTACAGCTCTACCTGCAGATTGCATGACCATCGCAATCCACGCGCCGTACAATAGATGGGTACTGCGAATACCTAAGCTGGCATTCGCCGTTGGCCCTTGGCTTCAAGCCTCAGAATCGCCGCATCATTCAGACTAAACTCGTTATTTTATTTTTTATTTGTGTTTAACGGATTTACATTGCATCTCTTTGGGTATCATACTTCGTTCTATTTCTGTATCATATAACATCGCTATACCCTTTCTATTCGTCTGTATTTAATACTATTTTCTGTGATCTGGGTATTTGTGACTATCTGTGACCAGGCCCTTGCTCATCATTCTGGACTTGGAGGGAGTTGTGCTCCCATACCAAGATGATATGAGTCTCTCTATTGGCTTGAGAGAAAACGGTGTGTATATCGTGAGATCAATAACTATTGAATTTTAGGCAATATCAGTACCACTGACAGACAGACAAGATAATATGAAAATCAATGAGACATGATCTTTTAACACTGCTATATTATCTTATCAAGCGAGAGTGGTAGTATACAAATCCTTCCTTACAGTCAGGACTTGTAACTGATTTAAGTACGAAGGTGTAGCATGTGGCTACAATGGTCAGTTATAGCACATGTTCAATGTCTTTCCTCGCAAAAGCATGATTTTACTTTAAAAAAAACAACATGAAGGGTTGGCTTATAAATCAATTCCACCTCCCACTTGAAGGGGGGTTGATGAGGTGTTGTAAACGAGATGCCCTCAGGCACACAAGGCCCAACTGATCTCAAACACTAAAAATAGGTATGAGTTGCGTCTTAACAGGAATAACATGTCTTTACATTTGAATTCGAATCGGAAGTGCAGGGAAGTGCAAGGAAGTGCAGGAAAGTGCAGGAAAGTGCATGGGAAGTGCACTGGACGTGCGTAAGCATATGACACGATTTTCCGTTGAAAATCCTGCACGTCCCCTACACGTCCCTCGCCTCCCTCGCTTACCCTGCAAGGTAAATTCTGTATGCCCGAAAACTTTGTATCCAATTAAAGCTGTGTATTGGTGGAAGGTTATGGAACGATAGGTTTGTTTGATCAGAAAGGGTACGCTGCATCGTTGGAATGTTATAGAATCATTGGAAATGTGGCTGTAACAACGAATCCACGAGGGAATAGCACACACCTGCTTATTTGGGAAGACAATGAGAGCACGGTGGCTTTACAGAAACTTTGAAGGCGGTGTCCTCCAACCGTTCTGACTCGTAGATCGACCCTGTAAACCACATTTCGCTGCTGTTTTCCTACCTGCTTCAAGCCTCGCCATCTATTCAATAGCCCAGAGGTTTAGAAAGGAACCTACCCCAGCCTGTGCGTGGTTGGAGGAATATTGTGCTTCCATTTCAACCGGAGTGCACCCCGTCGGGCGGCCGGTCTGGCTTTGTTTGCTCGCCGATTTTGGCCCATCATTGCGTTAGGTAAGGTTTGGACTTGGTTCGCCGGCGCGCGTCTCTTAATGAGGGTTCCCCCCCAGTGCCATTACTCCTTCGCTCTTTCTTCCATACCACAACCATCTCATCCCTCCCCCCACCCAGCTGAGATTCCCATCCTCTGTGGACGCTTCCCAACTTGATCCATCTACCCAATCTATATACCATCACCATCTATAGCCATCCTTCCCTCTCCATTCTATCCCCCAGTACCTTTTAAAGAATTTACCCAACTTATTCGTCGAGGTATGATGACTCCCTTGTCGTCTTGGATGAGCCACTTCTCACGACTGTGCATTCTTGCAGCTATGGAACAATCTTCCAACCAAGCCACTGATACACCCCAGCCCAACCCCATCGAAGACCTCACCCCGGCAGAACGTCTTGCCCGGGCACGACAGAGGCTTACTTCAAGCAGGACGTACCTCCAGATAGGAAGGACATCTGTTGTCGTTCGCGATGACGTGCTAGGGGACATCAGCAAGGAGGAAGCAAGCCGAGTCAACATAGTCGGTGAACCATCCCAGAGCGCTCAACATGCTGGCATGTCTGCTACTTCACCAGAGAAGCCACTCGTCGACGATCATTCCCCTACTTCTGCAGGACAGAAGGGCCTCGACAATCATACCCCTACTTCTGCAGAACAGAAGGGCCTCGAAAATCATTCGCCACAAGAAGGCTCTGAGCCTACAGCCGCAGTCGAGAAGAAGTCTGCCCCCAGAGGACGAAAGAAGCGACGAGACGAAGTGTACGATCCCACTGAGTTAAGGAAGAAATTGCCAGGACTCGTTACATTAATCAATGAAGCCCTGGCGAAGGAGCCCCGCAATAGCACCCCTAGCGAGCCCGGACCATCTGTTCCCGATAAGAAACGACGACGACCTCGCCCCAGTGGGTCGAAGAGGTTGCCTCCACGTCAGGAGGAAAAATCAAGTCCAACGTCCACATCTTCCCCGGAGGCGGGCCCCTCCACTCGCTCGCGCACCAAGTTACTCAGAGAGGCTGCAGCCAAATTGCCATCTTCTGAACCCGATCTTTTCAATGATTCCTTTGGCGATGGTCATGAGGAGATGGAGGAAGATCTTCGAAGAATCCTTTCACCTCCCATCACGTATCCTTTATACAATGGCTTTTACAACACCTCTCCTGAGCCAGATGCCGACCACTCGCAAGAAAAGTCCGAGGAAGCAACTAACGACGGTGTCGACAACACAACGAAAGAGCTGCAGGTTGTCACGACTCCGTCCAGTGCAGACTCTCAGGAAGAAACTGAGACTTCTGTCGAGGTCGATACGAAAGCAACTACTGCTGAAATCTTTGGTCCAGAGCAGATAATCGACGATGTTTTCTCACCCAGCGTGTCGTCTACAAGTACCCCCAAGAGAGCAAAGGAGGAAATCGAGTACACTATTCCCACTCTCCCTATCCCCACTACACCTCCGTCCGATGAGATGGTTTACCTTGCGTGTGTCACTCGTGGAAAACCATTGCAGAGGCAGTATGCCATGCTCAACGTTCTGGAAGGTTTAGAAGAGTCTAAGAAACCTGGAGCCTTTTCTGCGTTCATCGCAGGCTTCAAGTTGATGTTCGGAACTGCCTCAGTTTCGAATGCGATAGTTGCAGGAGCACAAGCAGTAGTGTCAGGAATCCAGAACCTCTTTGGCTACGAGCGCTCATCTCTGAAGCGCACTAGAGAAGAAGAAGAGGAACGACAAGAACCTGCGGCGGCCTTACCTATTACACGTACCCTCCCTGAGGAACAAGATCCGGAAACACCAAGGCGAAAGAGGGCCCGTTTGAGCGAGGAACCAGTCAGCGTCAGTCCGCGAAAAAGGTCCTCAGCGCCCTCTCCACCCGCAGAAAGACCCAGCGACGAGTTTCTCGCACCAGTCGCGCCCAGTGTTTTGCCAGATTCGGCAAGCAACCTCCAAGTCGCTATTGCGAGACCAAGGAAGAAGGTCGACCGCCTTTCTGGTGTTTACCGACAAGGCGAAGTTCCATATCTTCCCCAGTCTCAGGACTCTGGTGCATCGAGTTCGGGAACAACCAGTCCTGTCCGCGCACGGGCCACGTCATCCGGCACACGGAGCCCAGGCGTCCGTCGTTCGCCACGTAAACACGCGCGATCGCAACCGGCACGCGGAGCCTAGACGCCCAGTGGTCCAACATCTCCCCGTCGACCGTCAACCACAGCGAAACCGACTTCTCCAGCTCCTCGAGCTAACTCTACCTGAACGTAATGTATTATTGTATCATCATGGCTCCTCCCTTATACATGGGGCAGGCTGCGGTTCAATGGACCTTTTCTTTTTTTTCTGAATGTATCAAGTTTCTTTTCTTTCTTTTTTTCACTTATACCATTTTTCCACTTATACCATCTTTCCACTTATACCATCACTTGCATTGTCACTCACGCCAGCGGTCGTGGTTCAAGCGGCTCCGCACCCTCCTATCGGATTGAAGGTTGCTTGACGCATGACGTGGTCGTGATCTCTGGTTACTGTACATTTTTCTATCGGACTCTTTTTTCATTGCTATACTTTCCTAGTGTTGTTTTATATCTTAATTGCATTATTTTATAAGAATGAAATATTTCTCCTTATCATATTTGAGTTTAAGCAAGTAATATGCATCAGGCGTCACTCGGGCCTCGCGGTACAAACAATGGTTTGTCAGACTAGATCTCATGAAAGGCTAAGAAAATTCGTTATTATGGCTGTCTTCCTTAGTTCGGAAGCTAGTGCGATATCATATACTGTAGGTGGATACTGTACATAGTCGTCAGCTTAATATAATATGAGCAGGTTTCAGGAGGCTGTAACATTTGTTCCATATAACACGAGTCTATCATTTCTTGTGGCATATCTGAAGGTCGGATGGACTTTATCTAACTCTAATATTAATCTGCACTTATGCATATGAACTATATCCCCATCTCATTCGAGCTACTACCATCCCAAGAAACATCCAAGATCCTTTTTCCCGCCCCTGGTCCTTTGCCACACTGTGAATTTGACTGGCAACTTGAATATACCGAGGCTCGGATCTTTGAAAACCATAAAACCATTGGAATTAGCTTTTAACCGGACAAGCTGGGTAAGTTCTGAGAACGGAACTGGTCCAAGGGACACCCTCTTGATACCTTGAATCGCTTTCCAAGTAAGCATCTGAAGTACGGCGTTTCTTGAGAGACAGGCGTTATGTATAACTAAGCGCTCCAAAACGCAATGTTGCCTGGATAGGATAGTGGCGAATTCAAGAGCCGAAATTTCGTTAATTCCAAATAAGCCATCGTAGATCTCTAGAGTTTTAAGAGATGGTATACGGATAAATTGGAAAATGTTGATTGAGCCTCTTATGCCTCGCAGCGTAAGGTTCTGCAATCTAGTCATATTTGTCACACTCGGAAACAGGTGTTCTTTGACATTCCAGCTGCACAGCGGCCCGGTACCAGGTGTCGTGGGGCCGTTGAGTGCAGTTCCCTTGAGTATAATGCTAGTCGAATAGGTGTTGTTGACTAAAAAATCAACGCAACAACAGAGTGGGATATGATCCCGGCGCAGCTCAACATTGGGGACTTTCAACGAAAACGAGAAAAGAAGTTTCGAATATAACCCCGTGGATTCCACACGCAGAAAGTCGAGGTTGGGAAGCTTGGATATCCACTGGTGCAAACCTTCATAATTTGAAGCAGTATAGGAATTGCCTTTGAGTTTTATCACCAACTGCTTCAAGTTTACAGCCTTAATCAGGTGAGACTTCTGGAGAAAGAAAACAAGAAACGGGTTGTCGAAAACGATGTCCAGCGTTTCCCATCGAGCATGTTCAAACCCCAAAGCCAACAACATCCGACCGGCATGATAAACGGGTGCCTGGTCCCCTGTGATCAATGGAGGATTTTGTCTGAGAAGAAATGCGAAAAGCTGATTCGCAGCGGCGTACTCTTCCGACTCGACCACGTCGTGCTTTATGTGAAGTGGCCTGGATTTTGACAGTGAAAGAAGTGTTTGCATGTACTCTTTCTGCTGGAGGATATCATCCTTGGTCACGCGAAAGCTGATGATCCCAAGGGAAGCTACGTTGGTCCAAAGCGCAGAATGGGCCAACGCAGTGTATCTCCAGAATCTACAGACTTGAGTCACCGGAATACAAGCCTGTGAGCCAACACTTTTCTGTTTGGCCTCCCTGGCGTCCTCGAATGGCGTTACAAGATACTCAAATATCTCCTGGAGAATCTCAGCTGGCAATTTGTCATTGTTAGGCGGTGCGGTCTTTACGACGGTGGTGGACGGCAGGCGCATATTGCATGCAAGAAGTAGCCGATTGATGAAGGCCCAATTCACGTCGTCCCGATCAACGTCCATAAAATCATCGGCGGTGGGGATACTTGAAGACATCGTATTGCGATTGCGTGTTGTCGATAGAGAATGCCACGAATGAGGCCTGCCCCCGGCTTTATATAACCTTTGCGACACATGCTGTGGGTTCGCATTGATTACCGAAACAGGAGAAAGATGGTTAAATTTTCACCTTTCACAATTTCACTACGCGCATTGTACAGGGTGTGGCACAGAAAGGGACATATCTAGTAGGAAGGGATGGTTGGCCCAACAGCGAACCCCCACGGTCCATGAAACGAGGCCATCGATGACACAGGTTGAAGACGGTTGCATGGGCCTTGTCCACTTCTCGAAAGGTTACAGGTTTATTGACCATGTTCGAATTTCCAGGTGAATTTTAGTTGGGCTTGAAGGTTTTGAACTCAATTCGTTGCGATGCCTGTTGGAGAGAGATTTTTTTCAGCCTTGAAGCTTGAATGACCGGTGCTAGCATCCCATGCATTCAGAGCCGTCGTATAGTTGGATGAGGATCCGCAAGGCGGTTTGAATGCGTTCTTTTGGAGCCACTTGTGATATGTAAAAAGTGCCACTCATCAATGTGGACCTCGGTGGAAAGGTCCATGCAAAGCGAGTAGCGACATTGTGATGGATTATGCCAAAGGTCCTGGATGTGAAATCCTACGATGAGTGGTGTTTTAAGATCTGCAGTACAAGCAAAAGCAACGTACTTCGTCTGGAGTCAATTGAGATGCTCAGAAAAGGAGGTAAAAAATAAAGTGCAGATGGTCACAAAAGGGTCAAATGGATAAAAAAATAGATAATATTAAAAGGTGAATAAGTTAGTTCACGAAATCAAAATCAAAGTAAGATGATAAACAGATATATAAAGATCAGACTAAAGATTAGTATAAAATTGACGAAAAATCACAACGAATCGAGAGGAAGAAATAAGATCAGTAGGGAGTCAAAACATCTAGTTCTACCCCATAAAACCCCAAAAAATAAAAAAAAAGCAAAAAAAAAAGCATATAAAAGATCAAGCACTGCGAATAGACATCGCTTATAAGAACCCAGGTTTAGACTTGAGAACATGGGTGTGTTCGTTCAACCAATTCCACGAGTCCTTGTTGGTCGAAAAGCGATCGTCAAGATAGAGCATCTTCAAAGGTCTACCTTGCTCCTCCCTCGTAGATATGATACGATGCAGCATAGGCTTACTAACATTCGCATCTCCGTACACAGAGATCACCTCCATATCAGGCCACGGCAACACGAAGGAACCCGGAGATTCTGGGTTTGCTTTAGGGAGGAGCTGGTGCATGAATGCATTTGAGCCGACGGTGTCCAGCAACAGTCGGCGGAGATGAGGGAACGAGCGCGTGTTGTCGTTGTACAAAACGTCATTAGCGTTGACAGCTAAGACATCAGTCATGTTCATGACCTTCAGCGACGTGAGTTTAGTATACTCCTCAGCGTGGAGACCGAACGAGCGCGCAATGTTGATCCACTGTCGCGCTTCCAAGTTCTTGAGGACGAGCGTGCGAATGGACGGCAGTGTGAACATGTCAACGAAATTGGCAGTGACATCTTTGTATCCAGACAGAAGCTCTTGTCGGTTCGTATGGGTATCAATTTCGAGGACGAAGGTTTCCAGAGTGGGTATTGAGATAGACCCTCTGCTCGATTGTATCACCTCATCCGCCACTTCTGCGTCCTGGTAACCATCAAGCAGCTGGAGCATAGCGTGGTTCGGTGCCGTATCGAGGAAGAACAAGTGCTTGAGCGCTTTAAGTTGAGAAAACGTCGACCTGGTCAAGTCAGCGCGGAGCAAAAATGGTTTTCGCAATTCCAGACTCGTCAGCATTGTAGACGGTGAAGAAAGGATCATACACGCATGTTCCATACTTGCAGCCTGGACATACAGACGATCCGGAAAGCCGGTGAACAGGGGCTCCCATGACGAAGGATTCGGCTGGTACAAGCGCAGATCTTTATGTCTGTGCGGGGAGCGTGTGTAGCTCACTATCGTGCGCGCAGTCTCAGACGCGGAACCCACACCCTCACGGAGGACGAATGACTCCAAATTCGGGCACACAAATATGCGCGACAATGAAACGATGGCCGAGGAGAGCCACTCCGAAGAATATATCTCTAGTTTGCGTAGTGCCGGGAGGACAATATTTGAGTGCGTGCGACTGCCTTCAGGGAGCAATTGATTAGCTATCTGACCAGGTTTGACGTGCAGAATGAGGCGCTGGAGCGTCGATGCACCGTTGCCCAGCATTTCAGTGAATCGTTCAAGGTTAGGCCAGGTACCGTACCCTCGTATTTCCAACGTCTTCAGAGCATGGAGGGGAAGTTTGAGGGTGTTCAGGTCGATATTTCGCAGGCATAGATACGTCACTTTAGGAAATTCTCCACCGAAAACCGATTGAGGAAGAGAAATCCTCCGTTCATGCGCAAAGTATGATATGTCGAGATTATCCAGAATGGGCGCAGGGATGTCGTTCAGATATGAGAAGATGTAGGAGTCTGTGGCAATGATAGATAACCGTTTCCACCGTTTACTATGGGCGACCAAGAGCGGCATGACAATGTCTGTCATATCTTGCTCCCAGAAGGAGCTCAAACGGATGTCGAGAGGATATTGCGCCGAACGCTCCAGATAAAACGGAAGCCGGCCGACCTCCTCTGCCACGTTGGACAGGGATAGAGAGATAACACTCCACAAAGACGGGGTGTGCAATGTGAGCTGGCGAAACCTGCGCGATGTTTGCATCATCGTCTCTCGAAATTCTGGATCGGAGTGCCGCCATTCTTCGAAATCCAAGTACCCAAACTCGAAGATCAGCGCCAAGAGTTCATTTGGGATGGAGTCTATCGGACACCGCCGTCGAGCCTGCTCGTCTTCCAGGGCATGCAGCTTATTGAGAAGAACTTCATCATGTCCACTTTCATCAAACGTCCCAACATGACGTTTCGAGCTTCCCAAAGAACGTGAAATGGCGAAATAGTCATCGTTGCTGGAAGAAAGAGAAAATCAACTTCCCCGCATTGCTGCAATTTGACACGGGTGATAATATCGGAACGTACCCTAGTCTATTGGGTGTATTTAGAGCATTAGAGATAACGAGTGGTGTACGAATGGCGGTAGTATTGTCCTTCATCGTGGCTAGCACGGTGTAGAAGGAATCTAAAGGGAAGGGTATATATGGTCGTCGTCGTCGTCGTTCAAGTTCAGTCAGGTCAAAACTTGACATCTGTGTCGATCAGCGGTGGCTGTGCTAAGGCTCATATTGGCCCCGCGAAAGAGTTCCAATGTTTTTTAATGAAAATGCTTTCAATACTTTCTGATAATGTCAAATGAAGTGGATAGTATCGAAGGAAAAGGCAAATAAATCAAGCCGTAAAAGAAAAATCCGAACGCTCTTCAGTCATGAACGTAAAATCCAAACCCTGATCGTCAATTTCCATACCTCCTCCAGCCCTCACCCGATGCGCCTTTCTTGCCCTCTTTGCGTCTCTCTTTAGAGTTTTTCTATTCAAAGGATTGCTGCGTCCCATCTGTTCTAAAACATTTTTATCAGGCTGTGCATCGTAGGCGGGGATCTCTTTTGATTTTCGCTGGCGTTTTGGTTGGCGATTATAATGTGCCAGATCGGATGGGCCACGAGAATTTTGAGCAGCCTCTGAGGGCGAACGGGAACGTTTTCGGGGCACGATATGGCGTAGGTCATCGGATTCCATGGGGACACTGGAAGGTGTGGTTGGTTAATATCATCGAGACTACACCACTTAAAGAAAAAACGTACGTGTCATCCATGGCTTCCGGAGTCTCTACTGCATCCCAAAAGACCTCATTTTCATCATCTTCGTCACCCATAGCAACATCTCCATCGCCACCAAAAGCACCAGCATCAGCAGCTCCAAACAACCCTTCGAGCTGGAAAGGTTTTGAAAACTCTGTCAGAATCTGTGCCTGACCGACGTTCTCAGCACCAGGGGCGATGACTGGACCATCTTCGCCAGTACGGGTGGCAGCCACTAGATAACATCAGTGTATTTCAAAATAAGATATAAAATGCTGTATACCAGTTGAAGGGATCATGGAAGGATGTATTGTTGGCGGGGTGCTGAAGTACGGGATTTTTTGTTGGTTCCAGTCAGTCAGGACTTGACGAGCCGCAGAATTGAGATCTGGAGTACCACCCTGATACACAAATCATCAGTTGTAGGACGTCGGAGTACACATCATGTCCAAGTACCTTGAGAAGTCGCCCATTGCTCAATGCCAACATTGTCAAGAACTCCAACGTCGATGTGAACTCGGGAAGGTTGTAGATCTTCTGCAGGGTCTCAGGTGGCGTTCTTGAAAGAATTTCTTCCACTGTAACCCAAAAATTCATTTTTCGCCAAATGATATTTGACAGAATCAAAGAACTAACCGACAGCTATAGGATCCTCGACATCCTCAACCTTGACAACGTTGCGAAGTAGAACACTGCTCTTCTTCGACCCTTTTCCATCATCATACACATCCTCGTCGAACACAACTCCAGGGGAATCAATCACCCGCATTCCACGCTCAAGCTGCACCGACTGCAGCTCCTTCGTGTGACCAGGCTGAGCAGCCACAGCACAAACCTAATTCAACTGATGTTAGACATTCCAAATGATAAAACGAAGAACCAACGCACTTTACTTCGCTTCAGGCTGTTGATCAAACTACTCTTCCCGACATTTGGATACCCCACGACGCCAATTGTCACACTTCCTGCCTTTGGCTTGTAGGCTTTGAGTAGCTTCATGAGCGCGGGCGCCGTCGACGACGAAATGTTCGTCCGCTGGTGCTGCGACGATGCCGACGACAGGAATGGCAGTGTAGGCGTCGAGTGCCGCAGATACTTCAGCCATTCCTGTGCGTTGGACTTTGGAATCAAATCTATGAACAAAATATCAGCTCTTACACCACAGACCTAGAAAATGACAACTAACCAATTTTATTCAGCACAAACACCAACCTCTTCCCCTCCGCCTCGCGCCTCCTCACTTCCTCCTCGACCATCCTACTCCGACACCCCTCTGGATCGCGCGCGTCCAGGACAAGAATAATGATGTCTGCTTCATCCACCACTTTATGCAGTGCCTTGAGATAATATTTCCGTAGTTGCTCCTTTGTTTTGCTAACTACCCCAGTGGAAGATGATGGGTCCATGAACATCTGCTCTTGTTGCTGCTGCTGCCTTTCCTGTGCCGCCGATGAGGCTTCTGCTTCTGATGCTAGCATGGCGAGGGTGGATAGCGTAGGCTCGGACGCCATCGTCGCATCGTTGTCGAGCTGGCGCTCTGGTGGCACCTAAAAAGTACAAATACATATTTCATGTCAGATAGCGAAAAAATATACAATTTTGGCTGGGCTACATACCTGAGGTTTATGCTGAGCATTGCGCACTTTGACTTTCAGATTTGGCAGGCGCGGTATTCCAGGATCCTTCTTGAGTTCTACCAATCAAAATTGCAAATCCCACGTTCAAAGTCCAAAAAGTGTCGGCAGCGAGCGATATAAACCATAATCCACAGAATTCCAATCAGCCGTCTTGAATACCAAACGCCTTTAAAAAGGTCAATAAAAAAAGGGACCGACTTGACTTGAGCGGAACCTCCGGTCGTTTTGATTCTACCAATTGAATCAATATGATTTTTTGATATAAAAAAAACGATATCGTACTTGATCTGCCCATCATGAGGTTTGGAGAAGAAAACGAGGTACAAAAAGTTCAAAAACACAGGAACCATTGCATTCTTTGTCCTAGATTACGTAATCGATTGAAAGTGGTCCGGTCCATTTACCATTGGTGACACTAATCTACGTTTTACTATGCAAACAGCAAAGGAGGGGGATAAAGCAACAAGAGGGTCATGATAAGTATAAGAGGGGAGTTTTACAAAATTTATATTTAAGCCATACAGGTTTCCGAGTCCTTAAAGCAAAATAAATGGTATAAGCAGCGTGGTGAAGACAGATGAAAAGAGGGTATATCCATCCACAATAATGAAATAAATCCAAGATATAATCAAGAAAGAACAACAAAATAAAAAGGGATAACGCAGGGAGAAGATGTAGAGATTAGAAACAAAAGGAAAGGGAAGAAAAGGATGGTCATAAAAAAGGACTGTGGTGAGAGGATGGAGGACATGCCGAAAAAAAGGAAACGAGAACGGCGGTGGACGATTAACCATACCCAAGCATGGCGACAAGCAGGTCCTTCCAGCCGCGTTTTATTGCGACTCGTACTCCCTCCCCACCGTATTCTTCTACAAGCCACTCCAAATATCGTGCATCAAAGCTGCTGAGAGGTCCTAGCTCGAACGTCATCATATCCTTCGGCGACAACAGCACAACCTTCTCCCTGCCATCACCATCACCGTCTACACCCTGTCGCGTGAGTATGTCTTTCAATACCGAGAGCTGGAACAGGGTGTGTGCGTGGAAAGTTTGCAGAATTGCCAGCGTCGTCAGGAGCTGTGCATTCTTCCGCCGTGACTCCTCTTCTGCAGTATGGTACTGCTCCAGGCCATATGTTTCGTCGACTTCATCAATTTGGCCAGAATCGTTAAGTTGAGGCTCAGGGGAGGTCACTTGTTTGCCTTTCCCATTCGCAACGGTCCCAACGACTGTCGCACGTCCACTAGACCATGACATCGCACTGACCCTTCTATTGGCCTTCGACGTTCCACCCGACGTCCCACCGGCAGACAAACCCATGTCGCTCGCTGGTCGACCCTCGATGCCCATACCCACATTGCGAACATACGCTTTACCAACCCCTTCCCGTGTGAGATCGTCATCTCCTTCCAGCCGCACGCTGCCCCAATTCTCCGCTCCATTCCCAGTCGAATACGACATTGTCGAGTTACCTCTCCAATTACCCATCCAGAGCCCCGCACAAATGATGCACACATCCTCGTACACCTGCCACGCGTCAGTCCACAGAGTGATCGATTTGGACTTGACCGGGGGCTCCACAGTTGACACCCCGCAGCACGTATGTAAAGCCGAGAATGAGTCCGAGTCAAGGCGCAGAATCCTGTCGACTTCGTTCCATAGCTTCACGTCGCTCCATGCAAAGTGCATAGAGGACAGTTTGTGTGACGGTCCACGGGAGCTGCCGGGTTGTGGAGTGACCGGTTTAGAAGCATAAAATGTCGGTCGGGTTGTTTTGTTGGGTGTAGAGGTTGTTAGGTCAATAAGTAGGTCGTAATAAGAGGGTTTCTCCATAAATATTGCGTCAGTCGTACCTGCAAGATTGTTAACAGCTTGTATTGGAAGGTCAAATAAAAAATACACACAAGCAATCCATCCACGTCCTGTCCGGCTCTCTGCTTCCAGTCTATCCAAGTCGGTGAGTGTTACCATCCCAAGGACATTCACTGGCTCGTGATGTTTGCCCTTGAGGTGTCCTGAGTTGGGACTGTCATCCACCTGGCTTTCAAAGCACAGGTCGCTTGCGACATGACATAAGATGCATGCAACCTGCACAGGCGGCAGCGTGTATATCAGCACGCGCTTTCTCCCAAGAATATGTTTGTACAGCGTCAACGAGCTCGGGCCAAGAATTCGCAATAAATGAGGGAGGTGCAACGTCAAATTGGAGTCGCTGGGCTCCGAATAAATCTACATTCAATCAGCAATAGTCGCATCACAGAAAAAAGCCGCACTTACACCATCTAGCTCCTCGCTCCACCCAGCCCAATCACCCGCACCGCCAAGATCTGCCCTCCGAAGTTTCCTCTCCTCAAAGAACGCACGCGCCGGATCCCAGTCCTCATCCGTGGGCTCCAACACGCCCTCCCGCTCCATGCGCGTGTACACCGTCTCAATGAGCTCCTTCAGAGCCTTTACATGCCGCTGCGGCCGAGGTCTGCGCGATCTGGCGAGCAGGATGCCCAACGAGCTCAGCCGGAATCCGCGATGGCCTGTCTCGGCAGTTTGGCGTCTGCGGAAAATGCATACGCCCTGTTGGCCATCTTTGTTGAAGTATCTGTGTGAGTCAATGGGTCAGAAGAGTAGGTACGTTTCCGTGCGGCGTTAAGCGTACACAACGTCTTGTTCTACGAGATGAAGACCGCTGGGCAGCGCGCTGTATTCTAAGCCATCCAAGTTAAGATCTGACAGGAATTCAAAACGATCAGTATACTCAAATGGACATAAATGATAACAGCTCACCATCACTGGCCTTCATCGACCAGTCAATAACATTGCCTTTCGTCGGGTGGAATGAAGCATGAAATATCGCGACTAACAGGGAATCGGTCACACATGCCAGTGAGCCTCAGGGTCCAGCACATCGTAGTGATACTGTACACACCTAAATCTTGAGGACATTGCCCTCGTTCCTCCATCGTAGTCATGTTCCCTGTCTTGCTGAGGACGAATATTCCTCAGCGGACATCCAAGTAGCTAGAAGCTAAGAGCGATTCCAATTTCGTTCTGGTTGACAACTTGAATTGAAGCCGTGGGACTGTCAAGCTCAACGGGAAAGCCCAGTCACTCTGAATTATGTCACGTCACGTCGACCCTCTCAATCAAACCAAGATGGCGCAGCCCCAGCAGACTATTAGTGTTGCGGATCTTGACATCGCGCAGCTCTCTGAAGTCCGAAAGCAGCTTGAAGAGGTAAGGCAGCACACGGGAACTGCGTAGACTGTGGATAATATGATAACTGACGAAATCTGACAGGAATTGAATCATCTTACAAACTCATTCGCGCAGCTCAAACAGGCGCAGGCAAAGTTCAAGACATGCCTCGATAATGTCAACCAGGTAAAGCCTGAGCATAAATGTACGTGAATACCCCTTTTATACTTCTTCATTGGCTCACCGTGTCGGATGCAGCGAAAACCATACTCGTACCCTTGACCAACTCGTTGTACGTTCCAGGCAAACTTTCGGACTCGGAGCACGTTATAGTGGATATAGGGACGGGCTACTACGTCCGAAAGGTAAGAGATACATACATTTCATTAAAGCTACATATTTACGCTATCATTATTCCATAAATTGTACAGACACGCGCCGAAGCTGCGAAACACTACTCCAGCAAAGTCGAGTACATCCGCACCAACGTCGACACCCTAGAAGAGACCATAAATAAGAAACGTGAAAACATGAACGTCATCATCAGCGTCCTCCAGCAAAAAATACAAGCAGAAACGCAGGGCGGTCCGACTGGAAGGAGTTGAGAAATGGGTGATCGTTTACATCCCGCATGTTACTTCGCTCCCACCAAAATTACGCCTCCCCTATCCACACCTTCGTTGCTAGTTAATGATCCCACGCAAACCTTGCCCCAGGCATAATCCAGTTCCGCACCCCACTGAGAACTTGCATGATTGGAGGAACACTCATTTCGCTCCTCGTGCCCATATCCGTAAGGACGATCTTACTTCCCCGACTACCCAATTTTGCCAGCCGATAGTAATCCCATGTCCCCAACTCCCCGAGCTGCAATTCTACACGCGCAAGTGTAGTAAGTGCGTCTCCATGGCCTTCTTTCTTTAGACGGCCGACGCCCAGCCCCCTTATTTGCTTTGTCCGAGACATGATCATGTTTTCCACGTCGTCGATCGAGGGTGAATCTCCATAGGCAAATTTCTGGAAGTCCAATCTCTCCAGAAGAGGGAGAACGGCCAGTGTCTCTTCCACGGCTGCTCGTCTCGTAAGCAGCCTCATTACTCCCGAAGTCCTCACGCCCGCCAGTTGCAACACTTTGAGATCTTTGAGATGCTGCGACCTGAGCACCTCAAGAATAACCTCACTGTCCGTACCACCATTGGAGTTGTCGAAGAATACCCTTTGCAACTTACACTCCGATCGCTTCAGCAGACCCACAAAGGCAGAGTTAACAGTGTTGCCGTAATCAGATGGGAATTCGATCTTCACTTCCTCTAGAGCGGGTAAATCCAGCGAGTCGAATAATACCGCCGCGGTCGATTGCATGATGGTCAGATCGAGCACACGCAGGTTCCGATGTTTAACGAGCTCCTGCACCTCATGCGTACCTCCATGTCCGTGCTCTGGGTAAAACAACGCATCGAAATGTTCCAGCAGAGGACATGCATCCAGAAGTGCTATTGCATCAGCCACCTTCAACGTGTTATACGAATATCCCTGCCTGTACACCAACTTCCTCAGGTTCTTCCAATGTGGAAAAACCTCGTGTGTCACAAGCTTTGTTGGTGCATACCACTGCGCACTCCACGAGACAGAGTCCAGCCCAGGAGCCGAGTAGAGCACAGAAAGCATGGCGTCATTGGGTCTCCTTCTGTCGCCCAACATCCAACTGCCGTAGTCAATGTCGACATGCTTGAGCATTGGTGGAGCATCTTTTGGAACGTATATGATGGAATTTGGCCCACAGTTAAGCAATGAAGGGAGATAGGTGGTCCCCGAAAGCTTGATTGTGATGCTTTGCCATTGGTCGTATCGCATCAAGAAGAGATCGACATATCTGCGCACAGCTTCTGCTCTCGATTTCTCCCGGTTTTTGCCCTCAGCTGAGGAGGGGGCATGACTCATCGCCAGTGCGCTACTTATCTTCAGCGACAGCGTGAGAGGCGACGTGCCAGAGAGTGAGAGCCAGTATCTCGCCATTGCGACCTGTTTCGCGGATTCCGGTTCCGTGACATACAGTTTCGTCCACAGCCTTTGTTGATTCCTTGAAATGGACATCCATCGCGAGCAGACGTGACCGAGTATGAGAGGGTTTGCATACGCCCGTGGGCGTGCGGATATACAGTGGGTGGAAATAATGCCACTCGCGATTCCTGGGATATCTTCATCGTCGACATGAGTATAGTATGAGAATATGTGTTCCAATAGTTCTGGGGGTAAGGCGTGAATAGTCGTTTGCGAATGACGTGCCACTCCAAAGAGGTAGGTGGATAGGTCGGAGAATTTATAGCTAGGCGGTCGGGGCCATGATATTGTCGAGAAGTAGTCCGCTGGATTGAGCGTGAGCATGTAGTCGTGCATTGTCCTTGTCGTCGAGAAAAGGATAGTTGTGGGTATACGGTCAGCCTTGCGCTGCCAATTAGATTCTAGAATGTGTGCCTGTGTGTAGAGCTGAAATCCCGAAGCACTTTACTTTCCACCAGAATACTAAATCTTTGTTTCCGCCTCGAATGTGGCGTTGGATCAATGAGGGCGAACAGAAATTTGACAAGCCAAGGATCGAGAGGGCTTGAAAAACGTAGGTGTTGGGGTATAAATAGTCGATGGGTCCTGGGTTTAGGTGGGGCCTTCGTTATGCCGGTATCGCAACCTCGATAATGTTACTGGTCTGTTCCGTAGTAATGCCTTTAATTCGTTCCCTTTGGCCTGGTAGCTTGCAGTGTAAACGGTGGTCTCCTTTCAGCGATACTTCACAGACGATGGTGGTGGCTAGCTCTTAACGTTATCGCAGCATGGCCCAGGTAGAATCAGGAAACGGGAGCAACGGTCGCTGTAGCGGTAATATGGACTCCGATTTCGCCCCTATCTCTCCTGGGTCCCGAAGGCTGACACTGTGACGCGCTTTTACTCATCCCTTTGATTTAAGCGAGCAAACGCGAAAAAGTCCATTGACGTCACCGAAGTCGTATGTAGATCATCACATGGTCGCGGAACATTGGCGGAGCTTTCCCGACTGGCATGCCTCTGCGGACCCAGCGCCTAAGCTTCCAGCTCGGATATGCTGAGAAAAAGCAAAAGTTACTGTGAATATGCTACTTTCAGCTGCTTTCTGGCTTGCACATGTGCCAACCGCTCGGGGTCACCGTCTCTATGTCTGTTCGGCTACGGAATATGCGAAATAGCTGGAAATAGCTTTCAACGCGTCTCACTTCGCTGGTGATCTAAAAATAACCCGACATATTTCTCAAATCCAAAGTCGTTGCTATCACAAGTTGTATTCAGGATTTAACTTGAGGCCATGAAATATAATGTATACCAGATCCAGTACAATAAAAATAACCCTAAAGTTCGTCCTTTTCTCCTCTTCGATGTTTCTGCGTCAAGGCCGCAGTCAATTCGACCTCCTTTTGATGACAGGTGATAACTGGTGATGTCGGAGGCCCAGCGTCTAATTTGCTTCACAGGAGCTATTACCGAGGCTTGTTCCTGTAAACAAGTCCATAAAGAGTTCAATTATCGAGTGTTCGGAGGCTATGCTTATTTCAATCCTGTTAACTTCGGAAATTATACAAGTACCTTTTTGCCCTTCGTTGGCAGGCTTGTCAAGCACTTACAAAAATCATTGAGCTGTCAGTATGAGTAACCATGTAATGGTAGTACAATAGTTTGATAATAAAATACACGTAGACGATATAACACATCGCTCGAAGCGTCCACGGCGTTAAGTACAATACATAGAGTTTGTTTCCCTGGACTAATTTACTACAAATATCTGATCTTCGTTCTTCTGTGACCTCAAGCCAAGCTCCAGAAAAAAAAGAAAAATAAAGCCTGAAACCAATAACCCTGTTATATGGCCATAGGGTACCTTCCATTCCAACTTAATTTATCCTCATCGTCCTCCGAGTCACTGTGATGTTTCCCGTCAATGATGCGAATAGCCTTGGAGTCATCTATGCCATACCTGTGATGTATCTGATCTGGTGGACCCCGTATGAGATTCTCTGCAGCACTCTCCTTTACTCTCATTGGCGGTGTAGGATGATCAACTTGATAGAAATCATCAAAGCTTTGTGACAGTGGTGTGTTTTCTTCATCTATAGTCGATGGGACATAGAGATTCGTCGTGACCCTTGGAACCGATGTTGGCTGATCATAAGGTGAGGCGCCACTGTTCAAGCTAATCATCTTTTCGCCACCATCAAAAGGGTTGGATACGGCGGGCGCAGCAAAAGTTGCTTCGCGATCGAAATCTTCAAAGGGGTTTGATACAGGCGCAGCAAAAGTTTGTTGGTGATTGAAACCTTCAAAAGGGTTGGATACGGGCTCAGCCATAGTCTGTGGGTGATCAAAATCTTCCATATCCCGCTGAACGCGCCGTTTCTTTGACTGCGAGCGCCGGTGCCAGATAAAGAGATACAAGCCAATGGCAAAAAGAAATAAAACACCAAATACGGCTCCGAGAGCGATTGCGATAGTCTTTGAATGATTATTTTTACCTTGCGGTACGTCCACGCCGGGTATTGCAGAACTACTTTCCGTTGGACCACTTATTAGTGTTCCAGAATTTTGCTGAGAAGTAGGTTGATACGGGGCAGAAGAAACGGCCACCGTACGTGCAGTGTCTGAGTATATGGAGTTGGGATTCTGCGCAGATGATGCATAGCCTGTATTTGTTGCCGCTGGCGCTGCTTCATCAATTTTTTTGCCCGCTGGAGAAGGCAGTAGTGTTGATTCTGATGAGGAAGAAAACGTTATTGTAGAAGTTTCTTGAGTTTGAACAGCAGGATCCACTGAAGTTTGAACTGCAGAAGTTTCTGGAGTTTGAATTGCAGGAGCCTCTGAAGTTTGAGCTGCAGATGTTTCTGGAGCTTGAACTGCGGAAAAATCGGGAGAATTAGAAGTAGGTGGAGGTGGAGGTGGAGGGGGTGGGGGTGGAGAAGGAGAAGGAGAATCAGATGATACAGTAAATGCAGAGAGTGCAGTGGTCGCCGTCGTTATAGACGATGTAGTGCCAACGGTAGCTATTATTATCCGGACAAGAATTGTGTTAGTATCGATTACATTAGTAGTTCACTGATCGAACTGACTTTCAGAACTTGTTGTACTTGTGCTTGAAGTGCTTGAAGCAGCTAGAGAAGAGGAAGTGCTCGTAAAAATTTTCTCGTTTGGTTTGCCGCCAGGTTTGGATTTAGCGGGGTTAGGATCAGAATGTGGTCCAGTGGTAGTATCAGGAGATCCAGTGGTAGTATCAGGAGGCGCAGAACTGTTTCCAGGAGGCGCAGAGTTGCTAGCAGGACCACTGGATGGAGAGGAAATCCCAGGAGATTTAGGTGAGGCAGAAGCAGGTCCAGTCTGGTTATCAGGAGTTGCAGCGTCAGGAGGATGTCCTTGGTCACCATCTTTTCCGTCGGGACCTTCTCCTTTTCCATTTCCATTACTCTTCCCATTATCGCTGTCCTTCCCATTATTATCATCATTCCCCCCCTCTCCATTATCTGCACCACTCGACTTGTCATTGTCCCTTCGCAGAAACCGGCGTGGCGCTGAGGCAGAGATTATGTCAAGAAAACCATTTCCAATATGTTCGCAATTGAGCTCTAGTGCCCCATACGAAACGTGGTGGACCAGCCAATTTGAATGCTGAAAAGGTTGCAGGCTAGCCACAGCAAAACAAATGGTGAGTAAGAAACCGACGCTAATTCCAGTGAGGAGTCTCGCTCGCTCAACCATTACACATACGGTTCGTGGGGTGGTAAAGAAGAAGGAAGAACGAAACAAGGTAAACCCATTCAATTGATAAATATCCCATATCCCTGTTGATCAAGATATTGCTGGAAAAAGAAGGTGGGCTGTGAGCTGATATGATTCCACCTAGATACTCGAATCCAGGCGACCACCGACCCCTGTGGCGCATATTCCAAATTTGTGATGCGAGTCGCACGGTGAGAAGAGACAACATGCCGGATGTTTTCTTTCATATGATATGCCAAACGGCATGTCACCTGTAGAAATATAATTAAAACCAGCCAGGTGTCAATATCACCATCGTCGCTGTGCAAATGATATGGGTTCTGGTAACCGTGTTGTGTGTGCCTAAAAATAGCCAACGCTGGTGACATCCTAAAATAAACCATCACGTTGCCTCCAGACCCGTATGCTCCAGTCATAACAATCATGCTGGGGAATAACAAACTAGTTATGAGTACAGCGATAAGATAGTTATTGCCACCGATGAGCGCTTATTGCAAAAAGTTCAATCATCCCACACGACACAGGCAGAAGATCGCCTGGTCCGACGGTGTATCATAAGACTTGATGATACAACATTTACCATTTTAAACGCAACAGTCAAGGATATCATTTATTTGGCAAAAATTCACGCAAGACGATGTATTTTTTCAATTTACTACTTGACATTAGTCAGATTGGTTAGGAGTATATAAAACTATGATATCGATTCGTAACGCTGGTCCCCGCAAGAGAGCTCGTATCTAGCGCATGATCTGGGCATGTAGAAGTTCTTGTAGATGACGGGAAATACACATCGGTTGTCCTAGTCGCCTCCGTCCAGGCCAATATTGATTTTTCCCGGTCAATGACACCTGGTGACCTCCCCCACGGAATTCTGGCACCTCTACGCCGGAAAAAAATTATGCTGCCAAACACAAGCGACAGAAACGCAAAAATACCAATGCCTACTCCGACTCCTATTGCAACTTTGGTGTGTTCAGATGGTGGTACTCGTTCAGTCACAGTTTGAGTTGGGCCTGGAGAGGTTATTGTTCTTGCTAACGTTCCGAGCGTCGATGGAATGGAATTAACAAGAGTATGCGCGACTTCAATGGTTGATGTCTCTGTAGTGACATGCACCGCACTTGACGGAGAAGGAGACGAATGAGTTAATAATGTCTCGCCTATTGCATCGGGGGTACCCAGACCTATGGGCGATGTTGGATGTGGGGTGCTCACTGCACCAATGTTTGGCTTATTTTGAATGGGCATCTCGGGTAGATCAGGTCGCATGCCCATAGGTGGATTGTTCTGTGGCATTGGGAGTTTGGGACTCGGTGGGCTTTTCTTGCTGCTGTCGTCGGGTCCTCCCGGCCCAAGTTTTGGTTTCTGACCGCCATTGCCTTTATTACCATGTTCAGAGTTTTTATCCCTCCGCCACATTATTCCACCACATGTATACGTAGGAACTTTATTAAGAAGCGAGTAGGGATCCAGGAAGGCCAAAGTTGCAGCAGACTCTTCTTTCGAAGATCGTTCAGCCTGTGGTGACACTGCATTACTCCTCTAGATTTGACAAATACATGTACAGCAGGTTATCGAGTGATCAGTCGGATATTCTCCAAAGAAAGACAGGATTACAAACATGTATGCATTTTTCCCTAGTGGCCATCGATGTTGCATCCAAAATGAACTGTTCCATCATCCTGATGTACTCTTCGCTTCCGACGTTCAAATAACCGAATTTCAGCTCGTCAAAGCCGTAAAAAAAGAGGAGGGAGGTGCCTCCAACGACGAATAAAAGAGCGACTATAGTGAAGGTAAGGTAAAAAACACAACAACTCAAATGAAGCATTGAGCTAACAGTGATACTTTGAGGGTACAAATCGGCCCGTTTGCTGCATCACAGTTCGAAGGACGCCAGAGGGCTGAGGGGAAAGGGATTCAAAGACAAGCAGTTTAGCATTCAATAAGAGAAGGCAAGCGGGAAAATGTCGCTATTAGTATTGCCTTCGGATGTCCGCAGTTTCGTATGAGATATAAACTGAGATGATTCATGAGGCGACAGCGGTCCCTGGATAGTTAGACGGGATTTATGACTGTTCGTCACTTGTAGATCACCCGAATGGGACATGCATGGCACAAATTTACTTGATTCTGATGTCCCCTGTCCACTTTGGCTGGATCGGAACAACGAATCATTCCATGCCTGACATCCGCTATTCAGAGCAGCTGAAATAACTGTACTTTTTCGTTGCTTGAAGTTGGTATCATAAATTCGAGACTAAAATGTGTTGGTTGGTTGGGTGAAGATGGTTGATTTAAGAAATCGCACTATTACATCACCTTCTTCAAGTCATTTTCACCAATGCGATAACAGATGGTAGTAAGCAACGAGCATATTTATGGAAGAAGGAAGCGTCCATCATGTCAGGAGGAGGAGCCGTTTCTCACACCCAATGCAAACTATAAATGTCTTAGTGAACTTCTCATCCACGCACGCACACCTTGGTTGACATGGCTCGGGAGTACCTTGATTTCACGCTGAAGATCAGTGATAGGACGCGGGCATTTAACCTCCCTCATGGCGTTTCGGGCACTAATGTTCATAAAGATTTATTGTCTCTTAGTTTGGTGACCGACGCGTAGCGTATTGCGAACAGTTGTAGGGGCTCCACGGTATACAAATGTAGAACTACGTCGTCAACTCGAGCAGGTACTGCGTTGATGGCGTCAAATCCGTCCGTAAAAGGAGATTAAACACTAGAAGTAACAAAAACTACTAGTTGGGTAAACGTGACTACTACATACAATGTCTGAGCCATACCAAAGTCGACTACGAAAAACAAAGAATAGACATAATATTACTGTAAAGCTGTATTTAAATAGCAGTGAAGTAGTGCCTTTCACCGCCATTGCTCCCAGTTGAAGATTCAGACGGAGTATCAGAATATCGCTTGTGGGTATGACCCGAACCCGTTCCATCATCAGAAAGTCCAGCAGCATTGTAAAATATCATACCGAAATTGACCTGAGGCGCCGAATGCTGCAGTACAGGTTTCGTCCAATCTTCATTTGAGTCCTCTTCTCTGATGGAAGAAGAGTCCGACTGAGATAGCACGGTTGAAACCCTTGATGACCCCCTGGTCGAGTTAAAATAAACGTTCGACGTGCGTCCCGATAGCTCCGAGAGAAATTTGGCGCGTCTTCCGAAAACATGCTTCTCGTTTTCCAAATCGTATACTGGAGTCCTCAGCCTCTTGGCGCGACGGCGATAGTATAGTATCCCTGTACAAACGAGAGCCAGAAGGAGCATCCCTAATCCAATAAGAACACCAAGCAAGACTCTGTTCCTTGTGGCTTCTTGCGCAGAATTTGGACCTCCACCGCCTGGGGCAGATGGTTCAGGGTGAGTTGATCCAGTAGGTGAAGTTGGTGCCACTGTATAGGGGGTCCCATTGATCGTCAATGTATAGCCATTTGTTTGATCGTTTGACTTGGACATTGTTGCGGCTAGTAAACGTCCCGAGCTTAGTGAAATGTGCGATTCTGGAGTGGAAGACTCGGAAGAGGAAGCAATGAATATGGACACAAATGTCGGTTCGGTCGACGCCGAGGGAGGAAGGGGAGTGGTAGTAACAATAGGTGGAGGTGCATTTGAAGAACTTGGCTCGGGAACACCGGGAGATTGCTGAGGTTGGGAAGTCTGTGCTTGTGTGGTCTCTGGAGAATCGCCAGGGGGCACAATCTTTGTGCTTTCTACAGAGACATGAGAATGAGAAACCGTCGGAGTAGAAGTGATAACGGGAGGAGTCAGGATAGGGGGCGGCGCTAGAATAGATGTCAAGCTGCCTACTTTACTTGTCGCCCCCACGATAACGCTAGACACTTTACTGGTGGCTTGGGACACCACGGTGGCCACAACGCCAGTAGCTTCCCCAGCGATGCTGGTGGCATCAGATACCACAGTGCCCACAACGCCAGTAGCATCGCCGGCCACACTGCCAACAATGCTTGTAGCATCGCCAGCCACACTACCAACGATGCTCGTAGCATCCCCAACTACACTGGTTGCCTGAGTGAGAAGGGTACCGACGATACTTGTGGCGTCCCCAAGCACACTAGTGGCTTGGGATAAGACCGTTCCTACGAGTCCTGTTGCATCTGGGACAAGCTTTGACCCGTCTGCGAGGATATTTCCAACAGCTGAACCGGCGGCATGGACAACGTTCCCAACTGCGCTTACGCCATCCGTAACGACCTCTTTCGCGGCACCTAAACCATCTTCTATGACGCCGCTGGCCGCATTCAGGGTACCAGAGACGGCCTTCGTACCTGTGTCTAGCACGCCGGATACAATGCTGTTATCAGAGGCCGGAGCCGCTGCCTTCGATATGCTAGAAATTGCACCTTTTGCGGTGCCTGTAGTGTCTGAGACGACATTCTGTACTGCCCCTACGGTTCCAGATGCAACGCCTGCTGCTGCACCCAAAAGACCATCAACGACGTTATGGGGTTGGGATGCCCCTTTTGCGGCACTTGGATCGTTCGCGGTCGCCTTTGCAGTACTTAAGCCGTCAGAAGCAGCATTGTTTGCTGTGTCCAAAACGCCAGAGGCAATACCAGGAGATGGTGCACTGGCGTCCTTTCCTTCCGTCGTTCCTGTGGTGTCTGATGCAATGCCCTTTACTGCGGCTACGCCGTTGGATACAGCACCCGTTGCCGATCCTAACAGACCTGACACGGCGTTATTGTCCGCTGAAGCACCTTTGGTAGTATTGCCAGTTGTAGAATCCTTAGTGGCATCTTTATCATTGTTGTTGGTCGGTGCGGAAACCTTGGAAGAGCCTTCATTGGAGTTGTTATCCACATTTCCCTTAGCTGGACCTTGGGAACCTGAAGTGATGCCGTTTGCGGCTGTTGAAGCATCAGAAACCACGGCCTTTGCTGGGTCTGAACCATCAGACACAGGTTTTGTTACCGCGTTGGTGGTGTCAGATACAGTAGCAGCAGCAGCGTTCAAGATGCCAGAGACGCCGCTGCTGTCCTTAGAGGATGAAGGCTCTGATGTAGTAGCGTCCTTTGCATCATTTGATGTACCAAGGAGGTTGCCTAGAAGTTGTCTGGAATGCAGGCGGAGTGGTGGGGATAATAACAACGCCTCTCTCTGCTATAAAGTAAGAAGCAATGCAGGTAACGAGAGGTTTCGAATTGCTGGATTAGCAAACCCTGTTACAATTGTCTAGCAACTTACAAAGGTATCTCGATGATCGTAATCCCCATTTCCTATCGACACCGATGACTCCGAAAGATTTGAAGAAGTAGATTCCATGCTACTTTTCATGTCGAGAAGAAAGCGAAGAGCTGGTTCTATGCCAAAGACAAGGATTGAAAGGAGTGAAGACAGGCAAAGGACCAGCAAAACCAGGCATAGCCCCGTCCTGCGCTTTGAATACATAGCAAAAGAGTGTTGGGAGAAGAAATGAGATGGCCATCATATAGACGCGGATGTGATATATTAATATTGCTGCTGAGGTGCATAATTATCACCATCAGACTATGCGTCCCATTGCGCTCAGTCATTGCTTGGTTGGGATTTGATTATTCGGTTTGACAGTCATTTATAACTGCGGCTTGCTGCTTCGATTTGGCTGAATCGAGTGCTCTTCTTCACGCGATTCGCGATATCAGCACCTTATCTCAGTCAAACAATCAAACTTGAGATGGACGCATGCGAATCAGTTGGTCGAGATCAGTGATTTCCTGAACAACGGATTGGTGTGTTTTTAGAACTGCTGTCGTGCTCGGTGTACATTGGCTTATACGGACAAAACCCATGATTCGAGGACAGGTTTGTGAATATAATGCAGTGAGTGTGTGGTTTATGTCGGTCGGGTTGGACGAGTTAGAGGTCCAATACACAACTTTGGCCCCTAGGTTGCACGCCGGTTTTTGCCGAGATTGTGGCAGTGTAAGCGGGAGCGGAACCAACATTCAACGTTCAATGACACTCGATCACCTCTCTTGATTTCAACTGAGATGGACAGTCTACTAATGGATTATGGATACCATGCGGTCAAAGGATTCCATGTGAGCAAAGATCAGTTCTATCATTGTGCTACTAAATCCCTTTCTTCACCCAGGCCTTTGTTCCTTTTTTGTAGTACAACTAACGCATCCTAGCACGACAACCAGTGGGCTACTCGATAATATCCGATTATTATGACCTTTCACCGACCTTTAATGCGGGACTGATGCAGCATAAGCTGTGTGTAATTGCGCTCCATGACGGCGGTGCTCACCTGCGACCATCTCTTCACAACTGTCTAGGATCAAGTCCCTCTGATGAATCGTCGCTGAGTGCGGGGCAGAGGTTGCGTTCTGAGCGCCTGGATTTTTATTCCTTGTGGAGCATTTTAAAACGTCTCGGGCATGTAGGTTGCGATGGAACCTTTCCCTTACTTTGCTAACGCAAAGTTTCTTATCCTACTTACTCAGGTTATCATAAAAATTGTCGTACATGTGGATGACTATCCATGATTCCTTCATGTTTTTTATTACTACTTGGTCTGTTCCATTCATATCGCCGCACCATGAACTAACCTTTCTCATAGACGGGCAAGCAAATTCATACAGCTCAGTTAAGCGTTGATATGGTGAGAAGACATCTGTACTCCATTTCTATCTCTCCAAGTTGAATATCAAAGGAAGTTAATCGTTACCCCATCACACCTCACTGGACAACAATCATATGAAAGTACCTGTATATGTGTTCACTAATGTCTACCGGCGTCTTCTCCTTTCACGCATCCGCAATGTGGTGAACTTGAAGATCCAACATCCCGCAACAGAGGCAAAAAAAATTCAAATAGTCTCTCTTTCGGAGTACGTACCTCTCGTGTCTTCCGCTTTCAATGTGGAATCGAAAATCACACAAGCTCAACAGGCCAACAGACTAACATATCGACATCGAATTGTAGCTGTCGACTTTTGATTGGACGTATTACATCTTGGTACCACGTACCATGGTGGTCTTGTCGGCTACAACGACAATATTTTCGAAGGATCTGACTGCCAGTCCGCCTGGAGCTATACCGACACCAGTGGTAAAGCCTGATTCAGCAAAGCCGATACCCCCAACGACAGACTCCCTAAATATACCCTCTACCTCTTCTACTTCTTCGGCGCCATCAACACGGGACCTCTCTTTCCAATCCCTTTCCACATCGTCATCTGACATTGCAAGATCGACCATTACACACTCTTTTACACCTCCAGCCTTTGGATCATCCTTTATATCTCCAGGACTGTCACCGCCAGTCAGTGGTTCAACCCTATCAACGACATCAAGCCTTTCCACATTATCGGTGCCCATCCTACAATCACCCGTCTCTCAACCCAACGGCCAAGCTACAGGCATAGTTTCAGCCTCCCAGCAACATGACAGCATAGATGGAACTTTGAAGAAGGCTCTTGTTTTTGCCGGTGCTGGTCTTGGACTTCTATTAATTCTGGCCGCTCTTTACCGTTACCGAATCTCCTACAAACGAAAACGCGCAAGGAGGAATGAAGAATACATGCTTCGTGCTCGCCCTTTTGCCTTGGCGACGAGAGTTAACAGGCAAGTTGATTATCAGCCTCCCAACTATGCTACGAGACGGACACGCCCCGTGGTTGGTAGCATAGAGCGATTAAAAGACGCATTCTCTCGTGCCAATTCCGGTTCGGGCCCTAGCAGGGTTACGAGGCAGGAATCTGCCAATGAACTGGAAGCAAACCCCGATGGACATTTTAGCACACGACGCGTGCGGGTAGTGGAGATCGTGGATGAATCAGATGTATACGAGCATCCGCCTGAGTACAGATTGTCAGCGTCGGATCCCATTTCTGCTACATAGTAATAGTAGAACTTGAAATAAACTCGGACATGCTGTGCCTTCTGAATGAAATCGTGGCAATATCTAAAGGTTAAAAATGAAAATGATCACTTTATTTGAGTGATGCGATTGATACAAGATACAAATGAAAAATGGAATATAGTCAAAACATAAACTAACAGAACTCGTGATGCCAATGATGCAAAAACATAAGAGTCCCAGAAGCATACCATAAAGTCCCACTTACGCTACATAGTACATATCATAAGAAATATCAACTTCTATCCAATCAGTTGGGCTATTAAATCCCATTCCAAACCTTGATCCAGGTCTTTGAAGGAGTTGTTGTTGTATCGATATCAGACTCCTGTATCAGGAGAGTATAAGATGACCTAAAGGTTGGCCATCAGTCCTCAGTTTCGGCCCAGAGGGAACTTGACGCCAGTTGGGCGAGCAGACTGGCTGGAGGAAGAAAGGGCCATTGCCCTTGTACGCGGAAGTTGACGGGTCGACGAGGTTGGAGGACCAGCTTCCTCCACAGTCGAAATGTTTTGAGTTTCGTCTTCCCTAGTATAAGCCCTCGCGGGAGGATCGGTGTCCATTCGGTCGTCCATCATCGGAAACCTCTGGATCTGACCGAATTCACTGATGGTCACTCTTGTCGCCGGCGCGCGACGACGCCTTGTTGCATAACTCCTCTTCGGGTTGGAAGCGAGTGATCTTCTCTCGGATCGTGCAGACGGAGATGGCGTCGTTTTTGCTGGCAGTGTATCCTGCGTGTACGACCTGCGAATGTGTTCATGCTCCAAATCCAGCTCTATCCGCGCCCTTTTACGTGTAGGAGTTGTTGGCGTCTGGTCGTTGACTACCTCATCGTCCTGAATGCCCTCGTCTGCAAGATTGCGCTTGCGCTTTGGGCGTCCAATGGCTAATAAATTATGGACTCCTGAAACTATAGTCTGTGTACCACCCGCGACCGCATTCGACGCGTCTGCACAAATTGATTTGAATCCGGCAATAATGCCAGACACAGACCCATGCTTTTCCTGTGCCACAGGGACACCAATCTCGCTGGTCTGTTCTTCAACCTCCGGGGAAACATCGACGTCAAAGTCTTGATCTTCGTCGGAAGGAATAAATTCATATTCATCTTCAATGCCACCCTGTGGCATGGGGTCTGTGGATTGGAAATCGTCTGATTCATAACCGTCCTCATCGGCTTCGTGTATGACCTTCAAGCTCGTCTCCAATTCCTTTGCATATTCCTGGAGTTCGAGGCGTTTTCGTCGTCCACTCTTACGACGACGGCTGCTTTTAGGGCTCCTCTTGTCTCTCTTGATGCTGTCACTTCTGCGAAGTGCAGCCTTGCCCGGGGTCTTCGCTCCAGGATCTGCCGTCCCTGAATCTTCTAACAACTTGAATGAGGCGGGTTTACTACTGACAGAATCATTGGTTGTCTGCTGTGGTTCTCTGGCTGGGCCACTTTGGGCTGAAAGGGAGCGCGATTCTTGAGCTTTGATGTCATGCAGAGACTGGGCAGAAATTTTAGCGGCCAGGCGCAGCTCTGCCACTCGGCCTCGAGATAGTTTCGAGATTTCTAAAGATTTAACCTCATCCAGCTGCGTTTCGTCCTTCGTGCTTGTTGAAGAATTGGACTTGACAGCTATATCCCGTACAATCTGTCCCAATAGATCTTCTCGCAGGGTTATTAAGGGTTGTCTAGAATTTAGATATTTTTTACTGCGAATTAGCCGAATTCGAGCCATAGACAGGACAATTTGCTTTTGACTCATGGAAGCCACAGCGGTATAGCGGCCTTTTTTAGCAACGGAGTCTTTTCTGGCCTCATCCTGTGGTACTCGGCCGTGCATATACGCCTGTCCCTCCTCGAATTGCTCTCGCAGGAGGCTGTATAAGACAGCTAGAGGAATCAATGATCGAGATTTCTGTGTGCCCAGGGTCTCAGCCACTACCGCATTTGCACACCATGTCTCGAGATCGTTCAAATCGCGGGAGACAGTAACACCTTTGAAGTCGGGCCTTGGTATCCAGACATGATGCTTCAATGCTGGAATCCAATCAATCCCACTGAGGAGAGCACTGATTTGCTCCAAAGATAATTGATTTGGGCTTGGAAACCGATAGTGCTGTTTGAGACGGGCCACGTCAGACCACAGCCATATACTCATAGTGCTCTGAAAGACTACACTTACTTCAGCGTATTCGCGCTGGATATCTATCGGCAGTTTGATAAAATCAGGTCTGTGGATGCAATCCATATATGGATTGTTGGTAGGGCTCGGAGGAATCTTTATCATGGCACCTGTGGTTGCAGTTTTTAAATGTATGGCTAGTGGATAATGATTGTGGTGGTAAAGAAAGAAAGAAGGTGGCTCGAGCGTCCCCCCTAAACTCGTCTTCCGTCTGCCGGTCGTCCGACCCAAAACGGTCGACAGTGTTGAAGTCGGATCCAATAAACGGCAACATATGATTGGTTTGCCACCGAGAACTGAAAAGGAAACATTCTCACGATCAGCATACTTGCACTGCTTTCGGCGCAAGGCCTCGATTCAGTCCGGACCTTCAGAGACTCTATCCGGTTTGCTCCTGCCAGATTTTTCAAGCTTTTATTGTGTTCGAATTTTTTCAATGTGAGCTTTGGTAGGGGTGGATCATTTGTTTTGTTTTGGAGTATATACACAGGTATATACTAATCAGACTCCATATCCAGACTCTGACACGTTCGTTATTCAGATAAATAAATAGTGTATTTGGATCAACACAGACACTTGGGGGGCATCCTACATCATTGTATATTGTCTTTTCTGATTTGATTGGACGCTTGTCACGACTACTTCAAAGGTGCGACTTGTTTCTCAGAGATATGCATTTGTTAGTGTGTTCTGGCTGAGGCATATTCGATGCAGAGCCTTGAGGTGCTGTCCGCCGCTAGTAGCCGCCGCTTCCACTACTAAGCATCACCGGACTGTTTGAACGGTACTTCTTGTTTTAAAATTGATCAAAATCCTTTATTTAATCGTATTAAATATTCAACAATGGCAGTCATACATTGATTTTGCACTCATGTTCCCAGTTGACTTTCATGTCCAGTACCAGCAAACCAAGGCATACTCGGACATCCCACGCGAATAACATAACCGTGACTCAGCATTTTGCTTCTATCTCACCGGATGCATCATGGATGAAGTAAAAAGTTATATAATTTCATCTTCTTCTTGTCGTTACTCGGTGAAAAACACTCGGTTCCACAGTCATGCAGGCATATTTCGTCAGTAAGAATTTATATATATTCTTCCATGCCTTCCAGAAAAAGATTACGATGAGAAACGGGCCCATGGTGGTTAGTACTACTGGACCCTGCTTGACGGGAACACCGAAGCTGACTGAAATGCGCGTTGAACAGATGCCAGGGGGTTTTCAAGTGCATTTTTCTTCTTCGAACAGTAATGATGCGCCCCGTGGGCAGCCGCACACTTTGACGTCGTTCTCGGTGCTTTCAACTTTCATTTCGACCCACTCCGATGGTGACTTCCATATGCATGTTCTGTGAAGGTACCATTGTTGCTCAGAATCCATGGATTCATCTGCGTGTTACCCACTAGGGACACATTCGTGGGACTGTCCTTTCGCGGGTTGATGTACACAGTTCGCAATTCGAATTTGCTGTTGCTCTTCTTTCTATCGCATCTACAACGCACAGGGTGTTATACTCCAAGCTGAAGGTTAGCATGGTGCTTAAGAAGATTTCTACCCTTCTAATATGTGTTTTTCTCCCATCATAGCACCGAAAGAATGGATTCTAGCCACTGAGGTTAGCGATGATCAAGCGATTGGTACTCCTTCATTGTCATCGTCGGTTACAGCCTTCCTGGTGGCGCTTCAGACGTGAGTTTCCCGCATAAATGGACTCTTTCCGAATAAGCACAAAGGGTGTGGAGGTCCTTTGGGTGTGTGGGAAGAAGTCAAGTATATGCAACGTCTACAGACAGCACTGTTGTCGTCAATTAATGAGTTGCATTGAAACTTAAAGTCTATTGATGCCCAGTGTTTTCATGTTCTCATTCTCCCTCTTGCTTCGATTGTGCGACCTGTTATTCTACGAGCACCTATGACTCATGGAATCTCTCTTGGGCGAAACTAGCTAACCGTCGTGTAACAAGTACGTAATTGCTAATCTCAAAACATTGTTGGTACCTTCTTCATTCACAGCCAAGGGACGTCCGACATATTGTTATGTTTGCTTACAATGTTATGCCAACCCTCAGGTTCGCTCTCTAGTGGAATGTTTTATTAACCTGTAAGTGTAGGGACTACCGACCATCATAACTTTTATTCATTGTCCTCTTAGAGTTCATTCTTAGCGCCGAAAGTTCATTGTACATTCTTGTTGCAGTGTTCCGTTAACCTGAAACCGTAATGCACGTACTTGATGATCTTTCTGTTGTGATTCCTTTGCATCGGTGTCATTGATCTACTCGTGGCTCACCACTGTCTCCACCGCAGCTAACCGAATAGCGGGCCACTGTTACTTTTATCCAGTCGCCAGAACAGAATTAGGATTGTCCGACCTACAGGAGGAAAATGTGCTGCCATCAACTCTGCCTTGCTCCTCAGTCCTATCCGCTTATTTCGGTTACTACTGAAATAAATGTCGAGCGGTTATTGTGTTCTATATCTGCCTCTATATTTGGTCAGCATGATCGACGACGCGATCAAGGTCATCGGAACTGCTAAGCGGCAGAGCGTTGTTAGAGTTCATTAGTATGGCGTTCGGAGGTCGGAAATACGCTGCTCGTGGCCTACAAGAAAGAAGACATGCAAAAATGCGGAGCCTTTAGGGTTATGTCTGTTATTTCGCTATTCAACGTTTTCGATTCTGAGATTTGGTAAGCATGCACATGCAGCGCATCGCCACAGAACGGTGGTAGCTCTGTTCTACTTTACTTCATCATGTACAGCTCGGTAGGCTGGGAAACCACCAAGTGACAATCCGAACTCCCGGGAAATCGAGGTTTACCTCATACGTGTTTCCGCTAACTCAGTTAGCCCTGCGGACCTTGTAGCTTGTCGCCCAAGCCACGTTTTCAATGAAACACAGTGCGTCCTGCTTTTAACAATAGCCTGGGGATATCTTATTATCTCCAAAAAACACTGATTGCATCATAGAATCGGGATTTAAGAGACTTTAGAATGATACGGCTGTCAAGTGATACTGAACCGACACCAAGAAGAATGGAGGAGGAAACAATTCGGAGGATCAAGATTCAGCGACTTACAAAATGGTATATAAGAACTACTAACCGCTGTTACTCAACTATAGAAAAATGTCCTTCACGGGCTCTGTAACCGAAAATCTTTTAAAGGTATTAGTGAATTTCCTTCTACTAACCACTTCTACTGGAAAGACCGACAAGCAACATTTTAGTTCCTAGGCATATCCTCTCTACTTCTCTTGGCCTATTTCTGTAGCCCTGTTGTGCTTCGTCATCTGATTGTGGATTATGAGGGGAATCGTCTTCCTCCAGGACCGCCAGTCCGTTACGCGTTCCTTCGAAAGTATGCTGAAAGGGCTCTTGACGCTTGGGCGAAACAATACGGATCAATGTTCTCTATCTGGATGGGAAGTCAGCTATTCGTCGTAATATCTGATCCTGTTGTAGCAAAGGACCTTCTTGTCACAAACGGAGCGATCTTCTCTAGTAGAAAAAAGTACTTTATGAAGAACCAGATAATTCTTAAAGGTCGAGCCATTACCGCGTCCGAATACGGCAATAAATGGTATAAACAGGTTTCTTAATCTATATCATTCGTGCTTCAACTAATTCAAATGATCAAAGGAGACAGCACCGTCGGCTTGCGGCACTGGCCCTAAACCCTAAAGCGATGGAGGGATACGCTTCCGTGATGGATTATGAATCGCATATTCTCATCAAATCCCTCTATGACGAGAGTCAACAAGGCAAATCCCCGGTCAACCCTGCTCATTTTGCTGGAAGGTTTGCATTGAAGTACGTTTGACAATCAACCTGACGTGTGTACGCCTGCTGACTGTACCTGTGTAACTTCCAGCAACATGCTCATCATGTCTTTTGGACTACGAACGACGTCTTCCTATGACCCGCTTGTTGCAAAGGCCCTCGGTTTAGCCATGGAGTTTATGGATCTCACTGGTCAGTTGACATGTGTTATCTGTCTGTCAACTTTCTCTGACGCCTCTAAAGGGCCATGGTCCAATTGTGTCGACTTTTTTGAGATTCTCCAATACCTTCCATCACAAAAGCGTTCACGAGGTCAAAAGTTGCACGATGATCTCATTAAAGTATATGGTGGTATGATCTTAAACTTCAAGTCCAGGATGCTTTCAGGAGAGAATGTTCCCGATTGTTTGGTGAAGACGCTCTTGGAGACCCAGGAATCCGAGAAACTCGATTGGGAAGATTTATGCATGCTTTCTGCCGTATTCACATTAGGAGGTGTTCATTCCGTAAGGACATGTCCCTCATTGCGCTCTGCAGTCCAATGACTTGTTCTTCAGACATCGGGAATTATTCAATGGTTCCTGGCTTTGATTCCATCACACCGCGAGGTACTTGAGCGAGCACAGTTAGAACTGGACCAGGTGATTGGTCGTGGACGATGGCCGTGCCTCGAAGACGAAGCTAGCCTTCCATTTACTAGAGCAATCATCAAAGAGGTGAGTGTCTTGTCTGTCTGTATCTAACACTGTCAGATTTCTCATACACACCAACAGGTCCAACGTGTGCACGCTCCATTTTGGTTTGCTACGCCCCACTGCTCGTCACAAGATTTCACATACAAAGGAACCTTTATACCGAAGAACACTGTTGTTCTTCTAAACTGCTTCACGCTACATCACAATGAGTCCAGATATCCCGAACCGTAAGTATATAGTCTACCTCATAAAATGTGCATCTGCTCATCTGGAAGAAGACTTAAATTCAATCCGGAGAGATACATCAACGATAAGCTTTCGTGTAGTGAGTCTGCCAAGCTGGCCAACGTGATGGATCGGGATCATTGGGCGTTTGGTGCAGGGTAAGTTAGCATTAATCTACCTCGACTTCAGAAAATTTCGTCTGATGTTTAATCATAAGACGGAGAATATGTCCAGGTCTACCTGCCGCAGAGCGAGAGCTTTGGTTGGCTATATCACGTTTATTATGGTCATTCGACTTCAATGCGCTTCCTGATGAGCCAATCTCTCTTGAAGAATACGACGGATTATCTGGCCGTACTCCACTTCCATATAGACTTCGTCTTACTCCACGATTCGAGGGAGTCGTGGACATTATTAACGCCGTAGAAGAGACAACCTTGTAGTTTACTCCATATTTTCCATTCAAAGGTACAAGAGTAATGAACAGAAATCGTGTTCACATATAATAGATAGGCTAATAATTCTTAATTTCTTCCCTGGCGTATAATTTTACATATTTACACTAGTTATCATTAACATTATAATGAAGCCGTTTAAACGCTCGTACAACAATTGTCTTCCTGAAATTATTTTTAAACACACCTGGATCTGACAGATCCTGCCTTTCGTGGTACAAAAAGACCAACTTATCCAAGTTTCATTGATTCAACTTGAACACAGTGCATTGCACTCGAACTCCCTTTTGTAACTCAATTGCATCTGCTTCTAGTCAAGGTCGAAGTCGGACTAAGATAACAGCTACTTCTCTAGCTCATAGTCTAGTGCACAGAGAATTTCGCCTAAGTAGTTGTCGAGTAGTGACCCATAGGATCTCGACCTTGTGGGAACAGGAATAAGGAGATTTGTATTTGAATAGTGGTGGAAGTCGGAGTCCGTGTGGAAATTTAATTGTTTTGATGGCATCACAAGTCAATTGATGGCCGAATAACATGCCGTGGGGAAGTGCCTCATGTAATTCGATTGTTTTGGATTCGTACTATCAGCAGCATACCAGCTATCTCGTTTTGCACGGGCTCAGTATGTTGCGTGAAACTAGATGAGAGATGGAGGGAGGCGATTAAGAAATAGAAGGAAATTTTTCATACGAGGCGTTACTACATATGTTAACATCAAGTAAACATATCAATTCGGACATGAATGAACTTGACGTAAGCCTGGGAGGATAGTTTATCCCAGGAACGTTTATCACGATCAAAGACTCGGAAGCGATGTTGATCTTCTCAAATCATTGCACGGACTTGTTGAGGATCCAAACCTAGTTACGACTGACTACTGCCCTGTCCTCGGCATCAGGCTCCCATCATTTAGTCAGCGATAAAAGCAGCTGGGTCATAAAGATGGCTTTTATCAACCATCTTTCTGCTATACACTATTCATTGATTCTTCGCCATGCCTCAAATTCGCACCCCGTTGACCGACCTGCTCAGTACGTTCTTCTATAGATAATACACGTATTCTGAAGCTAATTTGATGCTCGTTAAAAGAGATTGATGCCCCCATTCTCTCAGCACCCATGGCGTTTGCCAGCACTGGAGTGCTAGCTAGCGCCGTAAGCAAGGCTGGCGCTTTCGGTTTCATGGGAGCAGGTGAGAACGTGTGGCGTCTGGTAAAAAATATTCACACAAACTAACACCCTCAGGTTTCTTCTCTTCGGCGGAGCTCAAGGAGAATTTCGCATTGATGAGAAAAAATCTCAACATTGCCCCAGATCAGCCGGTGCCAATTGGCATTGGTTGTATTGGATGGATCCTCGACATGACTGAATCGTCGCCAGACCCACGCCTTCATGCCATTCTAGAAGAGAAGCCCGTTGCCCTCTGGTTAGCCTTCGGTGTCGATCTGGGGAAATATGTTGCCCAAATCCACGCGTTCGACGCAAAACGGGACCACAAGACTATTATTTTTGTAATCGTCAACTCGGTTGAAGATGCCGTTCGCGCTGCAAACGAGTGGAAGGTCGATGTAATCGTAGCACAAGGTGAGTTTGATGGAGTTTGGGGCATTCTTCACGGTGGTTCTGACAGGAATTTGTATTCTAGGCATAGAAGCAGGTGGCCATGGAGGATCAGAGGCGCCCCCGCTTTTCACCTTGCTACAGGCTATCCTTGATGCCCTTCCTAACGGTCCCCTCGTAGTTGCTGCAGGTGGTATTTCAACCGGCAAACAAATTTCCGCCCTTCTAACCATGGGAGCGGCGGGCGTTGTACTTGGAACGCGCTTTTTGTTTACCGACGAGTGCATCTACAGCCCAGCTATGAAGGAAGTTATCGTTGCCGCTGGAAACAACGCTACTGTTCGCACACTTGCATTTGATGAGGTCGGAAAGACGAACTACTGGCCCCCCAAGCACAACGGACGTGCAATTGCGAATGATATCATGAAGGACGTTTCCGAAGGTCTCAGTCTTGAGCAACGATTGGAGAGATTTGAACAAAGTGCAGCTACTCAGGATAAAAACCGATTGATCATTTGGGCCGGTGTCGGTGTCGGACTCACTAACAAAATCACCCCTGCAGGAGTGAGTATTTATTTGTTTCAACTTGACGGAACAGACTTATAATGGCATGATAGGATGTTGTTCGGGAATTGATCAAGGAATCGTCAGAGAGTCTGAAAGCAGCATCAAAACTGGTCGCTTTCTGATTGAACACAGAATGCTCATCCACATGTCTTGTAGTGTACAATATTGTGAATCACGAACTTAACGAAATGAACGAAAACAATCGCGTGTACCATGCTATGTGTATTCTGGATTCTGGAACGCCTTCGTGGCAACCATGAAAATTTTCTTTCTTTAGATATGTTCACATAGCTTGATTAGATGATAGACTTCGACGTATATTCAAGAATCTACGGAGCTATTAACAGCTCATAAGTGAAAAAAAAGACCCCGCAGTCTAAGTGTGCTGAATGAAATTCGCTTGTCTTTGCGGCCGTCTTCTTTTCGCACTTGGAGAAGTAATCTGTGGCAACGGGAATATATCTGGCCAGAGCTCGGGAAAAAAAAATTCCCAAGACATAAAAGCTGTAGGCGATAGACAAAGCTCCTCTGTATTTTATCAGGTATTTTAACGCGTATCAGGCATGGATGTGAGATTGGCACTAACTGACTTGCGCCTAAAGCATCATCGAACTGAACCGGTTCATCAGATTTGGCATTCTCGGCTGGACGTAAAGAACTGACCAACGGCAAGCGTGAGCGCTCCCACGCTTTCAGGAAACCGGGTGGGTGCATCTGGAGTTCATGGAAACTGGAAGCCCTGATTGGAAGCAAACTGTCGATGTCTGTCCCATTTGTTGATTCGTTCAGGGATTGGAAGTCCCTGCTTCACAGTGACATAGAACGATTTACTAATTCCCCCTCCACTATCTTTAGAAAATCGACCGCATCCCCATAAATGAGAGCATTCGTTTTTATGCAGCCTGTATTCCGGGTTTTGGTTATAATACCCTGCCCCAGTTTGACTTGCCCGAGGAGTGTCTGTCGTCTTTCCCTCCGACAACCCCACCTCGTCCGCAATGGCACAACTCTCTCTTGAAAAAACATTCCTTTTGGCCACATGGGTAGAGGTGAGTTATGTTCATGGACCTAGACGTCATTTCATTTGACGCTGACGGTATCTTTGCAGGCGATCGTCTATGGTATGTCATAAACACCGCGACTTCTTGGTTGTGGGGCTTACGTGTAGCTTGGCGCCAGGATTCCTATGTTGCATCTTTGGCGCGACGATGTTTGTATATTTCTCGGCCAGCTATAGTCGTGTTGGATCTAAGCGTGATCGTCATACGACGGTGAGCAACTACTTGCTATGAATACTTGAGTTGAGGATCTCATCCTTTTTTTCTGGTGTTCATTAGGGTATGATTATCATTTCCGGGGTCATGTTTTTCATGGCTACATTCCATCTTGCTATGAATGGCTTCCGCCTCCTGCGAGGATACGTAGACTACCGTCTCGATCCCGGAGGCCCAGTTGGTTACATTGGTAACCTTAGAAAGTGGGATCATATTCTCAAAGATACCATCTACGCTACGCAAGAGAATTTTGGAAGCGCGGCCGCTGTACGTTCCTTTCAATTCATCCACGTTGATTATTTACCTCATGCATATTTGTTCTTAGATCTACAGGACATGGGTCCTTTGGAGTTTCGACTGGAAGATTATCATCTTGCCCACTATACTCCTCATGGTAAACATCGGCGCTGGATACGTCGTATGTGGCACCTACAGTTCCGTCGACCCCACCGCCACCGTCTTCCTCCCGCGTCTGAACTCCTGGATCAAAACGTTCTACTCCATTGCGGTCGTCCTCAATATCATGACCACCGGTCTCATGAGTTGGCGGATCTACATCACGCACAGGCGATCGGCCAACTATCATGTCGGACAAGGTAGATTACTGTCAATTTTGCGCATCCTAGTCGAGTCTGCGGCGCTCCAGCTGATCGTCGAGATCGTGTTACTTGCACTTTACTGCAACAACATTAATGCGCAATACATTCTGTTGGAGAGTGTAACCCCCATCGTGGTAAGTATGATTTACCTTTTAGCTTCGTGATGTATCATTCCGTCGACCACGCATTGATGATTGATGAACTTGCTGTGTATAGGCTATCACGTTTAACACCATCACGCTCCGCATCAAGTTGCAGTCCCATGCAGATAGCCAGAAGTCCATCGCGAGCGGTATAAGCGGTCCCGTCCAGACTATCGGTAGTATGCCCATGAAACGCATCCATGTGAATATCGACCGCGAGGTCGATGATGATGGAGGAAGCTTCAACGTAGACAAACCATAGTGAGCCCATCGAAGCTTCACCCGGATCCATTTGGGTCGTCCCCTCTTTATTATTTGTTGAAAAATATTTCCACTCTTCAAGTGTAGATGTAGTCACTAAAACCTCTGTTGTGCATATTGTTATTCGAGTATCTTGTTGTGTAATTACAACCCAGAATATTACAAGCTGTTTGTGTATAATTAGTGTGAGGTTTCCTTTGTCGTGCTGTGCTAAGTAAAGCAGCGGAGCAGAACGTCTGAGCCAGGCATACGGGTCTACTCTTGATATTTTTAAGAACAGTTTCTTCTAGTGTCGGATGAAAAGAGACTGTCTTTACCATGTAACCTTACTTTTTGGGAACAGTAAGACGCCGCAGGCTACGAATTCTTTTTTTAAAGAGTCCCTCTTCCCACTGATACCGGACGAAATATTGACACCGCGTGTGCCCAAATCCAATTGAAACTCGATGGTCCTTGCTCCGAGGCAAGCAAACAACCTATACAATACATGTCAAGTCAAGAATCGTTGACGGCCGTAGTGTAGAATGTGTGACTAACAGCCACTATGGAATGCACGTCGAGGAAGTCATTTATGCTAATCTCCTTCAATCCTCAATCCGATGTGCAGCCCATGTCAGGTGGATGGGACAGTAACGTTAGGGCAAATAAGATTCTATTTTTAGACACCAGGGTTCCGAAGTTTCTCTCTTCTTCCAGTGCTGTGGAGGACCCGGCGGCGGATGAAGGAGGGCAGTTAGAAGACTCAGGGCAAGGGCGGACATGTTAGTAACTGTGGTGTCCCTGAGGAAGACAGTGGCGATCTCTTTCTAGCTCGGGAAGAAGATAAAATGTGCACCAGAGTTTGTTCGGTCGACGCAAGTTCGCTTGGTTTCCTGAATCGAGCTTGATTATTTCCAAATGGTACCATCTACTTTTAAGTATTGGAAGAAATTAGAGGATGTCATGGAACGTTCATTCTGTTACATAATATACCCCAGACATTTGGAATGAGGCTCATTTCAACGTCGACGATGCACACCGACGCTGATGGTGCGCTCGGAATACATGCCTTCTAAAAATAGAATATACGTGTTCACTCCGAATCCGAGGAGGGCAGGTGGTTTGCGAAAAAAAAAGGCGCGGACTGTCCGCCAGACTGACCGGCGGACAGTCTGCCGGACTTATAGGCCTTATAGTGAGCGAGCGTGACTGGGTTAGTGACAGCCGTGCACACTGTGCTCGACAGCGATCAGTGCCCCTCCAACACACTACCGCCCTCCGCCCCCGAGCTGGCCTAGAAGATGTTCACCATTGTTTTGGCTGTATGAAGTTTTGGTATTTATATTACAGATTTATTTCTATGGGAGTACATGTGAATGACTGCATTGGGGTAGGAAAAACGCGTAATAAACTTGTTCGCAAGTTGAAGTTGAGCCAGCCAATATCCAAAAAAGCCACAATGCACCGAAGAAATTCTCACGTGTTTGGGGCAGCAGTGGAATACGCTACGAGCAATGTGCGCACCGTGTAGCGCATCAGGGGGCGGGCTATGTCCAGGAAGACTTTCATGAGCTCGCGACGTGGCCCGGACGTCACATCATGGTCACAAACACACAAGATACACCTTGAGTCCGGCGGACAGTCCGCCAGACTGTCCGCGCAAAAAAAACTCGTGGACGAACCTTTCTGAATCCGAGTTTTTAAACCATTTCGGTTAGCGCTCAGAAGAAGTCAAGTAATAATAAATGCTGACCTGAGCAAATTAGGCGGGGTACACTAATACTATCCAAGCCAAGAATGCGTGATTATCGTGTCCCGCCCCGAGGTCGATATTTGAATATCGCTTATCTATCCAAGTTCTTGAAATCGATATGATGCTGACGTCGGTGGTGGCGAGGATTCGTTGCTACGAAGATGCAGGCCTCGTGTTGTCTAAAATCTGATAAGTACAGAGCTGCTGTTCCGATGTCAGGGGAATTGCGTCGCCCTCGGGAGGCAGATACTTGGATAGGTTAGAGCGCTTGTATTCCAATCCGTAGTGGTAGTAGTTTCTGCTTGATTAAAGGTCCTTCTGAGAAGCCTGTCCGGACACTCTCTGAGACGTATTTTGCTCTGGTACCAAGCTTTTGGGCTTACACGATAACCTCGGTTCGCAATGGTGCTGTTTCATCGGTAAGACATCCTTCCATTACCTGAGCTTGAGAGCTAGAGCCGAGTCCTTCTGTGAACTGGAGTGGTTACAGGCTTTTCGATTGGAAATCAAACGAACTGGATGAGTGGTTGAAAGGTGAATGAGTTTTTGGTTCAGGATATAGTTGCTCGAACGAGTGTAAATACCCCTTCCTGCAATTCAGATACGCTGTTCAAGCAAAACTTGAGGGATTTCCTGATATAAAAAAACCAGGTAATTACATCTGTTCTCTCATGATCAGCTCTGGGCTACTAGAGAAATTGGAGTATACTTTTTTTCTTGGACGTTGAAGACTCAAGAATGAGATTGCGGACTTGGCGTTGGGAATCTGCAGCCTCATCTGATAGCCGTGATGGCGGCATGCTTTGCTTGTCTTTGTTTGTCAACATCGTCTGAGGACCTGTGCGGTACTCTCTCCACTGGCCCTCGTTTTCATTAGATAACCACCGAGTCCGCTGTCTCACTCAACTACTCCTTCCTATGACTACTTCCTACTAATTTCCCTGGATTCATCAATTAAATATCTTCTACGGAGACTTGTAATGCCTACTTTACTATCATGGCAGGATCACTATATGTCCAACGTTTCAGTAACAACAACTATTGGCTCCACAATCGCTACTTTTGCCACAGGGACGGCTAGAATTGTGGACGAACCGAGGCTGGGAGTTGGACTAGCCATTCTGTTTGTTTCGTTATTCGGTACGACTATTGACAACTTTCGTATTCTCATGGGCTAAAATTGTTCATTTTCTTCCTATTGTGTCCATGGCATGGCTATTCTTTGAATCACAGCTGTGTCTTTTCCATCGCTTTCCAAGCATATTTCCTTCATCCGAATACCTGGAATTCTCTTTTTCGTCGGAAAACACTTTGGAACGGGTGTCATCCTTGCGACAGCCTTCATTCACCTTCTCGATGACGCCTTTAAGTCGCTTCAGAGTAAGGAAGTCGAACGGCGTTATGGAGCAATAGGCAAATTTACTGGGCTGATAATGTGAGTAGCTCGTCTCAGGTTTCTTTTATCGAAATATTAACGTTAGAGTGGCAGAATGGTGTCGCTTTTGTCCATTTTTCTTGTTGAATGTAAGGAACAGTTCAGTGTTGTGGTAATACTCTAATATTTTCCAGACATATCGACTTCATACGTCGAACATTTGCAAGAGAAACCATCGGCGCCTCCGACTCCAGAGTCTTCGAGACCAGGATCTCCATCACCACGACAAATTGTCCGCGACCAGCATTCGAGGTCAAGGAATAGGCAGCACACTTCACGATCCCGCTCACGAACTCATGCGAAAATTCACAACCTTTCTCATGAACCACCTACAGAGACCACGCCGCTCATATCTTCAGATATTCCTATCAACCCTGCCATCACGCGTGCACCTAGTGCTCCCGTTCTTCCTGCCTATGCACATACACCTTCCTTGACAACTTCGCACTATCATACACATGCGGCCCACCATCCTCACCATCACCACCATGCACACACACCATCGATACCACCGTCTGCGGTTATTGGATTGCCCATTGAGGTGTTAACGAACTCGCCTAGGATATGTCGCCTCGCCTTGGCACACGATCATGTACATGGGCATCACCATCACGTGTGCAAAATTGGCCTTGTGGATGATCCTCATCTAGCTGTCTTGGAAGAAGACGGCGAAGAGACCCATGTGCGGGAACACGCGCACACCCATGAAGAAGCTCACGAACACGCACCACACCATCCGGTGATTGGGAGGCGAAGGCAAGTCATTGGCCTTTTGGTGAGTCCTTCTAATTATCCTTGAGGTCAAGCTTCCTTATCGCGAACAGGTTCTTCAACTCGGCATCATGATACACTCGCTTGTTATCGGCCTCACCCTGTCTGTTACGTCTGGAGCAGACTTTAGTACGTGTACCTTTTCTTTGGCCTTTTAGACTTTTTCGACCTCTACGTATCCCAATTGCGCGCGTATCTTGGTTTGGTGGATCTGACGTCATATTCGTTACCATTGATGCGTGGTTATTCGGTTCTCTTTCAAAGCTGCGTCACGCAATGGCATACTACGCCTGATTGACGCTCACGTATTCGCTAGCGTTCACATATCGTCGGACAATTTTTACCTATCAAACGTTGCATGCCAGTCTAAACGCTCTGTTTTCATGGGATGAAGCAGCCCGACATGTCCTTTGCTTCACCATTTTGCCGTCTTTTTCTCTCTTTTATACAACTTTGAATCTATTTCACTAACGACCCCCCATGTAGCATCTTTAACGACGGCTATCATATTCCACCAGCTCTTCGAAGGATTATCTTTGGGTATACGTATAGCTGCGCTTCCCCCGAGTAAGAAGGATGAATCCACCCACCTTGAAGACGTACACGACTCAACCTCTTCCGCCATCGTTGATGAATGGGAACAGAACTCAGAAAGATTATTTTCTGACGATTCCAACAATCACCCTTCAGCGAATGTCGACCACGATAATCCTCAAGTTCGCACAGACGATACAGTAACTGCCAAACGATGCCCTAGCATCCATTCGCACGATGAAAACGTCGTTCCTACCATTCTGAAGCCTCATCATTCTCGGCTCCAAAGCCCTGCTTTATCTGCCCCTCGGAGATGGCTGTGGACGTTGAAAAGTGTACAATGGCTCAAGCCCACGTTAACGTTATTATTTGGAGTGACCACGCCATTTGGTATGCTGCTGGGGATGATAGTGTGGAAAAGCAGGGGTAATTCAGGGGACGAAGGTAATGTCTCTTTGCAATATATTTGAGCCTTACTAACCTCTTCTTATGCTTTTTCTCTTTCAACGCACATCCCCTTCTCGTTTTTTGCTCTCGGCACGTCCACGCCTGCCTCTCGACTGTCAAAACGGTCAAACGGTCAAATTGAAATTGCTATCTTTTTTCCGGCGTTTGGAACTCGCATTTGAATGCTCCCCGGACCTAATGTTAATCTTTCACACATGGTTTTGCTTTCTCCGAAAACAACATATAAAATTTACAGGGTCCATGCTCCTAATCCAGGGTGTGATGTCTGCGATTTCAGCTGGGATGTTGATTTATGCGGCGACTGTGGAGATGATAGCCGCCGACTTCGTCTTTGGAGATGTCGAAGGCCATCACCACCATCACCACCACCACGCCCACGGTGATGAATATCAAGGCGATGGAGACGGGAACTCTGGAGGAAGTGAAGACGGGCGATCTCGGCCTTCGGTCGACACCGGCGGCAAAAACTCATCCAGTGCTGACGCTGGTGATGAACCCAAAAAGAACACGACGCTTCGGAAACGGGCGCTAGCCATCTTTAGTCTCTTTGCGGGTGCGAGTATGATGGTGCTCGTTGGCCTCGGAGAGTGACAGCTATGCAAACGTGAGTTTTTTTTTGCCTTTCCCCTCCCTTGCAAAAGTCGCACCCCACGGAATTCAAACTTTTTCGTTTGTTATTGCTTTTCGGGGCCTTTGGCATCTATTTTTAGATCTTTACAGTTCGGTGCAGTTCGATGCTGATTTGTTTTGATTGGAATTCGAACCAGTTCACTATTATTTGTCATGTGGATTGTCGTGGTCTCGATTTCGACTCTCAAGGTACCCCGCTCATGACATCCGAAGTCGTTTCCACGCAGGCGCGCGATGTTATCGAGGGTTTCTCGTCGGCCAGGGTCGAACGATATACCACTTCATTCTTTCCTTATCGACATTCATAACTAGACATCTGGTTCCTTGCTAGACAATTTCCCATCCTTTCAACATGATTTGCAGGTCCAACCGTCCAAAAACCTGTTCGTTCTTCCCCTCTGTCATCGATCGATGACTTGCAGAGTTTTCATCATTTGGGGATCTGCTGTTGTATTGTTTTTCTGCCTCTTCCAAGTCACCAATTTCTCCTGGACAGGACACGTCTTTCTCTTTCTCTCTTTCTCTATTGTATTACCATATTCTCAGGCTTCATGCTTCATGTTTGTCTCTTCTTATCTTGTATATAGCGGTGTAGTGATGTGTGAGTTATGCAGATTTGTATACGTGTAGCTACTATCATCGGATCCTTTGCACACATTATTAGCAGGCGGCCCTCCGTAGAGCTTCAGAGAATAAACGCCTAACTTCAAGGTCAAGGAGGCGTTGTTTTGTTGGGGTGAACTACCGCTTCGGCAACATATCCATTCACTTCACTTTACCTCAAGGGTAAGAGAACGGCTTTTACAGCAAAAATAACGACAATTTATCCCTTTCAAGTTTTTGCTTTTTCGCATTTTCCGCCGGTTGCTCTTGAAAAAGTTTATATTTGCTTTCGATTGGAGTGCATATAAATTTGATTTTTGTGGAGTGGATACGAAGATTGGCATGCCAAAAACATTCTGTTGTGGGGGCGACAAGAGACAAGAAATTTTGTAGCTCCAACTACACGTGCAAGACGACTTGCGGATGTGCCTGATTTCCCTTGCAGTGGCGCTGCGATTCTGTCCCTTTTTTACATGTGATGCGTGCGTTCGTTCGAGATTTGACGCGGTACATCCAAATTGTACGCAAATTGTACGTATAAGGTTAGCAAACTCTGATCACTAACATAAGGTGTCAAGGTGCATGAAAATGTTGGGCGAGCGACTGTTCTAATGGGAAGCAACATAGGTCGCTTGTATGGTTGGTATTTGACGTCCTGTAAAACTGACATGGACATATCTAAATATGCGTGGTTTCCATGTTGCCCGGCAGTGGACGAGCTTAACGTTAGCTTTGAGAGACTCGTGGTTCGTTCAGAAGGCAAATGTATTTTGAGGCCGAGTTCTGCTGTTTGACATGTGAGAGCGCCGAGCGTTCACAAAGTTGACGCCTTGCATAGGGGAGTAAAGGCTCGGTTAATTTCTATTCTCGATGATGCGTTGGACGAGTTTTTCCATGCGGTGGGTTTCGAGTCTACTTTCTATATCAGAAGTACGTTAGTGATGATTCTGTCGTGGTTCATGTCTGAGCAGTGTACGGGAAATCAGAGGGGGAACGATCCGGTTCTGGAATCTGGTCTGAAGGTTGTGGCGTAGAATTCGATGCTTGCTGTGGCAATTCCATGGCGGCAATTCTCTGTATGGACACTGGTGGAGTGATTCGAAGGCGGTTACTACTTCCACCTCGAAGGCTACTTGACGATTTTGGAGGGTATGGATGTAGATAGTCTCCCCTCGGAAGTAGGCTGGGTGTGGAAAACAAACTGCTATACGTGCTTGTGATGGGGGAATCTTCACCGGACGACGCATAAGATTCGTCTGAATATACAGAGGACATTGAGGTGGCAGCCGGAAATGAGGGCGGAACAGGGATTCGAAAGCCTCCCATGGGTACCGTTGGTCGCGAAGCCGCGGATGTCATGGGCAAAGTGGAAGGGGATTTTTGTTCCTTTCTCACTGACTTCTCCGAGTCCTGGCAGTATTCATCGTATTTCCCATAGAGGAAGCGCCACCATTGATCGGAAAACATATCAACGGATCCAAATTGATCTTGTTTTACAAACCATTTAAGCGTTTCTGGGTAGGAGAACCCATGTTTGTCGATGATGGCTTGTTTACAGTCCCGTATATTGATTATAGCTTCTTCCAAGAAACCCGTAGCTTGCTGATCCATCATTGGAACTTGTGATTGAAAGCGCCATGAGTTAAGCCTCCGTACGTAGATCGCACAAAACACCAGAAGATGAATGGGATTGGCAGGAACGATCTCGGGTGTCGGCTGAGTTAAACACATGAGAAAAGATGTCATTTTTGTCAATAAGCTTTTAAACGCTGTCAGAGCCTTTCGGCGCTCGGATGGAGGAAGGGTGCGGAGGCTTTGAGCGGCTACAACTCGAAAGGTATCCCATGCTGCATTTTCTAGAAAGCCGATTACATCTTCGTGAGCAAGTAAATCGTTTGAAGAGATGGTATGTTTAGAGTGAGTCACGCCTTTAAAAAAGGCTGATAATAAGTAGACATATTGCTGGAACACAGGGACTGCGAGCGCGAATGAATACAGTAATCCAAGCTCAAACGGCATTGGTTACCCACCTGTTATATTATGCTTGAATGTTTTCCAGCGACGCTGGTCGAAGGTGTGCCCCTTTAGATACGGCGGCAACGGGTGTTGCTCTGCATGTGAGGTTTCGTACCATCTACTGTACAGGTTATCGGCCAGACGAATAGAAATTTCAACCCGATGATCTGTGAATTCCGTTGGGTATTGACCTTTGAGCCGATCTACAAAAGCAAAGAGGCTGTGGTGGTGTAATATGTTTATATTAGCATGAAATCGTTTTCGAGCATTTGGGTCTCCCTTGACTGGGAGAAAGGTAATTTTCAAAATATTCGCGTCATCTGGACCGTGTATGAGCGAATGAAAGTAGTCGTTTCGCCATCGAATCATTTCAAACGTCTGATCAATCTCGTTGGTTTTGGTAGGTGCCTTGCGCTTTGGATGGTCTCTAGACACGAAAGGAGCTGATATTTCATAGAAACAATGGTACACGGCAAAGAGCATCTCGCTGGAGAGCTTGACCCCTTCGATTATCCCTTTGAAGGTTTTAGTAATGTCAAAGAGGGGAGAAATGCCATTGCGATCAAGGAAATCGTGGTATCCATCCAGTTCAGGTGGGAATAAGCAAGCCTCTCGAATGGATAACCAACATAAATCAACTTCCGACCAGGTTTTCTTCGACCAGGTGTCCGTGAGATATAATAGGGCATGTTTATTCCTCGCGTTCAACGCTGTGAGACCCCTAAACCACTTCCCGAGCGCGATAAAGAATTGAATTCGATGACGAGAGAAGAACGAAGAGATATAGTAGCAAACACTGTGGAAGAACCCCGACTGCGGTGATTTATAAGGGCACGGCGAAGGAGGATCTTGGTGTCCAAGCCACAGGTATAAAAACGTACATTGAGCGGAAGGGAGAGTTGTGCTTGCCACGAGGAGTATGAGGGTGATGGTTATCACGACCGCAACTGCAACAAGAACTGTATGGTTCCCTAAGACATGTAGAAAGTCAATTATACCAGCGAAAAACAACACAAGGGCGAGTGCAAGGACAAGAGGAAATGTAGTAATGATGTTTTTCACATGCCACTTCTCCAGGGATTCAACTCGCATATTCAAAATAGCAATCATATCCTTCGATGATTGTCCTGTGTAGGCTTGATGTTCTCGGAGCCATTGCATAGTAATGATACCGGAAAGAATGACGGTTAGGCTGAGTATCAGGCTTATAAACCAAAACACATTGACTCTCACTGCTGCACGAGGCGGTATGAACGTCGACGATGGAAGAGTCGCGGCTGAGCTATGGTTGGACGAATTACTGATGTGTTGAGAAATGGATGACAGGATGGCAACAATATCGTCATTTGGGTCGGGTTGTAAAGTCTTGTAGGATTCAATGATAAAGGCTGTTACCAAACCTGAAAAAAGACCAGCCTTCACATGAACGATGGTTGGGGAACTTGCAGAATTGCGAAGAAGCAGGCCCACTTACAAAGATGAGGAGATTTTGGATTTCGGTGTTCCATGAGTCGCAGCGCTTCTTTTCTCTCTCCAGCAATGGATCCAACAAGATCTTCCAAGGATCGACTTCGGGCTTTTTTGGTGCATGTCTGAATTCATCCTTCAAGTCCCATGCTCTCACCTCCTCCTGTGTGTAAATTGAACATTTAACCGCTGAACTGTAGATTGGTATACTTCACCTCATCTCCCAAGAACGAGGTCCTCGGTTCTGCAGTATGGAAGCTCATAAGAGGCTCTGTGGTAGCTATCCGATGTGAGGGTACTGAGGGCACCAGTGAATCACCGTTTCATGTTGATGCCGCCACAACCAACAGAGATCCCGTGCTTACAGTGCCTAAAGATGACAGGTAACATGTAGTGAGTTACTGATCTATTAATAGACTCTGGAGATGGGAGCCGACGGGTAAGTCAAACTCACTTAGTCCAAAGAGAAGATCAAATGGCGGAGTGGGCGGAAAACATAATAAACAAATATTACCAAGCTAAGGATATTTAATCTCGAAACCAGTCCGGCTGGTAGGAGATTCCGTGAACTCAAGAATAATTGAGTGAATAAACGACATACACCCAAAAGAAAACGAAGAACTACAAATAAATATAGAGGCCGCCTACGTGACGACTTTTACACAGGACTCCACTTTTTATCGCCTTCATCGTATTTTCTTTCTTCTATACGATGGATGCTAATCTAAATTGATTTATTAGCCGGACTCATTCTTACACAAAAAGCGAGACACTTACTCCTCCAATACGATTCGACCCGTCTGCGTCTTGGCCGCCATTGGCATCCAGATCGTCATCTAATCTGGCTTTATATCCAATAGATGACATCGCAACAGAATCCTAGAAAGATAATAAATCAGATTGTTAAACTTTCATATCGATATACGAACCGACTCGCCTGGTCTGCGACAGTTTCAACATGAGTGGCACTAGGTCTCTCTGTCCGACGGCGCCTTAAGTTCATAAGCTTAGCGATGCTGAAGGAGCTAGAGTCGTTGTCTTTTCCTGAACGTCTTGCGTTCAACCTAACAATGGTTTAGATACTTCGAGACCAAAGAGAAGGAGATCGAAACGAACATAGCCACGTAGCTATTAATATACACTGTGCAAAAGAGTTGGTAAAAAGTTGCAGGTTTGACTATAAACTAAAGCTTACATTTGGTCAGCAGGAATGATATTCCTAGAAATATGAGATTGTGTTCCATTGTGGCAAACTGTATCGTAATTCAGTAACCTTCGGCGACTAGCTGACTTGTACCCACAGTAACAAGTGCTGATAGAGAGCAAGCGCTGTGTAACATTTAAGTTATGCTGAAAAAATGGCAACGTTTGGAAGGCTTGCCTCGTCAGAGAGCCGGAGATCAAAACGTAATGCATCACGGAGACAATCCGATTATTTGTCCTGTAGTGAAAGCGTCAGGAAGGTACGCTGTACCAGATCTCAGAGCAACGAACATGCTGAAAGATGATCGACTTTTTTGCAGATAATAGCACATAGCTGTCGACAACACAATATCTATGGCGGTAGACATTGCAAATGACGATAGGACAGACCACTATAATCCAAAAAATCAGCGTTCAGGGGCAACAAAAAAAAATTCGTGCAGCTTACCTTCATGCCTTGAAGGTCAGTCCATTGATGAATCTGATATCTGTTTATACAGAAAATTTCTGATAAGCAAGCATCGTCAACATCATTTGGCCGATCACCTACGTTTTTACTGCTAAGACTAGAAATGACTTTGTGAATACTATCTCGAGCATGCAAATTTGTTGACCTACTAAGGCCGATTACTGCAAAAATCATTCCAATGGTATCAGTCAGTGAACACATTCATTCAAGGGAGCAAGCAGAACTGACCAGCTCCGCCGAGCACAATTATTGACTGGAACTGTTAGACTTCTGATCATAACTTTAAAAAAGTCCGACGTACGATACCTATAGGCAAAAACCTTGCGAACGTGGAACCGACTAAATGAGCCAGTTATCAACGAGAACATTCGGTGTAAGCCCAGGCGGCTATTACAAACGTACAATTGTGCCCTCCAACTGACAGTCCATGGTCAGAATGAATTCCTCTATGAAACGGCAGGATCGACTCACGTTTCCACACTCTGAGCGTGTATAAGCTAACATAAATTGAATTAACCAACCCGTTTATTATCTCGACGGCGACGTACGATTGGACCATGATTATAATTATTACCTGCCCAATTCAGATCAATGTCCCCACCGTTGAGAAAGTTAAAACACACATTGAGAGTGATTTGAACCTTCCAGTAAATTTTGTCAGCTACCACCAGAATTAACACTGAGCTACGACGCGAACTGACCTTGAAACTCCTGTAGAAAAATAAGTTACAATGCTGCCACACAAATACGGAGATGATTGACGCACCATATGATACTTTGTAGCCCAATGACATTTCCAAACTGTTGAATGATATAATAATACAACCCATGTATTGTGATCGCAAGATGTGTTGCATCAAGTACGCTAAATGCGACTTTCTGTAAACGATATGCGGTATCTGGATGGTGGGTTCTCACAAGAGCATGAAGACCTTTTCATTGATTCTGTCAGCGAATGCATGTTTCACGGAAACAGATCAAACTTACCGATATCTTCTGGAATTTCCAGTCATTGGGGAACGTGCAATAATACATCCAACATTGTGTAACTGTTATCCCAAAAAGACTGGAAGAAGAGGGAGAGAGCGTCAGGATACATTTGGAAGAGACGTAGTAGACACTCTCACATGGACGCAGCAATAAGACCCAGGAATCCAGCGCCTAAGGTGTTTTCGATAGTCCCTTTGAGTGCCGTTGCAGGTAAGGAAGACCCGAGGAAATAATCCATAGTTAAAGAATGAGCAAAGCGGACAAGCCGCAAACAAGGAAGTAAGAATCAAAATGGTCAGGGAAAGAGGGTTCTCAGCGTTGTACTTCGAACGACATCTAGCTACTCCTTGATGTCGGATCAGCGTTTGAATTTCATACGATCGACCGATGGATGCAGTAGCATACAATAGGAGTCACTTGAAAGACGGGCTTGTAGGGGCTTGTCTACTCCTTGTCTGGGCTTGTGTTTATGGTCTGGTGAAATATCGCGTGGTGAGCCTGATGGCTCCTGTCTCCGCCTTTCTACGGTGCATTAGTTATGTGTGCGTCAAACTCGGCCCGAATTTGAAACGATTTTGGAAAGGAGTGAGAACTGAGTGAGACCAAATGTAATCAGTTTCCTGTAACGTTGTATGCTACCGTAAGTTTGTGTGCCTTCAAGTTGACCTCCAGTGACGGCAAGAAATTAAGTGAACAGTTTGAGAAAACCCTATGAAGTATCGATGATGATAGGTATCAATGTGGTACCTGTGTTCTCGTTTGGTTGTCGTGGTTGCTTTCAAAACAAAGAAACGGAAATTTGCTCTTTCCATACATGACGTCGCGGGTGCAACCAGGACCAAGCAATCGATCAATGTTCTTTAGTCATAATGGATTTGAAATGGGGATTGCCGACACAGTTTTACACATGCAAACCAAACCTTCGCGACTGCGAGAACAGCTCCAAGAAAAACAATCAAACAAGTTTATGAGAAATTGGACTCAGAATGAACATTGTTATAATTGTAGTTGGAGTCTAATGGCAAGATCTGCTTGTCATGATGCATGAGGCCTCGAGCATCCAAGGCACGCGAGGATCAGCGAGCATCTCGTTCACATTAAGCGCCGGGTAAAGTCTAAAGCTAAAGGCTGATTCATCCGAGTTTATCCGCCGGTATCCGTCTATAACCGTCTTCTTGTCAGATAATGAGAACCATTTTGATCAACTTATAATAATTTCACAATCATGAGTGTTGCTACATGCAATCGCGTTGTAATCGTTAATTTCTACTGCCTAGCGTTGTCATAGGAAGCTAGCAAACAAAACAGCACACTTCAGTCACATGTGTTGTGAGCAGAAAAGGCAGTGGACATCCATAGATGCGAAGGCTCGGGATCGATGAGTACTAGTAGGACCAGAAAGTTGACGATCGATCTTGCCGATGTCGCACACTGCTGGGCGAGAGCGTGGCCTTGAAGGGTCGTCATATATCTTCCGGCACGCCAAGCAAAAAAGACTGGAGACGATTCACGATTGGGAGCTCGATATCAACTGTTAATTGCAAGCGCCCTTTACATGTTTAAACAGACTTCTATTTTAATTAAGTACATATAACGCTGATTTAATGCTCTGTACTTCTCTTTCCGCAAGGTACTGTGTTTAATTGAAATAAAATCAACTAATTAACTTGAAAATTAAGACTATATTATGGACAATTAAACTACGCGAGCGAGAAAGATATTGTGGACAGAAATTATGTCCCGTGATTCATGACAAAACCGCGGCAGGCCTGCAATTCACCGTTGAATCCGCCCACCTCTAATGGATAGCTGAAGGGTTTCGTTGTTACGCATGGACTTCCATCCGAAATGATATCCTGCGTCTTCACTGCGTGATTTCCATATCATGAGGTCAATATCCCTGAGGCGTTCATTCCATGTTGCATCAAGATCTTCACCGTGATGAAGGCTTGCTAAAAGGCCTGCAGAAATAGGCCTCACCGAATCAAAGTCAACTGTAGAGACATGACGAAGCCTTGGGAGCATGAGAAAAGGAAGTGCGATTTCTTCCGTCATGTAGTCATCTCGCACGATAAATTCAGCCAACTGGGGCTGGGATCGGTCAAGAAACCTCTTAAATATAGAGAGCGAGTCATTCCTAAGGTCCTCGCCGATAACTGCAAAGCAGAGAAATATCTCAAGCCTGACGAGAGAGGGAAACGTAAAGTGGTCCAGGATATGTATAGGATATTGTATTCCTTTTAATATCAAGGCGGTTATGCGGTGGAAACATAGCGGCGTCGTAGGTCCAGAGTGGTAGGTTGGGCTATCGCTAGCATCGCTGCACAGACTCCTGCCGCATATAAGGACCTTGGTGGCAGATTTGCACTGAGAAATGATCTGCAGAGCGTCCAAAAACTTAATCGACGGCTTCTGGAATTGTATTTCTCCAGTAATGAACCCCAATGGAAGAGATTTTGGATTTGTATTTGCCAGAAATTGTCGAGAATCCGTGATGTACAAATTTTTCAAGACGGGAAGGCGCTTGATCCAACACCAAAGGTCGTCGAAGTCCATACTAGTACGAGGCGAGTCAGAAAAGCAAATTTTCAACGATTCAAGATTTGCTCCAAGACATGGATCTTGGTGACTGCACAGGCTACTGAAACTTTGGAGAAGAGCATTGTCGAATGTGATTTCAAAGGTTTTCCACCGGTGGCCAGCGTTCGTCAAAGCAAGCAGCATATTCAATGAATGATCGTTCGCTAAGCCGCGCAGATGTCGGCTCGTAAAGGTGCATCCTGGAGTCAGCTTTACGTGGTTTTTAATTGTGTTCCAGTAATGATACCCCGGAGAGTTGTGCTTGACAAATATAGGCAAGGTCTGTGAATACCCGAGCAGCTGGGCCAGTACTTTCTGGTACGGCCCAAGAGAAATATCGTTGTCGAATATAAGCTCTGGAGTATGAATTTTTGTCCAGAGAAGCGGTGATCCAAGTACAAGATGTCTCCAGCGATTGCAAACATACAGAAGGGTGACAGGTGCCGAGTTGCAGGACGTCATGTCGATTGGAATTGATATTGAAGATCCTGACGCGTTTATAGATTCTTGGAATATCCTCAACAAAATTTCATTAGGAAGGCAGTCCACAGATGATGATTTCGATCTTGAGACATTGTATACATATGTAAGATTTACTGTCCTCCGGTAACAGGTAAAGAGGTAATAAACAAGTGCTCACCTTGTGACTTCGCGCAACTCTTTGCCCTTTGATTTCACTCGCTTCGGATGAGTTGTACTCCAGATTTGTGGCTTCTCATCAATAAGCTCAGATTCAAAAGCAGATTGAAAGGGTCTTTTCCTGGGACTGCGGGGTAATAGAGGCATGGGGCGCAATATAGTCGATGTGTCGATGCTGGAGAAGGTTAAGAGGCACTCTGGACGAAGGGATAAGATTATGATGGGCCGGGGATATTTCACATCATTTGAACCGTGTCTTAATTAGGCTTTTAAAAGAGGACCTTTGAGAAGAAGGAAATGATGACCGGGACCATTTGCGTTTATTGTCTCCTCATTGTGTTGTCAAAGCGGATTGTCGTCCCCTTCGACCTAATTCGGCTGCCTTGTCACTCTGACATTGATATTGGTACGACATAATAAATAAATAAACTACTATATCAAGGACCGAGTCTAAACGGAACATTATCAATGGCTGCGGGAATTAAACAAATGGAATTCGTGAAAGACTCGAAAACTGTGTCTTTGGTAGCAGTTATTTTTAACCAGGACTTGGCGTTTACGGGTCGAGCCGAGTCGGAGCATGTAAGTCTGTCGGTGACCGTGAGAATAAAAATTTTAAAAGTCCCTATTGTTCGCCAATGCCAGCGTCAGAGTTAGTTATGGTCTCATCTGACCTAGACCAATCTCACTGAGGGAAGAACAGAAACTATCTTGCATCTGAACGGAGAAGATGCTCAGCGTTGAGTAGATTTCGAGCTGCAGTTCGGAAGCGAAGTTGCATAAAAACTACTGCCAGCATCGGAGGCCTTAGAGGCATCCAAACACGTTGGTTGTCCCTGTGTAAAAAAATCTAGTCTGAAATTGCCGAATGCTATTGAGGTAAGTCTAGGTATCATAATCATGCAATAATACATCTGACATGTTCTCCCATTTGAATACCCGACCTATATATACAGAAAAATAGCTGTACATTATATGATCCATTTATACCGATGTCGAGGAGCATAATCATCAAGCTCTTGAGGGACTGTCTTGTGTATCTCAAGGCTACAATACCTTCTGAATTTCGATTTTCAACATTGCTATTTCAAGAACATTGTGAGTCAGATGGCCGTTCAGCATCCTTATATTAAACCATTCCCATCACTGATTCTCCACTAAAAATTTTCAAACCTTACATCTATCTTGAACACTCCTGGCGCAAAATTTCAAACATTGCTTCCCATACGTAGATTACATGTAAGACATGGGTTATTCTTTGTTATTATGTTTCTCCAATCTCGATGTTCACAATGCGAGAAAATACCTACTTCGACTGAACAAGCAGTGCAAGGGCAATCAGTTTTCATTGGCAAGAATTACAAGATTCTCAAAAAAGTGGAGAGGTTACTAGTAAGTGACATCAAGCACTGCATATCATCAGCCGTTTGACCCGACATTGACGTGGACACATTGCTTTATTTCAGAATTGTTATTGCTGTCATGTCTGCCGTTTGTGTTCTTCATCGTGGCTCTGTTAAATAAATTAGTTGGAGTATATATGCCCCACTTGCAAAGAGAACGCTTCTCATCGCCATTTTCACAGTTATCTGCCGGTACGTATACTTCACGCGGCTGACGCCATATACCCTGCTCTGTGAGCCCTCCTTGGAAGGTGTAACATTGAAGTCGTCAACTTACAAAGTTCATCTCAAATTCCATTCTCTAATTTATCGCATACCCAGACATGCCGACTCTCACACCCCCCTCAGTCCCAGGGTTCAACCCGCCTCCTGGGTTTCCGACGTTACCTTCATTTCCATCGCTTGAGTCCGGACTTTGGCCGCCTTTTTCACTCCCAACAAGCGGCATATCGATCAGTTCGAACCAAGCTCGAGGGCAGCACAGGGCGTCTTTGAAAACAATCCTTATTTCGGTGGGGGTTACTGTCGTGGCGATACTAGGTTTCTTGGTGATCCTGGGGGTATATTGCAAAAGACGCAAGCGACAACATCTAGAGCATGATGAACATAAAGCCCACCCCTTCACCGAATCACCCTCAATTACCCGGCAATTATCACAGCCTCCGGATTCATTTGAGGCTGCACAGAAGTATATTGATGTGCTAGAAGACCGCATAGAAAGAATGCGACGCGAGGCAGCCTCAGAGATGACTACTGCAGAATCGCTAGTCGGCCCAACTATGATTTTACAAAGGCCTGCTGTTGGAGAGCCAGAAAGGGTTGCGCCTCCCCCCCAGTACGAGCCGATTTAGCATTGCATATTGTGTCAGATGGTGGTAGTATAAGTTAGAATAGGCAAACATGAAGGGTTTAATTCAACTTGACTACACAATGGTAGACTTGACGCATAAACGTAGCCACCTCTCCTGTACATGTAGATCCAAGGTATTCAAACAGGAGTTGCAAAAAATTGTTATCAGGACATTTTGCACATTTAAGATCTTCTTTGACTGTGGCAATAAAGTAAAGGACAATCCATGCGCACTCATCATGATGTGATGTCGCCCAATCCTAATGCTTCATGAAAAAAATGGGCCACTACTAAGAAAGAAATCTGAGTTTTGGCTCAATCATTAACACTGGACTGCTGCCCGCATCACTTTGTAAGCATTGTAAGTGGCAAAATTGTGCAAGGACTGGCCATTCTGCCATGTGCGAGCTCCTCGTAGTACCAAGCAGTGCACAAGGGAATTTGACTTGCCGTGTTACATGGGCTTCTCAAATCTTCTCAAATATCTCAAATACCTACGATAAATATAGCTTCAGTCCGCCAAGAAACTTGAAGAAAGATTCTTAGGGGAGTTTTTCTGATCAGTACGGTAATTTCAGAATGAATTGAATAGCTATCTATGTGTAATTAAGTTATACCCTTGTTGTGAAGTAACCGTCAAGCCGTTACTGTGTATTTTTCGAATGCATATGAATTATTAGCCATTAAAGGATCTTATGATCATCCCCTCTAGGTTTCAACATCATTGTTGAGAGCAATTGTTCAGATGAAAGATGGTCGTCCAAGATACTCATCAGAAAAGCATGTTGATTTCTGATTCCCTATATTATGGGTGCTCGAAAGGGGAGAATATTATTCAGTAGGTAGTACCTTGCACACCAGCCGGTACTATCATTAGCTATTTGACGTGGCCTTCTGGTGCACATCTTTGAAATTTATATCAGGATCAATTTTCAGTATTATAGCTTATTAGCCATCCTCTTTATTGGTTTGATATACTCTGCAGCCGTTTTATAAAACCCCACTCACAAAGAAAACCGGTTTCAGCGATCTGGGACAGATATACTACATAGTGCTCGCGTTATACAATTTCCTGTGAGTATTTCTACACTCTAAATTCTTGCGAGCTAAAACATCATTCTTATGAGCTCTCGAAAGGCGTACCAGGCTTGAGGCCGCCACCAACACTTACCGAAAATTTTCATTTATTCCATTCGTCGTATTGCTCCACATTTACTGCCCTGCCTAGGATGCCAACTCTTATTTCCGGAATGTTTCCTAGGCTTAGCCAGCCTCCTGCGTTCCCGACAATAAATTCATTAAGCAGTCAGGTTACACCTATGACGAGTGATACAACGAGGTTTGAAGGTCCACTCGCGCGTAGGAATGCAGCGAGCATAGCGAAATTTCTGAGCACTGCAATTGAAGTTCCACCATTTACGACAGGTAGTACGGCAAGCAGTACAGCGAACGTCAGCCAAGATCGAGGGCAGAACACAAAATCTTTGAAAAGTATCCTCATTGGTGTGGGGGTGGCTGCCACCGCAATAGTAGGCCTCTTGGTAGCCATCCTATTGGTCTATTGTAGACGACGCAAACGACGACTCTCAGGGAGGGATAACCGTATAGTCAACCCATTTACCAAACAATCCTCACCTACTCATGCATCGCAACCCCCGGATACGCTCGAAATCGCAAAGAAATACATTGATGTGCTAGAAAACCAGATAGAAAGAATGCGACGCGAGGCAGCCACAGCAACGGCAACTACACAATCACAAGCCGGCCCAAGTACATTAGACACACCTTCTTTAGGAGAGCCGGCAAAGGCTGCACCTCCCCCTCAGTACGAATCGATATAACGCAGTGATTTTTACAGGTTTCAATAGTCGAAGCTAGGATAGGCGAACATGACTTTGACTTTGCGACTTGACTGGTACACTCACCGGACTAGACAAAAAACGTAGAACATCGCATAAACTATTGGCTTGAATACGTAGGTGAATGACAATTTGAGACAGATAAACCATGCGCAGGCATGCAAGGGAGTCTGATGCACCGAAACATCCTGTTTGCTGAATGACGGCGTCATAGATTTGATTCCATGGGTGGTGCTCCACGGAACAAACCTAGTACTGGATTCTCTCCATTGGATGGCAAGTGAAGGGCGACAGAAATAACTTCAAGCGATGCTCTCCATCTACATTTATCTATCTGGTGAATATCAAAAAAGATGAATCAAGATGCTACATGGTTGAACAAACGCTTTGGTGGTACGTACTACTCTCGTGTGGTTGGGATCGAAAGATTTTTGGAAGGTTCAAACCAACTTTCCAACTTTAAACTCAAAACTATGAATGTGAACGCATGAATAAATCGGTAGAGAGCCCTTTGAAACGACCAGAGAGTTGCCGATGAAGGAGACCTGTCAGAGCGGCGGAAAGTAGTCTCTCGTAGATAGACCACGATACGTACGTATGTGGTCTGTTGCTTATCACGCCCCCCAAACCGGGGAAGAAATTTATTATGTAAAGCGCGGACATTGAATATCCGGTCCGGCCATGACGCGTCATTAGGACGCGTCGTCAACGCGTTGTTTGTTGATCCCAGTTGCAGTGTGTATCCTCGCGTGTTATACAAGGCAATAACTGCACAGCTCTTCCTTTAAAATTAAATATATAGGCCCATTACAGATTTTTAGGTAAACATTTACATCAGTAGAACTTCAATAGAACTTTTACAACTCCATTAAATATACCTGCATAAATATGATTCAGTTTATATTGTTTCAAAACTTCGGCATGATAAGATATATAAGCCATGAAAGTCAAAAATTTCAGAAGAAATGCACCACTGCTTCTCTGTCCTGATGACAATAAATGTGAGCGGTACTTGCGGGTGGGTCTTCACTTATCACATGATTAACTTCTTGCAAGTGGGCAGTGGGTTAATTGTTGTTTTCCATGCTAGCACTATATAGGATATATTCCGAAGGACTACATGCCATAAGTTACAATTTACATTGATCATAAAGCATTAAATTATGGGATTAAAGCAGATACCAACTGTTTAAACGCGTTGAGAAGAGTTCGGGCGCGAGGGCCTATATTAGCGCGACGCGTTTCAAAGTCCGCACTTTACATAATCATTTTCTCCCCGGTTTGGGGGGCGCGATAAGCACAGGACTAGGCGGAAAGAGAAGGACGACGAGTCACTACTAGTCACGCGAGTCGAGGCCTTGTTTGGATGTGTTTGCTCCTTGCGTCGGCGCTGGGCAGGATTCATGAGGCGCCGGATTTGGCTGGATTCTTTCTCTTCGTCGGTCAACAATCTCTAGAGTAACCTTGTGAGTAACAGTGAGTTTGTAGATCGGGCATTATTTTATTATATGATAGAGCTAAACCCTTTCATATTAGACTTGCACATGGGAACTAGTAGGCGCTTGTCTATTCAATCCTCCGGACGATGACTCTGGTCATTGCTCAGGAGCCTCAAGGCTGGGCGCTGAGTCGGGAAGGATGATAATCCGTGTTCTCACCCTATTCGAATCTTCAACGAGCAGCGCTTATCAAGAGGGAGCATACAGATTGGATTGAGTAGCGACCTATGTGTAATTTAATTTCACCCCTGTTGTGAAGTAACCGTCAAGATTGTTGTTCAGATAGCAGATGGTCGCTTAGCATGTTTACTTTTTTACAGGTTCTCAGAAGCAGAGGTTTGTATTCTGGAAGTGACATTCCATCACTGGCAGTCACTGTCAACTCTTTGATCTCATAGAAACGAGTTGTAAAAATTCCACTAATAAATAATGCAAGGTTTAACGGGTAAAAAGAGAACATTTTTACAATATTTGCAATAGTACTTTTGTAGAAATATATCCCATTTCCATGCCAGAAATTTCAACTTTTCATTAGTGACATTTCTACAAGTTGTTCTCATAGTGAAAAATGGAAGTGCGCTTGCAAGGACATGTTATGCACTGCCTTGTGACAGACATCTCGCTTTACTTCAAGATTAATTTTAAACAAGGCATGGACTCATGATCATTGGCCTGTTATATACTGCACTCACAAAGAGAACCCTTTTTGCCGCCCATTTTACAATTAGAGTCAGTGCAGATATACTCCATATACATCATCATGTGAGTGTTTACGCATTGTTCATTCTTGCAAGCTAAAATATTCTCTTTATGAGCTTCCGGAAGGTGTATCCTTTCGCCCAAAATTTATATATTCCATCCGTCGTCACGCTCAACATTTAATCAGTTAACATCTAGGATGCCGACCCTTATGCCCCCCACGTTTCCTGTGCTTAGCGCTGGACCAAAACGTGAGTTCTCAGCTACAAAATATTCAACACATGCAATAACGAAGGGGATGAAGAGGCCACTCCAATTCCAGGTAACCGCCGCCTCCCAGTTCAACTTGAAGCAACGTTCGCGATTGGAAGCAATCCATCATCTGTGACCACTGCAGCTGGAAATGACCAATTTGGCCCCGTTACACAGGCAATCGACCCGTTCCCGCCGACTGCGATCAGTCAAGCAGCGAACACATTTGACACGACTGTGCCATCGAGCAGTTCAAGGTTTGCAGCGAATACACAAGATCCACTCGCAACGAGTAGTACAGCAAGTAATATGGCGGGAACTACGGCGATCAACCCAAACCAGGCTCAGGGGCACCACATGGAACCTTTGAAAATTATCCTTATATCTGTGGGAGTTGCAATCGCGGCGATACTAGGTCTTTTGGTATTCCTATTGGTCTATTGTAGACGACGCAAGCGACAACGTTCAGAGATTGAAAACTTTACAGCCAACCCTTTTACCAAGTCATCCCCACCTCCTCACCTATCGAGCCCTCCGGAATCATTCGAGGCTGCACAAAAATACATCGATGTTCTAGAAGGCCAGATAGAAAGAATGCGGCGTGAGGGAGCCTCAGCAACGATAACCGCACAAGCACGAGCCGGCCCAAGTACGTCATCAACACATGCTTTTGGAGAGCTGGAAGGGGTGGAACCTCCACCGCAGTACGAGTCGATATAACGTAGAGATTTTCACAGGTTGTAGTAGGAGAAACTGGGATAGGCAAACATGTTCTTGACATGCGACTTAAAATTAAACCCAGTATAGACGAAAACATAGAACATCGCATAGACTATCGACTTGGGCACGAAAGTGAATGATGCTCTGAGAAAGAGGAACCATGCGAAGGCATGCAAGGGAGTTTGATGCACTGGAACATGCGGTTTGCAGAACGACGGCGTGGTAATATTTGATTCCATGAATGCTCCACAGAACAAACTTGCTGGATTCCCTCCATTGGCTAGCATGTGAAGGGCGACAGAAATAACTTCAGTTGATGCTCTCTATCTACATTTATCTACATGATCAATATCAACAAAGATGAATCAAGATGATTGTACATACATGGTTGAACAAACGCTTTGGTGGTTACTGGGCCGTACTGTCGTGCGGTTTGGATTGAAAGACTTTGGAAGATTCAAACCAAATTTTCAACTTCACACTCAAAGCTATGACTGTAGATACGTGAATAAATCAGTAGAAAGCCTTTGAAACGACCAGAGAGTTGCCGGCGAAGGAGAGCTGTCAGCCTGAGAGTGCTACTAAAAGATAGGACGGCGAGTGACGAGTTGACGCGTGACGAACTTTGTAAGCGGCATAAGCTAGGTGAAAAATTTGTGAAGTAAACAAGAAGTAAGCTTTTCGCGACCGACGTCGTTTCTTCACAAATTTTCTTCTGCGTCCACCATCATCAAGTCAAGATTTAACAAAATCTTCTTTCAAGTCAAATTTTTTACCCACCCACTATCCCTTTCTTTAGTGCTTCGCGGTGTTAGGGTTAGCGTGTCATTCAACCTCAGCGGCGCGGTTCTTGTTTAGCCAACCCGCAACTTCGCTAATCCGCTTTTCGCGACGCGCTCGAAGCCAGGTTCCGTGGTTAACTACATTGACCTTACCCACGGCTCATTTCTGACCGTACACCTGACTTCCCCCCAAACGTCAGAATCATCGGGCGGGGCGGGAGTCGCGGGAGTCGGGAGATGGCGCTGGACTTTTTCTCTTCGTCGGTCAACGATCTAGAGTAACCTTGTGAGTAACAGTGAGTTTAGAGGTCGGGCATTATTTTATTATATGATAAAGCTAAACCCTTTTAATAGACTACGCGACGGCCATCCTGATAACGCCTCGTTCCGACTGTCAAGATAGGATATATTCTCACCTCTCAGAAGCAAAAGAATGAAAATAGCAAAAGTTCTATGGTTGTGATGCCCTCAAGACAGCAAAACATTTAGAAGGCTATGCGACAGTATGATCGACAAGTTGTTAAAGTTTGCTGGCCAATTCAACGGCGGCCTTTTGCCACCGGTGACGCACCACTCGTACGTGAGATCTATTCTTTTCTGCCACCTAATGACCTTGCACATGGGAACCAGTAGGCGCTTGTCTATTCAATTCTCCGGACGATTGGTCATTGCTCAGCGCCAGTTGGCAAGGATGATAATCTGGGTTCTCACCCTCGTTCTTCCCCCATCTGAGTGAGGTGCCCACCATGCCCCATCCTGTAGCACAGAATGCTGCAGAGGTACGCCCAAATCTCGTATCGTACGAATCGCACCTAACAGCCTGATCGCTCAGGGAGATAAGGCATGGGAACTCAAGGATGACTTCAAGTACGCCCCAAAGCCGCCTGTCGGTGATCCGTGGAAGGTTTTATTGGACCCTTTGGTGGAAAAGGAGAAGCATCGGTGTGACGCTTGGAACAACGAAATACAGAATCTTCTCATTTTCGTGAGTTTGCCTATTGCTTTGCGGGTGGCGGCAATGCTGAACCCTACCTCTTGAATCAAAGGCTGGTCTGTTCTCGGGTTTGGTTACTGCCTTCATCTCCCAATCTTACAAGACATTGCAACCCGACCCCAACGCCAATCTTGTCAGCCTTCTAGCTATCATCGCTGAAGGTCTTAATAATTCCTCCAGCACAGCGGAAAAGGTGGCATCGATTGCGACTCAACCCTCATCGACATTCGTTCCGAGCAGTGCAGCTGTTCGCGTCAATGTTTGCTGGTTCATCAGCTTGATACTCAGTCTTACAGTCATCCTTTCAGGAATCATCGTCATGCAGTGGCTCCGAGAGCATCAGGCCTTCACTGGGCAATCGTCAAGAGACAAAATCGCAATACTGAACATGCGCATTGAAGCTTTGGACAAATGGCACGTCCAGGACATCATCACTACTTTCCCACTCTTTCTCGCTATAGCCCTTGTGCTCTTCTTTGCTGGAATGATCGACTTTCTCCACATGCTGGGAAATAAAACGGTGCTCGTGTCAGTCGCAACTGTCATAACTATTTCATTGGTGTTACTCATTTTCACTACCGTCCTTCCGGCCCTTCAATGCATTCTTCTCTACATATGGCTTCTTCCCCAAGCGCCTCCCTCGCCTTGCCCGTACAAATCTCCCCAGTCTGGTCTCTTTCACGCTGTCTGCTACTACACCTCAGACCTCCTGGCTAATCATTCTCAGCGTTTCCGCGACCTTGGTAAAAAACTGAGTTCGCTGTCCAAATTGAACACCGAAAATCAACATGCGTTATCCTACTTGTCGAAAACGTGGTCGAAAAAGACGTGGGCGGAAATCGACCTGTGTTGGCTGTCAGTCCGGCAAGCATGCGTGTGCTCCGAAACAGTGGATGGTTACCACAAATTCTTGTCCCACAATGACTTCCCCCCACTATACGACATTTCAAAGACATTCCGTGATATCGTGGATGGGCTGAGAGTGGCGCCTGAAATTTTGACCGCTGCATATCATTGCTTTTATGAGCTCTCGTCCCCGTTCACTCCAAGTAACCATCCAAATCGGAAACGAGGTGCGGTCGAACGTACCGAGTTGGACTCGACTTTCAAGCTGATTGTGCGACGCAACCAATTCCTTCAGTCGTTGATGCGTCCAAACGTGGATGCTTCTCAGCCTCATCATCACGACCTATCCTCCAATATCAATTTCGGAAAAGTCACATTGCGAATGGAATTCCATAGTTATATTGCCATCTTGCACCACCAGAATATGTTCCTCATCACCGACCGCCTTACAAATTCTTACTATGCGAAAGAATTCCATCAGCATCGTGTAGAATTAGGGCTGCGACTAGCGGACGCCTTTTATTCTCGTTGGTATCATATCGAGCATAATCTCCAGGAGCCGCTTCCGCCATATCTCAAGGGTGACCTATTCGACCAACATCGTTTCAGAATACTAAGGAATGATATCTCCGGTATGCTTTTTTATAGCCCTCTGACCTGTTTTCTGATCTACACAAATAATAATAGTTGCCGTTTTCCAACAATATGGCCATGTTCTGACCACATTCTTCAAAGGTGCGGCTGACTCGCACTACGATATTTCTCCGAACTGCCTTCTTAGCCATCGGGGAGTCGCCGAATTCTTGGAGAAGGCTGCTTGGGATACATTCCGCATCATGACTACCCTCAGCCTCGAGAATTATTCCGCCGAGGATCGTGTTAAAGCCATAACAATCTTCCGAACCATCATGACCCAGATATCCTCCTCTCTCAACACGTCGCCTTCTACAAAGCATCGCCAGCCGAAGAATCCAATCTATCTTCTATACCTCACTGGAATTTATGTTAGGCGAATCAATGCGCTACGCAAGCAGCCCGGACCATGCATGGACGACGCAGCCGTCAATGAGCTGGAAGCCACCATGTCTGTCATGCTCGTGTACAAGAGCAACATCGTCGACATCGAAGAGGCAGGTAGCACACATGACAACGCTCAGTTATCCAAGCGCAGACTCAACGGCAAGGACCGCTTTGGAAGCGTGCAGAGGTTCTCCCCTGACTGGTGGTCTTTCCTGGAAGGTAAACACGATACAAACATTAAGGATTCTGAGGCGTCTCCCTTCACACGTATTTGGTGGGAGAAACGACGACCTGCTCCGGCGGTCGCCCCTGTTACTCCAGTTTCTACTCTTCCCCGTCAGTCGTCCTTGCACCCTTCGAGAGGTGTCATTCGCAGTCCTCCCATGCGACCGTCGATTTCTACAACCACGCAGGGGACCTTACCGGTGTATTCTGAGAATGATGAAATAGGCCCACGCACTCCACGCACAGCCTCATCTATGACTGCGTCTTCCAGCGCTCTCGCGTTCAGCGAAATTGTTCACACCAAATCTGACATACAGCATTCTTCTGAGGGGCCTACTGCCGTTGATCCTGGGCCCAAGCTCACAGCATCGTCTGTACAGCAGTCGTCTGTGTTGCGGATCGATAATTTCCAGTCGCTCAGTCTCTCAACTTTGAATTCAGAGAGCCTAAGCCATGCACCTCAACAACGTACATCTGTTCTGAGCTCCACGTCATCCAAGGAAGATAAAATTGAGATGCTGGAAATTGTACCTGCCTCTGCTGAGACTTTACATCCGGTGCTACGTTCTGTTACGAGAACGAGGACGCCAGTTGAACGTGTCAAGTTTCCGGATCCGATATACGATCCTAGGTCTTTGTCTGATAACCCTTACCCTCAAAACGGTGATAACCGTCCATCATCACCACAGACATGATTTTAAAAAGCTGGTTCGAATGTGTGGTTTATCGCACTCTCATCAGATGACGACCTTCTTAGGGTATATGTGTGCAACGTGGTAATCGTATACTTCAAACCAAATGCATAACATACAACATGAAAACGAAATACTTCAACGTAAAAGTAGTACATACAGAGCCATACAACAACATAGCAACATAGACGAATAACAATACACACCATCTGCCTAGAGGTAACAAAAATCATTTTTGAAGTTTGCGCAGGTTTGCTTTTTTGATTCGAGAGGACCGTCTTTCCACCGACTTTGGCGGAGGTGGTATCCTCCTGGCCCGGGCAGGTGTTTTTGTTGGGCTCATCATTTGCACGTCCTCATTTACCATGTTCTGGTTAGATTCAGAGTTGGCCGTCGTTGGAGACCCAAATACCACTCTTGCCTTCTTGCGAGCAGGACGGGGCGTCCTGATCGGACTCTCTGCGAGCATATCTATGTCATCAAAGCCGCCCGTTGATGGTTCCTCTGAGATGTAGTCTAGAGCACGCTTGTTGCTATCTTCATCATTGTTAGCAGGAATGCGGCTTGGTCCTGCGCTCGCATTCCTGGAACGCTGCCGCGAGAGGTTGATGAGAATTTCTGCAGATGGCTGACGGATAATTGCGCCGCTTTCTTGTGCGGCAGCGAGCACCATTGCGCGTGGTTGAAGCGATGAAGCAGGTTCTGGCGGCGGATTGTCGGCGGAACTTTCAACTGGGAGAGTAGGACTAGGTCGACTTAGAATGAGCGGACCAGAATCATCCTCGGGTTCCCTATTGGCGGATCTGTAAAGTGCTGCGATACTGCGATGGTATGGCTCGTGGTCTCGCAGCCAGTGGTGGCGATGAGCATGAGAGAGGGATAAACGAAGTTTGGGATTTATTTCGAGAAGTTCTGATACAAAATACACCGCTGAAAATCTGATTCAGTTGCTGAATACTGAAAAAGTTGGCTCCAATTTACCTTCCTGGTCAGTAGCGGGGGTAGTGGACAGTGTGATCCAATCTACTTTGCGGGCTTTGAATTTTTGGGGATCATCAGCGTCGACGAAAGGTTGCTTCCCTGTGAGCCTTTAGCGCAATTTATCAATATATGTCTCCTTTTTTTAAGTCGAAAATTTACATCATAAACACGATGATCCCCACGGACCAACTGTCGACTTTGTCGTTAAACCTTTCGGTATACTCAAAGTCTTCTAACTCTGGTGCAATATAATATGGTGTGCCGCATATAGTCTAGAATGATAATGTATGTCAGATCGACTGACGATGTGTTACTCAGTTGCACGTACCCAAGCCATCTTCACGTCATCAACGAGCCTTGCAATCCCGAAATCAGCAATTTTTGCGATAGGATGGTCCTCATCAGTGACCAGGATATTCTTTGATACAGTTAATATTTTCAAGGCAATGGAATTAGTTAAACGTACCTCTGGCTTGAGATCCCGATGGACAATTCCTTGGCTATGAATGTACTATACCGCATGGTTAGTTTTACCTATCACGACCTCGAAAATAAATAAAAACATACAGCCATAGCATCGCAGATTTGATAGGTGATATCTCTGGCGTGCCTCTCCTCTTTAGCTATCATTAGAGATAGAATATCAGAGGTTCAAAAGTAACGTACCAAGCCTCCCTCTTTTGTGGATGAGCGAAAGTAATTCACCACCGCTTACGAGTTCAAGAATCATATCTGGGAATGATGTCAGGGTATACGAGAAGTAATAAAAACTGAAGACGTACAGATGGTATATTCTTCGCAGTATACCTGCATAAACTTACAAACGTTGGGGTGCTCGAGTCTCTTCAACAAATCGATTTCGCGAGTGAAGCGGTCGTAAAACCGTTGCGCTGCCAACTTTGAAAGGAAGGGTCTATTCAGTATCGTTGGCGGGATGACTTTGACCGCAAATGCTCTTCCAGTTTTCTTGTGAATTGCCTCGTGGACTGAAGCAAAGGCACCTTTCCCCAGTTCAAAACCGAGTAAGAAGTTATCTGTAAATCCTCCATAACTCTTGCCATCGGCCATGTGGTGATAGGTATACCCTAAATCAATGATTACTATCATACCCATAGTTAAACCATCATCAGTGAAGTGCCTACGATAGTCATCCACTCCTCCATTCTGGGGCTGTGGAATTGTGGTTCCGAGACAGATTTTGTCTCCGTCGCAAAGTCTCATCGTTTTACCTTTGCCAATTTTATGCCCATTGATCTGTACATACATCAGCCACAGATACAAGGGTTCATCGGTGAAAAAGACTTGCCCATGTTCCGTTCGATGACATGTCCAGTACTGTGACCACATTATTCCCTTGATAGGTAATGACACAATGTTGACTGCCTATGGATCGTGTTAGGTTATGCATAAATTTTCCAGGACGGCACTTACTGATCTTTAAACAATCAAGTACAACAGAATTGACATTGTCATCCTTCTTCCTGCCAAAGGACCAACGGCAGATTGCCTTAGGGAACCGTACAGCGGAAGGCCCTGGCCCGAGGGGCTCTAAAAAACCCCACAGCTGAGCGATGGAATCGGGTGTGAGTTCGTCTGAATCCGGGTCTGGGTCTGTGTCGGACATATCAATGAGATCTTCATCCTCAAAGTTAGTGGCTTCGTCCTTGTCCATATGTGGGGAGTGTACAACGTTGGACATCAAGGTGGACCAAAATGAACTTTTATCGCGACGCGTTTTGAAGTCCGACTCATGTGCCACATACGCCGATCAACCAAACCGCAAACTGAACAATGAAGCAGAAAACAAGGCCGGTTGCCGGATGGTCTGGGCCCGAAGAATGCCCATATATGGCCAACAAGGTTGAAAAGGATTGTATTCTCCCAGCGTTCACCGTCGAATCGGCCGACTTGGATCAAGCATTGTATTGCAAGTGCAAAGTTAAACTTTGCTATGAAAAGCTTTTTACAGTAAAATGAGGGGACGGTATTTGTGCTACTCTGAGTCTCAACCGAACTTATTTATAGACTTGACCCAACATTACCTGGCCATACCGTGGGAATCACTCGAAAGTTCGATAACATACATTGCACTTTGAGTAGTGATCTGTTAAAAGGGCCTTCACTTGGAAATTAAAATATACAAAGTTATATCAATGATTTTCTGTGATTAATACATTTGGATAATGAAGAAATTTGGTGGTACATTGAGAAGCTGGGTACCACCATACAAAGTAAAGACAAATTCACGGGAGACCGATTCCGAAGCAAGAAAATCTGTATTAAGCATAGGTTAATACAGGGACGAAAACTTATACTAAGTAGTAATCTTGCCTTATCATTTACATTGTGCGTCTGGTCCTTGACCCACTCAGTGGCATTTGCCTTCCTCGAGCTCGGCGACTGCGCTCGGTACTTTGGCGGCCACTAGAGGAGCCTTGGGACATGTTCGTTGCGTTTACGGGCAGCATAAAGTCCATGTGCGCGTGGTGATGTATGTTTGGACCCCTGGCGTCCCTATTCGAGGTTCGAGGATATGGTTCCTGAATAAAGATGTATGAATTCGGTGCTGGGTGTGCAGCCTGTTGGTACTAATATGAAAACAATAAAAAAGTCAGATTAATATGCTTTCGATATTTTATTAAACAAAACAAACACTCGCATAATTCTGCTCTTCCCCTTGATAACTTGCTACGCCAAAGTATTGATAGGCCTGTGCATTTGTTGTTTGCGGAGGTCCGTAAGATACTGTATTGTGAGATCCGGATGCGATATGATGATTATCCAACTCATTATTTAGCATCGGTGCTGTCATGACAGAAAATTCATGATTACTGGTCGGAGAGGGAGTTGGTGACGGGTGGGAATGAGCATCAGGCCTTGAACGCCGTTTACGAAGGCGAGTATCAACGAAGCCGTATGCGACATTTATATGCCAGATCCCGTCTTTCTTGTTGGTAGATCCAGGTCTTCTCTTGCGAATAAACCAAGCCTTTAATGTTAGACTGTGTCGGATGGAACCCTAAGATGCTATCAGAACCTCCCGACAACCAAAAGCAAGCATCAGGATGAGAAATTTACCAACCTTCCATGCCGGTTTAGACCCAGAAGTCGGGTTGAACCATGCCCAAGTGGGATATCTTGCCTCGATGGCCGTGATTATCTCCTGAAGTGAAAGCCGTTTTGAGTCTGATCCCCAAATTGCAAGCGCGGCCAAAGCAATAGTAGATGGCCTGATAGCTCGATCATTAGGATCAATACATTCGGGAAGGGAGTAAAGGTTCAGGGGTTTCGTCTCGGGAATCTGTAGATGCTCGCGCAGCAACTTTTCCGTATCGTAAATAGATGGAATTGGTATCTCATACGCTTGTTCGGAGTCTTCTAAGTCGGAGTCCATTTCCTGCTCGTACAAATGAGACTTTCATCACAAAAAATACAATGTAATATAACTTACATCAGAAGAAGACGAGGGATATTCTAGTGATTGTCATTGAGCGTTGAAGCAGTCAAAATAATTTGGAAAATAAAGAAGACATACGAGTTGTCTGCTCTGATGCATGTGAGCTATCAGAAACGATGCCCCCGTGGACTCCCAAATCATCGTTGACATTTACGGTAGGTTCATGAGCGTAAAGCAGAGGTGGGTACACAGACTGGGAGGCATAGCAATGAGGAGTTGAGTTATAGTAATATCCAGACATCTGAAATATAAATACAAATAGATCAGAAATGACGGACGGACGTTATCAAAGGCGTAGAAGGCTAACATTCGTTGTGCAAAAGAACTTCGAGAGCTTCTGCCGACGAAGAGATTGACGACGAAAGTTTGAAGATGTAAAATGATAAGGAGAGAGAAGGTTCTCTGTATGATGCGAAGCAACTGTAGCGCTGCTATGCGATGTAGGACTACGGCAAACATCCAGTCTTTTATACCTGCACACAGCGTAATAATGTCCTAAAAATACGAACACGAGATTTTCCATGTCGAGTAATATGGTGTCCGGAATTCTGCGGATTGGTGCTTCCTTTTGGTCAAGTTTGTTCGGGATTGGGCCGAGCCTAGTTTTTTCGGAGGCATTAGCCTCTCACTAAGAGGACGTGTCTATAGAAGGCGTTTTGTAGCGAATGATATGCTTTATGAGGCAAATCTTATTCGACTTCCAAACGTAGTATTAGATTTGGATTGGTACGGACCCAGAAGTTTAATAATTGCCTATTATGTAGTACCGACACCTATTAATATTGTCTAGGCGGGTTTCCCGACGGTTTCCCGACGTCTACAGATATGTCTTTTTCTATCTTGTTCCAGGTCGATATCTCTCTCTCTTTCCTGACCGTGGAACTGACTAGAGCAAAATTGAGTGATTTCAAAGCATCAAATTGACAGTTAAACTTTCAAATACAAGAATACGGAGCTATACAGAAGGTAGAATCTGCACCGTGAAACTCCCTGTTTCAGTGAAATTATCGGCTTGCGTTGAAAAATCACGGCGGCCATCTACCAAGACAGAGTTTTGCAATGTCCTCAATGGAGCGGTGTAATATGCGCTTGTGAGGCGCTTCAACTGATCGTGGAACATCTCCTCGTACCACATAGCCTTGAATCGCCCCACATGCCGATTTGAGTTCTCCGAATTGCTATCAAGGAATAACCACCACTCCAGGGTAAACCGAGGCACGTTTCCATACCGATCTACGCCCCTAAATTTTCTTTCGAGTAGAATAGCCAAGCCGTTTGTCGTAAGGTCGATTGACGAGCGACTGCGATATAAATCTATTGTGCAAAGAAGGGAGGAAATTTTATTTGTTGTGTCTTCGGGAAGTGTAAGCAGCAAGCCCGGCTCTGTTAGCATTGACTGCGTGAGGGCGAAGAGACGCCTGGTATAAATCGACGCGGAATAGAGTAGGTATACTGAAATCGGGATGTCCGACAACGTTTCCGATGTGTCGTGGTTCAGGTCTTTCACTTGCATAAGGTCGGACAAACAGTCTATGACCCTATTGAACGCTTTGCAAACCTTGAGCCGATCCTCTGATGCCATGCGTGAAAGGGAGAAAGTGGTAATGCTGCGGTACATTTCCCAACTGGCGTTCTCAAGGAACTCGACAACGTCAGCATGGACGTGTAGTGACCTAGGTGTGACGGTGGCTGCTGATGCAGTGGATGCGTATTTAAAATAATCTGTCAGAGCATAGCTGTATTGATTTAGGAGGGATACTACAAGTAAAAAAACAGACGGAGGTCAGTTTCCACAATAGTATATCGAGATTAGTGCAAGACACAAACTTGTGACACCATCGGCATATAGACTGGAAGATTGGATTCGAAAATTTTGCCTTTCAGATATGGAGGCAAGGAGAACACCTGTCTTTGGAGGCGCAGATCGCGTTGATAGAGAGCTTTATCAAGACGGATCATAATTTCCTTGCGATGATTCGACGTTATTTGAGAGTACCGATCGTTGCTATTGAGACTTTCAAGATGCAACAGCAAATTTTGATGATGCAATATTTGAATGTTGGAAGTTAGTACGTGAAGAAATTCAGGGGTCCCAAAATCGATAAAATCTGTGCTACTAATCATACGACGAAGGTGGCGATTCGATGAGAGGTCCCGTCCCGCGTACAATAGCGATTGGAAGTATTTATTTCGATCTAGAATATGCTGTGAGATAACGTCCCAGGTATTGGTGGTCCGAAAAATGCGAAGACCAAAACGCTTCATCGCGAAGGTCATGACAGAGGCGTAAGATAGCTCTTGAAAACAGTGGTACACCGCAGAGCCAAATATATGGGTATAGTCGGCCCCGGCGGCCTTTTGAAAGCCTTGAACGATATCATACAAAGGCAAACTGCGCTCGCTGAGCGAATATCGATCTAGTTCGCCTATGTCTGGTTCAGCCAGCGATGCACCGTGTTCAGCGGCGTCGCGAATACCAAGCCAAGCCAAATCAATACCCAGCCATGTTTCCTGTGAATATGTAGTGGATAGATGGTAGAGAAGTGCTTGGTTATGCGGAGGTCGTTTATTAGTTGACCTGAAGACAGTGTCATATGTGATAGAGTAGGTGCACAACTTTTTATGAGTAAGTTCGAGCCATGAGCGAACATATCGACAGCAATGAATAATTACACAGCAGATATGATGAAAGAGTAGAGATTGAGGAGACTTGTAGGGACACTGTGACGGAGGTGGTCTTTTACCCAAAGTACCGTGAGGGTGCAAGGCGGCAAAACGAAGTTTCAACGTCTGGACAGTGGGCAACGTGGTGGTGACGAGAAGAAAGAGCACTGCCAGACCAATGGTAGTTGAGACTGCAATGACTACTGGAGTGTTGCCAAGTGAAATAAGGAAATCAACCATTCCAGAAAAGAACAGCAATACAGAGACCTCCAGTAGGACAGGCAAACTCATGATAATTGTTGCAACTTGCCATTTCTGCAAGGCTTCCGAGCGCATGTTCAAGACGGCGAGCGTGTCTCTGGGTGATAATCCAAAGTATGTTTGATGAGACCGAAGCCATTGTAGAGCAACAATAGACACGAGGACGCTAATCAAGCTGAATATCAAGCTTGTGAACCATGTAATGTTGACGCGAACCGCTGACTGACTTGGGGAGAATGAGGCTGAGGGAAGAAAGTTTCCGGTAGTGCTCGATGTATTTTCGCCACCAACAAGGCTTTCCGATATTCTTGAAAGTAGAAGGATCACATCGTCGTTGGGATCCGGCTGTAGATTATGATATGACTCCACGACGAAGGCTGTAACAACAGCGGAGAAAAGACCGGCCTTAGGGAACTTGACTGTCAAGTCCGATTGATGATTTATTTTGAAATTAGACTCACAAATAACAGCAGGTTATTCACTTCGTCTCGTAATATTTTGCACAGTTTTTCGTCCTTTTCCATCAAAGGTGCCCCAAGCAGAGTCCATGAATCGCCTTCCGGTTTTTCAGGAGAATACTTGAAGTCGTCTTTGAGTTCCCAAGGTTTCTCTTGCTGAAAATTTCGTAGTCATCCCAGTTAGATGAAAGTAACACAGGCAAGTCTCACTTCATAATCGTCAGTCGACATGGTGCATAATGTTGCGGTCCTTGCGGGTGAAGACAGAGCGTAAAAGGCGTTGAATAGGAAAAAGAAAAAATACAATGAACCGTGAGACAATCTCACGGTTCGCGATCAACGCCAGCAAGCTTTTAGCGGCATGTCATCGTGAGGCCTTAGGAAAAACACAAACACAGGAAGAAACTCTCGTTCCGAAGAGGCCTGTCGTAGATTCATAGTATATGCGTACATCCTTTCCGTTAATAAGAGGCAATGAACGGAGGTTGGATTGAAGCTCGAATTCTGTGTTCAGGATCATGATGTCAGGTGATAAGAAATAAAATACACGTGATATAAACGCGCGTCGCGTCAAGAGAAGGTTGAATAAAGGGGTAAGACAGGGAGACGGCGTAGGTCTATTATAGCAACATTGCTTTTAAACAAATTAATTAACTTGATTATACTGTCCGCATATCAAGAGTTTTTGGATTTCCAGTGCCACAGGTATAGTGATCAAGTACTTGCGAGTCATGGCGTAAAATGACGGTAAGACCGTCTATTACTTCCAGATACCCCCAATCGAGCTTTTCTTTAAATTGCCAAGAAGAGTCGGATATGTTGATAGTCGTAACAGGCTTACCAGCATCCCGGCGAGAGTGCAAAAAATCCAAGAGGAGTTGGGGGAATCGTTCAGAGGTGGGTTCGATGTACTTGAGCCAAAAGGTATCCATTGCAGGAAGAATGTCGGGATATTCAGATTGGGCATTCATGAAAGCCCTAAGACCGTTCTCTGATGTCATCATGACTTTTACAGAGGAGAGAGCGCGTAGGAGAGATGTGATGGTTGGTTGGGCGTCCTCGATGATATCGATCATGTAAGGGATAAACTCTAGCCTGATAGTTTCCGTAAATTGGCGAGGATCTAAACAGGCCATCATCTTGGGTACTGCATCCCGAGATAGATGATTGCTGAAAATTCCAATGCGAAAGTCGTTCTCAGATGGCATTGGAATGAGCTCGTTTGCGGTTTTGCGCATTTTGAAGGCGAACGTTGGAGGTCCAATTTTGACGAAGATAGACTTCGCCAAACCATAATCATTGTTTATATAGTTTTTGGTGTATCGGGATATTTGGCCACATACTTCATCGACGACTGAATCCGAAACCCTATCGTGAGTGTCCATACGTTCTTCTGTCAGTAAATTTATCGATGCGCCAGGGGAGAGCGTGATGTGTTTGAGGAAGAAGAGGGAAGTGGATAGGGTGTTCGAAATGGTCAGTTTTCGAATGTTGGGAAGACAAACAATCGACGCATTGCAGTCTACTGGTTCCAAGATGCTCTCACGCAGTTCCAGATACTCGAGTTGAGGCAGCTCCCTCAAAGTTTCGAGCAATTCTGATGCTCCAAATCCGGATATCATTACGAGTGAGCGCAGCTGCCTTAGCCACGGAGCCTGGAGAGACATATACTTCGTGGAAGTATCGGGGAACATGAATTCGCGCAAAACTGGCGCGTTGTTGGCAAAAATGGGGGAATCTGGATCCGAAAACAATGCTGACCCTTCCTCTTCGAAGTAGAGCTTAAATATTTCCAGTTGCAAAGCGGGTTGCTGGAAAATGTCCCATGCGTCTGTTTCGAGTAGATAGTGGTCCCCAACAAAGACATCTAACCTCCGTATCCTTGGCCAGTGATTGTGAAGAAGGTTAACAAAAAAGGCATCGAAACTGAAATGGCCTCCCCTTATCGTGCCGCTGATGCATAGTCGTGCATTTTTAGATCTTTCTAAGATAAGTTTCCTCCACGATTCGTCGTATTGAGACATCAGGTCAAGGTCGAAAACCATCCCCCACAAAGCTGGAGAATCTAAAATTATCTGCCTCCACTTCCGGCAGACTTGAGATGAACGATGTAGGATAGTCAAAGCTCTTTGGTTTCGATGCGTTGGTATTGACCTGCTGGTCCAATATGCACTAGCATTTATCGAAAAGATCCTCCATAGTATGTCGAGATTAAGAAGGTAAATTGGTGAGATCGCGCCTATTTTGACGGTCATTCAGAGCACGTAAGATAATGCTGTCTTGGTGGGTATTCTTCAGGAGAAAAGGCGCTTTGTTGGAGTTCCTAATGAAATGTGTAGCTCGAATGCAAATGAGATGTTATTGGATGTGGTGGTGGGAGGTTAAAAGAAGGGTTACGTGAAAGCACGGAATCAAACTCGACGCTCTTCCATAACATATGCATGTGACCGCCAAGGCGGAGAGTCCTGGGACATAAACACGCTCCGACACCCACGGGCATACCAAGTGATTATGAACTGCAAATTGAGTGAGGATCCGAGCCCGCAGATCTGCAGCGTAGTCCAGAATGTTGGTCATCTTTGTAGGATTTAGGCAGTGTTCCCACTGCAATTATGAATTTTAAGTAGGAGTATTTTTTTATCAACGCATTGCTTGTATCAATGACAGCAGCACACACCGACTCAAATACCGCAGAATTATCGTCCGCATTTTTGTTAATTTTTTTAAGGTCCCGCCCACCTATACACGCTGAGGGCAGCGGTGTAAAAATCGAGAGTTTTGTGCCCGAGTCGCTGAGGATATTGATCATAAACGAGTGATATAGGATATTTTGGTTAAAATTTGTCATTCTTGGAAATGTGATCCATGGAAATAGGGTCTTGCGTGCACTGCGGTTTAGAGCTGCTGAAGTGAATGGTGAACACGTTTCATATGGTACAATAAATTCGATTGATTAGTAGTATACATCGGCATAGGCAGGAGTAATGAAATTAAGGGTATCTACACGTAAACAAAATAATGAGTACCGTTTTCAACAGTTGGATAGCAAAATTGAGAGATAAGGTATATGTATGTACAAGAAGAAAGAAACAGAAAAAGGTGTACTCAGCGCTTCTCCACAACGCCTTACGACGCCTCCTCCACTTCCGCCATCATCTTCGCAAGCGCATCATTTCCCTCTTCAGCAGGTGCTTCATACACAGCAAACGCAGCCTTCTTCCCAGCACCCATCGCAGAGTGATCAATTTGACCAGCCGCGCTCTCCTCGTCACCACCAGTCGCACCGACACCCGTGGTGACGCCCCCAGTGACAGCTGTGCCTCCCGCGACCGCGCGCACACCACCCGAGGTCCACCCTTGCCCGCGCTCCGCAAACACCTCCGGTCTGCGGTCAAGCAGAAGATCAAGATCCTCGTCGCTCAGAACCCCTTGCTTGCCCTCTTTGGTGTTGGGCACGACGTCGATTTTCTCTCCTTCCAGACGCAACAACGAAGCGGCCATGTCCGCCATCGTTTCGCGCTTCGGGTTCGCAGCGGCTGCAGCTGGCTTCCTAAATTTGCCTGTGGTAGATTGTAAGAGCATGAGCCTTAGAGATTTCAATTTAAAATTAAAGAATTAGTTGCGTACCTTTGGCGATCACAAGCGCCTCAAGTTTGCGCTTCTCTGTAGCACGTTGCATGATCTTGGTCTCAATGGTGTGCGCACTAACCAGCCTATATATCAGCACAGGTTTAGTTTGTCCAATGCGATGCGCGCGGTCCTGTGCTTGCGCATCCATCTGAGGATTCTACAAGCACGTCTGTAAATATACGCTAACATGCACCAATTTCAGAACGAAAAGACATACCCAATCCTGGTCGTAGAAAATGACGGTATCGGCAGCGACCAGATTTATACCCAAGCCTCCGGCGCGGGTGCTGAGCAAGAAAAGACAGGGCGCATTCGGGTCATCGCCCCCGTTCTGGAACTTGTTCATCTGTTCTCTTCTTTCCTGCGGCGCTGTTGAACCGTCTATGCGGCAAATTGGCCAACCCATATAATCAACCGCCCAATCCTATACAACAAATGCAATTAAGACGCTGTGCATGGGTAGGCACGCAGATACGCACTTCAATGATGTCGAGCATAGTCGTGAACTGACTGAAAAGTAACACTTTATGCTTCCGCTTGAACAACTCTCTGAGCAGTCGGTCGAGAACCATCATCTTTCCGCTCGCGTTGACGAGCTCCTCGCCCAAGACAGGGTACATTGTGTTTGGGTCTATAGGCCAATCGAACAAGAACGGATGCGAGCATACTTTACGCAACTGCATGACCGTATTCTGGAGTTTCATGTTGTTGACTTGTTTTACTGCGATCGAGACATTAGGTTCCATCGCAGGAGAAAAAACTCGGTGGTAAACATACCTTTCGTCCGCTCCTGATGCTCCCTCCCTATCCTCGCCTCTTCCTCCGCTGCTTCTTCCTTTGTCTTGGTGACCTTAAGCCCACGTTCATCAAGCTCACCGCGCTCCAGCATCTTAAAGTACTCGCGGTCACTTCCATCGACAGCATAGCTCTTCCGGCCGCCCTTTACGAACCGCGTCGATGCACGCCGTTTCGAAGTGCCCTCCTGCTTGTCCTCTTCCTCCTTGCTGTCGTTGTCGGGTACCTTGCCATCTGCATCTTCCTCCTTCTTCACCGCCACGCACTCATCTGTGTCTACCGGGATTTCAACGCCCGATGTGCCGCCTTGAATCAGCCACTTCCTGAGTCCGCCATCTAGAACGCGGTCGTATGCCTCTCTTTGTCGCATACTGAGGGGTGCATAAAGGACATATTCTTTCTTGGGAGGTAAGTTTGTTTCAACGTCGACTTTAAGCCGTCGCAAGAGGAAGGGTTTCAATATGGCGTGGAGGGAGGAAATGATTTGAGATGATTGAGACGTTGGTAAGGAAGATTGTAGTTGAGGCAAGTCGAACCTGACAACTCATGTCAATTCAAGTTAAACAAACTGTAGGAATAACACGTACCATTCTTCAAAAGTGTCGACGTCATCGAAAATGTCCGGCAAGATGAAATTGAGAAGTGCCCACAATTCACCCAAATTATTCTGTAAAGTGCGTCAACAAAGATGTGATAGAACAAGAAGATAAACATACATGCAACGGTGTGCCAGTCAAAATCATTCGTCCGGCACTCTGGTATTTCTTGATTTCCTTCATCAGTTTGCAGTCGAGATTCTTTAACCTATGCCCTTCATCAACGACAATGTAGCCCCAGTCGTAATGAGAGAGGTAGGTTCGGTCTTTGATAATCATTTCGTACGTCGTTAATACGATGGGGAACGTGATAGGTTCGACCTCCTCAACCTCTTTATCGACATCCATTGTTTCCCTTTCTTCATCTTCGTCTTCGACAACTTTCGACTTTCTGGGGCGTCCGCGCCTTTTTGATCCCGTAGACGATGTCTCTGCTACAGGTTTGGCGGTCCTGTCGGATTTGCGCGTCGCCTGGACAGGTGTCTTCTTCTTTGGAGTTTTAGCCTTGGGCTTGGGGGCCGCAACTTCATTCCCAGACAGTGACATTACTGTCCGTCGAAGTTCAGCTCGTTCTTCTGGGGTACCATGATACATGCAGACAGGAATCTTGAAGGGTGTCAGTGGGTTATAAATATGATTTGTAGGGTAATAACATACGTCAGGAGCGAACTTCTTGTATTCATCTACCCAGTTGTGAAGCACACTGAGCGGGCAGACGATGAGAAACGGTCTGGAGTTGTGATGCTCGCGCAGGTATGCACTAAAGGCAATCGTTTGCAAAGTCTATAACAACATCAGTCATGTTTCATCACATTAACATTGACAAGCACCTTTCCAAGACCCATTTCGTCCGCTTAGACAATGTCAGTAATGGCACAACGTAGCTAGAAGACATTCGCACTAACCTAAAATACCAGAAATACCATTCTGATCAAGAGACACCATCCACTGTAATCCTTCCAGCTGGTATGGTTTGAGTTTGGCACCCGTAATGAGTGCCGGTTGCTGGAAAACAGCACCCTCGCCATCCTCGACTTCTGGCTCTTCTATGGGAACAGCGTTTCCGTTCGCGCCCTTTTTGCGTTTTCCTTTAGGTGATGATTGGACTGCAGAACGGCCGCGCTTCTTCCCGGTCTGTTCTTTTCTCTTCTCAGCTTGGAGGGCGGCCTGCCTTGCCTTCTCCTCGTCCATTCGGTTTTTTAGAATGGTTGAGAACACTGCTGAGCGGTCGAGGACGAATTGTAAACGAGATAACCGCTTCTCCATTTCCTTCAGGTAATTGTGAGATCAGTTGAAAGACCATAGAGGTCGCGCTTACCGTTTCGCTCATGGACAGCGAGTCATTGTTTTCTGGAACTGTTTCTTCCTATTGGATATCATGAATCAGATATAATAACCATATACACGTCAGGAAGGCGAATTAAAACATACCTTAACTGGGTCCCCCAATACACTGCTTGCCCTACTACATTCTGGTGAAGTATTTGTTGGCGGTGTGGTAGCGGGCGTGCTCGGAACAATGTCTGGCGAGGTAGCACCACTCATAGTGGTGTATATCTCGGTGTCAGAATTTGGGGAACTCATTTGGACGATGATGAGAGGAAATGGCACGAAAAATGGGCAACGATCGCGGCTTATTCGCGTTCATACCGGCCCTAAGGTTACTAATATTAGGTAATACACGTGACACTTTCAACTCGCGTAGTAATTTGTTCAGTATGCCGGCCCTAAATCGATCGTGCCGGAACTCAATATGCAATTATAACTTGCCATATTGCAGTACGGCTTTCAGAAACCGCAATTATCGTAACTATGAATAGCACATCTCGTAAAACCAGGGGGTTATACGTTCCTCGCGTGTGTCAATGTTTTGATGCAGGTTTTTCTCCTTTACAACCATGTCCAGTGGTGTCCAGGTGCCAGCGGTGTAGAGTTTGAGTAAGTGTCACTAATTCGTATGTCTGTTGAAAACTAACTTTGCTTCTAATCACCGACATACAAGTTACAGCGCCCATCTTTATGAAATGCGAAGTGCTGCCATACAAAAAATTACCTTTGTCTTCACCCATAAATGCAGCCAATCGATCATGATGAAGATGCTGAGGAAGGTCAAGAAACCCGACTGGCTACCCTCTCAGACCTCCCCACCGAGCTGGTACTACAAATCCTTCACGACGATCGCATATCCCATCGGGAACTGTATATGGTCGGTCTTGTTTCGAAGAGGCTCAATTTTATTGCCATATCTCTTCTTCTGGAGCGCAGGGGCATCAGGCCGTCTACTTTGTACGATTCGGTCTCTCTGAACTTGAGCGATGACACTCTTCCTCCTCTAGCAACGCCTCACCTCCCCCAAGCCAATGAATTCTCCGGGAAATCGGGATGGATGTCACTGAAACCGGAGGCATTGATTATGGTCGCATTCCACGTCTCCTCAATACGCGACGTAACATGCACCTTTCCGCAATCTTTTACAGACTCGGCCAATATACTACGGCATCTCGAACGTCTGTGTGCTTTCGTGGAACGTCTGTCGGATATTGGCTCTTTGACTCTTCATTTCGACGGGGATTATCAGACTCGACATTTGAGTTCGAACATGTTTGCCGCCATTCCTGTTCTGTTTGCCGAGGTTTTTAACAAGGTCATCAGAATAGTGGTATCCCTAGGTTGCAAATCTGTACAGGTGTACAACAAAAGCTTTCGGCTCAAAGACCAGTGCTGGAATCTAATAGAAGACTCGTCGAGTCCCCCGATTCAATATCCTACGCCTGACCGCACACTTAAGAAGGCAACAAGCACACCCAACATCTTTGCTAAAGCAAGGGGGAAACTGTTTGGCTATCGACAACCATCCGGTTATTCGTCGAGATTAGTGAGTGAACCGTCACCCTACACGACACACCCTCCCTACATGATCGGACGACATTGTAGCCTCCGCGAAATCCACATCCAAACTCCTTTCGCCTTGCTCCCACGCTGTTTCCCCAGTATCTGTGACGGTATCTACTCCTCTATGGGTACCTTAACGTCAATCACGTTGTCGTACATATCCTTCGACGAGACCTTGTTTGGTGCTTTCTTATCAACCCTGTCATCTGTATATCGAGGCAGAAAGAATATCGTAACACATTTTAGCTTGCAGCAGTGTCAAAAACTCCCTCCCAAGGCACTATTGGAACTTCTGCTCCACTTTCAAGATCTCGAATACTTGGAACTTGACAGATCCTTGCCATTTATAGGGGATCAATTGGACATCCTTCCCAATGATGTGCACTTCTCCGAGTTGCGCACCTTAAAGGCACCCCTGGACTGGATCAGCTATTTCTTGAATCAAAGACAGACTACACCTCTTCCCTCTCTTTCAGCAGTGGTCATCCAATGTCGCTTACCGAATGCACCCGAATTTATATATGAAGTTTACCGGCCCCACCTTGATACTATCCTCGAGCCCATCTACTGGCGATGTAAGAAATCCTCGCACAATTACCAGCTGCCCAAGATAGCAGTCACACTCGACCTTGTCCTCAACCGGACTCGTTCACAGCAGATGGAGGCGGACCGCATTGTCATCAACCTCCAGTCAACGGACTCAACCATGACGAACGCACGCGGTCTCGGCGCTCGACCGCCCCTTCACTGGGATATTATCACGAAGTTAGAGCTGTTTCCGACATATCCCCCTGTCAACGATTCCAAGGCGTTCACGCTTGCGCAGTGGGTGACTTCAGTCTTCCCTTGCGTCGAGCAGGTCACAATCCCTCTTCCCTTCATCCCACGACACATGCCTCCAGACGAATATAAGAGTCGCCAGATGGACCTCGCCGTCGATGCCGCTAATTATCTCAAGAAATCTCTTTGTCTCCGACAGAGAAGCGAGATTTCCGACCCCGTAGCTTGGAAGACTTTGGTTGTCGGCCCGTGGTCGCTTTCTTTGGAGCTTGACTAACTTCGAGGTTGTGCGTATTTATGGATCAATTATACCCTGGTTTAAAGGCAACCAACTCTGTAAGAAATTTGCTCCACTGATTGTATACCCCTTAGACGGGACTTTGAGTACAAGAGTGCTGTAGTTGGCTGGTTACAGTTTTCGTGTACCTCACGCATTCTGGTGTTGATTTTTGTTTTTAGTACTTCTTCAATTTGCGACTATTGCGAACTTGTTTATGTTTTAAAATGTAGTCTACTATAAGGATAGTGATCGTCCGTATCCTATACATAGCCTATCTATTATGATGATCCATCCGTCGCTGCGGCAACACGCACTGCCCACGACGCATCGCCAGAGAGTAGACGCGACTACACCTTCCCAAATTAGCAAGTAGTGATGGCATGTCTGGACGTTTCATCTGAGCACAGCCATAAACCCCTGAACAATCCAGCAGTATAAAGTGAGCGCTTTCTCTCGGTTGATTCCCAGTTCTCTAACCCAGGCAGGCCTGTTCGAACCACTACCCAATTTTGTGTCTCATTTTTACGACCTTTCTTACGACCCACTACCACTTTTTGACGACCACCTTCGCTCAGACGGTCAAACAATCACCACCACCAAAGCTTTCATTTTCTACTCGTTAACGACCTTTACCAAAGCCCATCCATAAACATGTTCTACCCAAGCTCCGCTGGCAGTGTTACCTCTTTTGTCACCCCTCACTACCCCGTGTCGAGGACATATTACCCACAAGCTCCGATGAGCGCCGTTCTTCCGGGACAACATTACTATCCTGCCATGCACGGCCATGTTGCCTACCCTGCGTCCCCAGTGGTGATGCAAGCCCCCGCATACGGATACAACTCCGTGCCATACTACGGACATGCACCGACTGTGATTGTATCCTCCCGCAGCGGGAGGCACAGGCACTCCAGGTCTCGATCGCGATCCCGCGGATTCCTGGGACACCTCTGAAAGCGCTTTCACCAGAGCTGGCGCAGTTGATTGAAAAGGGGAAGGAGGACATTTGCGGTTCTTCAGTGACAATTAGGTTTTGATCAGATAGGTGTGAATTGTATCAAGTGGTAATATGGCGAGAGGGTGATTGTTGGTGATGGAATGTGTGAGATAGTAGTAGGGCTGCGTATGTAGAAATAAACAGAGACATGAAATGGGAGCGGTCGTCGTGCGGCATGGCTCCGTTTCGTCGTTAATATGGTGTGATTGAATCTCATAAGTGAACGACAAGTGAATCGTCCACTTTCACGAAGTGCGTAAGAATTAAAATTACGTGGATGAGTATATATTTCAATCTAATAAGCTGCGTGTTCATCTTCTGTCATCTTGCATAGGCCGAGTCAATGGATTGATGAAATCCACACTGTCCGGACATTATTGATAATGCAGGATCCTCACAAGTTACTGAGGCTCATCTGTGAGCTAAAGGTATGCATGTAAGTAATCAATGTGTGCTTTATAGCTATTTTCATATCGATAGACCTATTCCCTAAATTTACACATACACGAACAACGAATTTTATTGAGCGGAACATAAAATCTGAAGACGGCAAAATCAAGGAAACTCGCAAAATCGTCAATGAGTATTTACAAAAAGTCGAGCTATGAGAACTAAGATTAATACCACCACATTAGCAGCAACCCTAAAGCCATTCCCTTCTCAAACTTGAAAGGTATGTCGATGCTTTGCTGCCAGATCGTACCATAGTTTGATATAAACTCAACATCGGAGCATTCCTTATGTAACTAGATTACGCAAAAATTCAAGACCGACTGTATGAATATATTTTAAGGTTGGGCCTATCGATATGAAAATAGCTGTAAAGTGAAGACTTTTCCACATTACTCTGCCCCCTTTACTTCACGCGCAACACGACGCGACGCGGACGCGACAGAACCACGTGCACAATATTTGTTTGTATCGTGGGAAAATAAACCGCCGCGTCGCTTTAAAACTTTTTTCGATCATTTTTCTGGTTTTCCTACAACATCGAAGCAGCAATCGTGCTGCATTCTCAGGTCGCTCTTCATACGGCTTTGAGAGTAACGGAGCGATGTTAGATTGAAGCCTGGTTGCAAGATCTATCTTGCTAGGCACCCTTCCGTACTTGCGGGGAACCGCATCCATCTGTTGGCCACGATCATTTTTGTGCTAGCTCTGGGTTACAGAATGGACATACTTTTCATTGCAGGGTGCGAGTTATCTACATACCTTTATCGTGAACGTCCTTTGTCGCTCTTTGGTCTGTTCGGGTCCGGAAACCTATGACAATTCAGCGTTGGACTCATGCACCCACTCTTGACCCCACAGCCATCGGCCGGAAACCGAGTCAGGTTGACAGGTTCAGCACTCTTGCTATACATCGTCACCACGAGTTGTCATTAACAACCACTTCACAGTTTTCAAATCCTTCTCGGTTCCGATTGCATAGTCCCATTATCCACCACCTGTGTCCTACAATTTAACCATGTATTCTAGGCATGAGCGCTGTCGTGAAAGCCTGTTTATAACTCAGTCAATCTGTTGTATATTCGAACAAACGCTATTCTCTTCTGCATCGCCCCCTTTCCAAAACGCGTGTTTTATTCTATTGTCGATACGCGTACAATGCGGACGATACTCGATATACCACCCGAAATTCTCGCTGCCGCATTTGAAATGGGCATATACAGCACTGGGATCCGGTTTATCTACCCAGTTGCCCTTGTCTGTAGAGATTGGTGCGAGATTGTCAACGACACGCCTCGCTTATGGGGAATACTTTTCATAGGAAGAAAAACGTCACCTAAAATACTCCAGAGAAGGCTCGAAAAAGCGAAGGCGTCGCCATTGTCGATCATGGTTTCCTCTAAAGCACCGATCTACAGCAAAAACTTAGAGGGCCCATTGAAGGACCTAGTTGCGCTGTCCAGGAATTGGGTAGCTTTGGATGCTAACTTCGATTTCATCTCGTTGGTTAGATGGAAAGATTTGTGTAGGAATTTGGAAGAGCTTACGTTGTTCCCTGGCCGGAAATATCAGAACTCCCAAGATACCTTCTTTGATGATGTTGATCCCAGCTCCGTCGATCGCGATGTTAAACTACACTCTTTGACTGCAACATCCCTGCCTCACTTATGGATTCGTGGTTTTCTGGGCCCCAAAGTCCGACATCTTACTATCACTGGTGCATATGAAAGCACCGAGAACGAGGATAGGGACTTGCGGCATCGCACAATGAATATTCGGGATACAATAGATTTTCTCAAACGTGTTCCACACGCCACGTCAATCGCGCTGAACGATCTCAACCATACCGACCCAATTGGATACTCGCCACCCGTCGTTCGATTGCAGAAACTTCAAAGACTTGAACTGAATGGCGTGCTATTCTCATCAACCATCCTCTCTTCCGTTTCCGCCCCATGTCTTCAGACACTGTCCCTGAATAACGACCGTGACACCTGGGATAGATTTTCACCACCCATCGTACCTATGGCCTCCTTTCTCTCGCAATGGAGTCAACCTGGATTTACGCCTACCCATCTGCATACGCTCGACCTCATCAACTGCCTAGCCTTAGGAGATATTCCTTTTCTCATTCGATGGTTAGGTAAACTACCAAACCTTGTCCAGTTTTTCCTAGTGGATGACGATAATGTCCATGGGAATGCCGCTCTTCAATCACTGGATCCGCCCTCAAGTCTAGAAAACGAGCAAAACGACCTCTTGTATGCTCTAGCGCATCCACTGTTTGATGACGACGGGAAAGGGATGTGGCTTTGCCCTTCATTAATGGTTCTTCGAATAGACCCGGCTGCAGATATGAAGGGTCTGCTATCCATCGCACACGCAAGAGGGGGAATAGCTACGTACTCCTATGACGCTAATATGGTCCCTCCCCCTTCTCGACTCCGTGAAATCAGGACGCATCTTTGCTCTATCACAGGCAGGAATGACATTGATCAGCTCAATTCTCTTATGGATCAAGTTTATTGTAGCTGTCTTGATTGTGGGCTTTCGGTGTGATCAGGATGACACTGAATCTGTACTCCAAGTCTGTGACGAATAATTCTGTAGTCCCAGAACGTCTCGGAGTCGGGTATCTCTTATCTCTCTCTTAAATGCTATTCGCCTAGGTTGAAACGAAATAGCAGCGATGGTGGTCTATTTTATAATGATTTTCGCTCATACCAAGGTTATTTGTGCCAACGATTACTTTTTGACGAAATTGGGCAAAGTGCTTGCAACGACCGTTGCCAGCGTCATCCAAATGGACAGATGGATTGTAGGAAAAAAAGTGAGGCATATTGAACAATCTTTGAAACATGGTTTATATGTATATGAAGCGAAGCCAACTGGGTTCATCATCTTCTGGAATACTAACATACTTCAACCGGACCCCTCCCATCCGACTGGTTGTATCATTTCCTAGTTGTTTATCCGAATTAATACCATCAGGTTTCACGCACTCGTGCCCAGTCACGAACACAGTGTCTGATCCAACCGTCAGAGTGGGCAATAATGTGCGTTTGTACGCAAATGGAGCGATGTAGTTGCCCACACATTCTAGCATCTTCTCGTAGACGCACCGGGCGCGTTGCATAGACGCTGTTCCACAGAGCGCATTGCGGTCCATTTCTAAACTGGCGAACTTAACTTCGATACTCTGAATATTCGGCATACATTCGAGCGTCATGTCTATGAGACGTTTCTGGGTTGAATAGATATTGAGTTTGGTCGTATAATGTATTTAAACATCAAGACAAGATGGTTGTACTCACAATAGCATCTTCCTTTGGGTTGTTCGCCACTGCCAAGTCCATGTACCTGATGGTCATACCCAGGTTCCTGAGATTGGTCAAGCAGGAGATTGTTTTCACGTTGTGTGCCCCAAAGCACCATAGTCCTTCGAACGAGGCTGTTATCTGCAAGCTCTCTAGCGAGCGAACATGACTGTTAAGTCGCCCATCGTAAAACCGTGCAGCCATCGCGTCGGATGATTCCCCATCTTGAAGCCCAGAGGTTTCTAGATTCAGCTTGATCAGGCCAGAGTATGACGAAAGATAGTCGAGGAAAGAAGAGGATATCGAGGTGACAGTAATATTCTGAAGGCGGACCCCGGCTACGCGAAGCACATCCCAGATACTCTCCACGGACGATTCATATTTTTCCCTATCCTTTGATAAACCAGCAGAGGCACCGCGTCCAAAACGGCGAGAGAGAGAATGTGAAGCATTTTCGGAGGGTTCATCTATTTCTTCTAGGTGAAGAGTTGTAAGATGTGTAAGGTGAGGCAAAGTGACGTGATCCAAACGCACAAACATGGATCTCAGACGTAGTTCACGGAGGCGGAGGGGAGGCATAGTAGATGCGTGGTATTTGAACAATTGATGGAGACTTTGCGTGTTGTCGAATATGGGTCGCTGATAATGCATTATACCACGGACGTTAAGGGAAGTAAGAACTGGATTGTGGGCGATCGCCTTTGCTAGTTTGTCAAATATTTCTTCTTGTTGCAACTCTGTCGATCGCTCTGTAAATACAGAAATCTTTTCTCGACCGAGCAGCAGGTCAAATTCCAGAGGAACTTCAGCTTTCGAAAAATCGATCTGGATATTACACAGGTTTGGGAGTGTCTTGAGGGCGTCAATTATAATGGCGTGTATAAAAGGTTGATTTCTCTCGTCTGTTTTCCATCTACAATGATGTTTAAGGTGAGCCAAACAATTGAGCATTATGATCACCCACTCGACAGTGTGCACGTTTTTCAGTGAGGCGATGGCTGCGAACAAGTTATTTTTTAGCAATTCTTCGGCCATTGTGACTTCAGGTGGGTCTTCCCGTGGTGGGTCGATGACCCACACCCCATCTATGTATCTACCACTCGGACTATACCGATCGTATGCTGGAGAAAGCAGTCCAATCGAAATCTTCCGGGAAGCATAACACGCCACATGTTCTGGCTCTACTGTCGCCAAAGTTTTGACCATTTCCACACCGCGTGTCATGTTCCTCCTGGAAATCTCGAACGTTAGTTTGTGCAAAACGATGTAGGCCAGGGCATCTGCGAGGACCCTGCAGACCATTCGCAGGCGCTTTACATCCGGTAAAGCAAGCTGTGGTACAAGTGTATTGACGATAATACTGCCTTGACGTGGCATGGTGTTTACTTACCTCTTCACCGATGGATTGGATAAGCTCGGGTGAATACGAAAGTAGCAAGGATTCCTTCATGGTGGTTCCAAACCCTCAGAACGAGTTACTTGCTTAAAGATTTGAGTCTTACAACTCTCACCGATGCAGCCAATGACTCGGATGCTTGGCATGCGCTTTCTAAGTTCATTGGCACGTGCCAAAAAGTACCTGTCACGGGGTCGCGTTAAGTGCACTCGCGTACTGGTGGACTCGCTTTGCTCTTTGCTCCGTACGCCCACTACCCTCTCTCCTAGATACCACACAAAGAAAATACTCATACTCATATAGCTTCCTGTACTTACGGTGATGCTTTCGGAAAGGTTGCATACTTTTTCCTACTATGTAACGACTGACCGGTTCCACATGAAAATGGTTCGGAACGTTTGCTTTCAATAACTTACTCACAGAACATCGCGCTTGGGAATCATGGCAGACATTAACCAGAGAAATCTGTATGTTTCTGTCTACAAGATGAACTAGCATGGTTAGTTCCCAGATCACTGTCTTTATGACCTTTACTGAACTTCCGACCAGATTTGAGTTACAGGCTTCGTCGCGTATTTGTGAATATATGCGCATATATTCGTAGCATCCCTGACATTTGGCCTCAAAGTTCCTTGCGGAATGTGTGATTTATTCATACGCTCCGCATGGCATGGATGGGCATGTCTTTTTTTCTTCCTTGAGTCAAAGGTTTCATCCAGACAACTAATACCAGCCCATGACGGACGCTACATGGTGAGCATCTACTTTTAACTGTGCTTTCAGTCCCCGTGTATCCGCTCTGATTTCTGGGAAACAGGCTCCTCCTGTATACGATTGTCTGGTTTGCAGGTCCTCAAATTGAGCAGAAATTTAGAAATTATGGAGAAAATTAGCGCATATATTCACTTTAGTGCAATGGATAATAAGTATTGTACACTCTTTTCTCCTTTATGGTCAAAATGCTGATCGATAATCGTGTGTTTTGCGAGATTAACTAAACTGCAGATCCATGAATGCAGGATGTATGCGTCCCTCGACTATGTTCCTTTTGCCGTGTTGACAGTAACCCCCTAGCTTATATCCAGTGAAAAACCCAGTACATACTAATTGTTATTCGAGTTACCTGCGATCTCAAGCCTGTCTTCGAGTCGTAAGTACCTATTGCTATTTTGAAATATCGCTTTACAACACCAATACCTCTAGACAATGGTCGCGGGACGCCTATGCCTTTTGGAGATGATCCATAAATTAAATGAATGCAGACTCAAGAGCATCATATCAGTGTTGGCGGAGACAATCTATCAAGATGTGATTGATCTCGACTGGCGGTGATTTAACGGGGTCTAGGGGCGACTGAGGGGTAAACGCAAGCAGATTTCATGAAAAAGCGGGCGAACACAAAGGTGAACGGCTTTTTTGTCTCTACTTCGTAAAATAATTTTAACACAGGGGCGCGCGTCCTTGACGACGAAACATTCAACGGCGTCGAAAAAATGAACGGAGGGTGCCGGAGTTGAATACAAGGAACACTTGATTGATGGCAAAAAACGAACTTTCCCACGGATTCAGTGTGCGAACCTGCATGGGTCGTCGCCATCTTGCTCTTTCCTTCTTCCCGACGACGACGACGACCTACGCTCTCTGCTCGTCACACTCTGCTCCCTCCCCTCCCCTCCCTCTACCTTCGTCGCCGCTTTCCAGCGGACCACATTCGTTTCTCCTCGCTCTTTATCACGACGACTACATATCTATAACAACCATATTGTACCACCTTTTCATCAAGCAAAATGCCATTCCAGAAGCTACACGGCGTGCACAAGCACCCCCGCACCGCCCAGCTGCAAAAGCGCGATGATTGTGCGTTTTTCCGATATCTCCCGCTCCCTTGACTAACAGCTTCCAGGTAAGATTGGGCTCATCAGAAACCAGCACCCTTACGTAATCAATGGGCTTGGCGCCAAGAGCGGCCAAAATCCAGCTCGAAAAAAAAATCAAAAGTTATGTTGACGGAAAATGGTTTCAGACAAAAAGTTTAAAAAAAAAAAATTCATAAATGTGCATATACAATCCTTACTACTAGCCTTTATGCCCACAATAATAGAATTACACCTCAGAGGTCAAATTGTAGTCTCTGGAAGTCCATAATGAGTCTGAGAGGTATTACTTAGGCGTGACTTATTGTCACGTGTGGTCACGTGTACCATTATATAAGCGGCCAAAAGAACATTGTCAAATTTTCGAAAATCTCCCAAACTCGAGAAAACACCATTTCTGACGTGTTAGACTAAAAAAAAAGGAAAAAAATTAAAATCTTTATAACTTCTTGAGATCAAAATTTTTTTGAAAAAAAAAACCACAGATGTGTTCAAAGAAGCATAACCTACATATCTGTGGTTCAAAAATGTAGAATAGTGTGAGTGCAGAAGGGTTGAAAAGGTTCGGAGGTAAGCCAACTTTTGCTTACCTAAGGGGGTGCTGGTTCCTGATGAGCCCAATCTTACATTCTACCTCTCCCCGAAAATGGGCGACACGATCGACGCCCTGCAGCCGCTCCCGATCACCTGGGACCCGACCTGCCTGCCCTCCACGTCCGAAATCGACATCTACCTCTACTCTCCCGGCTCTGACCTCCCGCGCATACATGTCTGGCAGCGCGTCGCCCTCTCCCGCGGCACCTACACTGCTGAGCTCATGCCGCGCTGGTGGAACGCCACCGCAGAACAGAGCCTCCAGCTCACTGTCGTCCCTGCTGGCCAACCACCCTTCATGAGCACCCTTCCCGGCGGGCCAATTTTTACCGCCAAGTATGACGCACCCACCGATGGCCCTGTCCCAGCTGTTGCAGACACGACCCAGGTCGATTCAGGCATCACCCAGGTCAATGACCACCTCGCGAAATCCGGCGTTAGCCCGGGTGGCAAGGCTGCCGCCGTCATTCTCCCCCTCCTCTTCATCGCGCTTTGCGTTGCCGCATATATCAAGATGAAGCGCGCCCGCAACCGCGAAAAGCGCAAGCAGTGGACCGAGAAAGTCGACAAGCGCATGTCGACCATTTCCACCGACTGGAAGAGTGTCAGTGGTGCCGGTGCGAATGCGGCGATTCGCAATTCGATGGCCGTGGGCAACCGCAATTCCAGCTTCTCCTTCGCCATCCGCCCTTCTTCGACATTCGCCACAGAAGGCGACGAGGCACACCCCCCGAACGTCCCAGGCATTGGACTCGGTCACCAAGCCAAAGTCTCCAGTATGTCACAGGTGCGCACAGGTACTGGTGTTGGTCTTAGGAACCCCGCTGGGCTCACCTCTACTACATCCGTCGACCGCGTTTCTCGTGTATCTTTCGCACCCGACACCCGCGTTTCCCGCGTTTCCTTCGCCGACTCAACTGCTCCCAGCGTTGGCCGTCCATCAGGCGAGAGCACACGCAAGACGAGGGCGTTCCACAGCGCTTACATTCCGCCCGTCCCAGCTCTGCCCGACAGCGAGAAGAAGGATGAAGAGGAAGGAGACGGTTCTTTTTCACCAAGGCAGACCCAGGGTGCGTTGACGCTGACGCCAGAAGACATCCGATCGCGAATTGCAGCTGGACGGGCGAGAGCTGCCAGCAATGCTGCTCAACAGCATGAGGAAAAGTCCAATCTCGACGAGCTGATGCCAGCACTCAGCATGATGCGCACCGGCAATGACCCATCCGCACCCGACACCCTCTTGTTCTCTTCCCCTGCTCCTGTTTCGCCCCCACCTCCAGCCTATCCTAAATCTGTCTCGGCCTCCCCTTCCTATGTCTCCATGTCACCGCAAATGCAAGCTCAGGCCCTGTCAAGCCCGGTTATGCACACCATGCCCATGCAACCTGTTCCCGCGAGTGTGATGAGCCCCGATGAAATGCTTCGCGCGTATGCGGAGCGCAAGAAATCCGTCGCCATGTCATCTCCCTCTGGCCGTGCATCTCCTAGCGCAATGGCGCGCGCTCGTTCTCCTTCAATCAAGGGTGTGCCAATCAGTTACCCCATGCCTGTTGCCGGATCAGGTGCCAGCGCAACTCCCTCGAACATGCGTGTGTTGTACGAAGCTGCCACCACGCCTTCCCCTCCCGCATCCATCCACCCAGCCGATAACGCCTACGTGAACAGGAATACTGCATACACCACCGAATCTCAATATGCCCCATCCGAATATACCGCGGAATCCCACGTCATTCAACATGGACAGCTGGGACACCATGCAAATGCATCCATTGGTGTTGGACGATATGGCGGTGCTCAATATGCTATTGGGGAGGACGAGGACGAGGTTAGGGGTGTTGGAAGGGCAGCTTAAATGGCGAATGGCTAAGGGGAGGCAAGGAGAGGTGTGGTTAGTGTGAAGGGTGTGTGTGCTGCCTGTCTGTTTCTCTCATGGTGTTGGTGGTTTGTGCTATTATTCGTTAGTGGTGGAAGAGTGAGAGAAAAGGCAGACAGCGCCGGTCCCTTGTCCTGTCTTTTCTCTGTTGGTTTCTTTGATTCCTATTCCTCGTGTTCAGATCTTCGGTTTCCAGTTGTCCCTTGGCAATATCTGCCTGTCAACTACTCAGTCTTCTTATCCCGTCTCCCGAATCTCGACCCTCGATGCGGGCCCTCAGTTCCTATTTCGATAAGCTTGTATAAACCATGCGCGTCGCGACGACAACGACGACAAATTTCTGTTTTTAATTATTATGCCGCGTTTGTGTGTGTGAAGGTACTGTCTAGGAGATAAACGAGGCGCAATATTTTTGCCCGCCAGTTGCAGTCGTCGCCCCATGCCCGGCGCACATCTACTTCCTCGCCATCAACACCTCGAAGGCTCGAAGACTCTATTCACCTTCATCACTCATCTTCGCTATCCAACTGCCGTTCGTCGACTTGGCGTCTCCGTCGAATCGTTAGTCGGCCCTCATAATGGCCAAACTCGATTCCATCCACGGTATCTTCATTCCGCGTCGTGACTTTTTTCCAGTTTTATTATTTGTTTAAGTGTTTATTTTTTCTCTTGTCCTATATCCTTCCTCTCTGTCCCGTTCCGTCCTCTGTCTCCCATCTTGTGTCCCCACTGTCCCATACATACGTCGAATTATGCGTTCGATTTTCCCTTCTGCCCTCGATTATACCAAGTACCAAATCTCTATCGTCTCACCAAACCTTTACTCCCAATTTTAAAACCAATACTGTTTTGAATTTATGTTTTATGCATGTGTCAGGCTGTGCCTTGGCTTGCTTTACTCCGTAACTTCCTTCCGCCGTTGCTTTTTACGTCGTACGATTAAGCTAGGCTGGGCTGGGCTGTGGAGGTTTTTTTGTTTAGTTATTTGTAGTAGACTTGCTACGTGTAGCTGGTCTCTAGTTTGAAGGGCAATCTGATTGTTTTGAATCCTTTTAGTGATGGTTTATAGACACCCGTTGACGCACTCCATTCCTACTGAACTTGTTCCCCCAGGTATAGTGGAAACATGATGGATATTTAGCAGTCTCAGGAGGATTTTAATCAACTGAATCTGGTAGCATTTCGTTCTAATTCTTTTGAGAAATTAGACATTCCACGCGTGGATATTTTGACCTGTCGATACATCTAACCGTCGTCAGGCTCGTGTGTCTCTGATTCCAGCAGCGAGTCACTGTCCTGCCAAGCCGGTTAAGTTACGCGTTTGTTTGTCAGCTACATCACATGATCTTGTTAGATCTCCGATTGAATTCTCTCCCAGGAGCCGACCCGTCGGCCCTGCCTCGTTCTGCCCTCCTTTTTCGAACGCACACATGCGCGCACACAACCGCCTACAACTTTTGTTACCGTAATCATATTTACTACCTGGAAAAAGCAACTCCAAGGAACTACAGACGTTTCCAACGTGGCCGAAGTCGACCTTCTGACTCATTATGGACGTGGGTGGACATCCTGTACTGCGTTGAACGGCCAGGCAACACGAGGTTTTTCTCTTTCTTTTTGCTGGTGCCTAAAATTCGAATTGTATTGAAACAAGGATGGATAAATTATGGAAAATCTGTCGCAACGTGGACGGAGATTTACTCCTCGATGCGACATTCATTGCACAGTCTTCTCCGACGATGATGTTATGTATTAACCTTTGCTTTTTTTGCATCCATTTTTGCTACATTGATGATTTTCAGTTCCTTTTTTTAGAACTCCGTGTATCGCTGTATGTTTAACCTGGTTTCCTCTGCCCAGTTTGACAAATTGGTTCAACTGATTGTGTGTTTATACAGGTCCAGGAAGCAGCTTCTCGAACGTTCGGTGGTCGCTAAGTCTCCATATTTCTCACCTGTTATTCTTTCCATATGTCCATGCACAATTAGACCAAAACCTCTCTAAGATGCATAAACCCCAGATGATCTTTTGATCTCGCATGTTGAGGCGAAGGTGCGAAAGTACACTCGGAGCCGGCGACTTCCCTATCCGATCTAAATCCCATCCTGGCCTCCTCCACTTATCAATTCTGACTCGACAGGATTTTATTTTTTTTTCCTTTTTTAGCTTGTTTCGAGCACCCGTGCAGCATGTACGTGTGGCATTCTGCATCCTCTCTGCAATTTCCCACCTCTCAGATCAAGGTTCCGGTATATGCCACTATGCCTTATTGACTGAGGATTCTAAAAACGTTCATTGACACGACTATGCTAGGCCTCGTTGTTTCTGGTTTTCTTCAATGCGAATACCGACAATTGGTTTTCTCCATTTCATCGAGTCCTCGAGGTATCCGCCATCCTGTATGCGTGCATGTAAGTCCAAACAAATTTAAGCGTTGATTTATCGTGGTCTCCATTGAGCCTAAAACCACCGGTGCATACAGTGGGACAAGTCGACAACCAATGGTGGGTATTACGGTGGCCCTAAACTGTCTCTGGAAAAGGAAGATAATTGACAACAACACGCTTCTTTATCGTGGCTTCGCGTTTCTCCATCGCACCTTTTAGTCCTTACTGCTGTACACCCCGTGCAAATGATCGATTGTGATGCGCTCGAGCCTCTCACTCGGCTTGACATCAGTGGCATATTTTTTCCCTATCCGGATTGTGTCTTCATCCTATAAAAGCGGCCATTCAGCGTGTTGAGAGCGTCCTCTGCGATTTTGATCCCTCTCTCTCCCTGCCTCAGTTGTGCGTCGTCCTCTTCCTGAACTCCTCCTGTTGAATTTGTGAGTAAAACTCCGACGTGGTGCTACTTGTTCCTGGCCCGTACATATAGCATCGGAATGGATCCAAATCAGCAGCAGCAACAGCAGCAGAACCCGTTTCGCCCTGCCAACGAGCAGGTGCAATACTTCCAAAACCTTGATAATCAGCCGATCGGTAGATCGAACATCTCACGCGTGCGCGAAGAGCGTTGGATAAGAACAGAGACATGGTGAGTCGGTGCTTAGTATGTCCTTGATCGCGTGCGCGGTACTCATCACTATCATCTCCCCCTGTACTGTGGCGACGATTGGCGCTAGGGTGCGGGAGAACGCGACGTATACGCGACATATTATAACGTCGACGGCGACTGTTCTTCCGCCTTTGAATCAGCTCGCACAGAACCAGCAACGGTACCAGCAGGTACCCGATTTCCAGCCTCTCCCTCCGAGGATGGTTGCTGGGCCAGTCCCACCTCCGAATCAGTATTATTTTCAACAACCGGGGCAGGCCCAGTTCTATCCTCTACAGCAACCGCAACAACCACAGCAGCAGCAGCAGCAGCAACAGGCGTATCAGCAGCAGCAGCAGCAGCCGGCGTATCAGCAGCAGCAGCAGCAGCAGCCGGCGTATCAACAGCAGCAACAGCAGCAATTCTACCCCCAACCGCAATGGCAAGGCCAAAGGCAAATTCATAGGCCGAGGCAAGGTCCGCAGCATCCATACGCGCGACCACCTCCTCCGTATCAACAACAAGCAGGGCCGGGGCCAGGTGTAGACGCAGGGTACGCGCAATATGCTGGTAATGTTGCGGCACCAGCGGTGATGAATCCAGCACCCGATGAAATTCAGCCTGCTGCTGGAGGTCAGGCCGCCTTGGGGAAAGAGAATGAGGCTCCGTGGTTCGATGATTATGCTGAGGTTCCTGTTCAGGTGGCTTGTGGCAACCCTGCCCATAATCATGTCCAGAACGAACAGAACCAAAATGTGGCCGCCATGGAAGAAGGTGAGATCGTGAAGAAAGAAGAAGAAGAAGGCGGTGTAGATCTTCACGGCCCGTTTGCTGAGCATGCGCATGCGCAAGTGCAACAAAATAATGCCAACACAGGACCCATTCGTGTGCCCGAAGCGAATCCCACTACGTATGTTAATGGGATGCCTTATGTCAATCTCGGCGGATATTACATGCCTCTCGAAAATCCAGGGACGGTTTAGAGAGGTTCTTACGATTCACATTATGTCGTAGTTTATTGTAACCCAGCAACAGCTAAACACTGTTGAGTATCCGGTATTGGGGTCGCCATACTTGACTGGGCCCTAGAGGCCACAGTCGCGCACGTAAATCTACAGCAGATGAATCCAAGCTTAGTTAGATCGTAGTACTAGTAGTAGTTATGATATAATGCAGGCCATTAAAAAAGCACACGTATGAAGGAATAAATAGAACTTAAATTCGCAACGCTCGTTCACAGAGAAAAGTGGGCCATTCAAGTTACATTCCGTCTTTGTGGCCTTTCCATGGAATATGATATCGGTAATGTTTTAAAATAATGGCACAAACCCTTCGTTTACCATGGCCTTTAAACTCCAATTCTGCTGGCCTCTGGTATGCCTCGACATATAAAAAGACTTCATAAATTATCCACCATCGTTCAAACATTTTCCCCAGTCTTTACAACGTATTAATTTCCTTGCAAAGCTCAAAACAATGTCAGTTACCACAGATACTTTACTTGTTTTTCATGATATACCGTAGTCTCACGGTTTTTTTCGTCTTGTTCAGGTCGCAATCCACACCCGTGTATGGTGAACGGAGATGGATCTTCGACCCCATTCAAGAGAACTTAAGTCCTGAAGAAATACGGAGAATTCGAGGGCAACAACTCTTGGAAAAAATGATGCAAGGACCTACCCATTCTGGCCGTGACTATGACTTTTCTGATACGGACTGGCAATTCGCTCCGGCAAAGTTTACCCCACCAACAGAAGAAGAAATGCGCACCATACGTGGACTTTATCCACCGAGGGTCCAGTCTGCATATGATAGACTCTTCGAGACAGAAAACCCACATTCACTTTCTGGATCCTCATTCAGAGGGAATGATCAACATAGACCAGAGGCTAGGAAAGTTACTTCTACAAAGTCCGATATTGGCAACAAGGGTGAATACAGCGCTGGATTACATGCCACAAATCAAGACAAAGAATTGATAATACCCCTTGGTATGGATCAATCCATAATGAACACCGACACTATGCCTTCGTATAATGATTATATGAGAAACAAAGCAGCCCACGATGCCGAAGCTATGGAGATATTCGATAGATTCTTGAAGAAATACCCAGACCCCGGCATGCAGCCTCGCACATAGCTTCTTGACAGCACAATCAAAAAACATTCAATCTGCTACTATGATTTGATATAAGTCTTGTATAAAATAGTCTTGTCATCAGTACATTTAGTAAAAGCAAATAAATGTGATAACGTACCGTGAGTACGCAATCAAGGCATCCGGATCTACAATAAATTTTATCAACAAGAGAAACTAGTTGGTCTTTCGCGGTTGCTTTGAAGAAAAAATATGACATTATCCTTAAATTACACTGGCATGTACAAAATGCTTAATTGATAATGATTACCCATTAATTAGACCTCGATTATACTTAAATGAAGTGTATGTATGTACAGGATACCAATGATTTTGCAATTCAAGGAGAGGGCAAAAAATACAACGCCTCCCAGGTTTCAATTAAATGTGCGGCAAAAAAAGCGGCCACTGTACCACCGAATACGATGCTGAGGGTAGGTCCCTCAGAGCAGCAAAACACTCAGCAAGCAACGCAACGCGGACCAAGATGTAGTACAACCACCCAAGCGGCTTTACATATCGATCATTCGCGAAGAACTCTCCAAACAAACGGATGACAGAAAACCGCGAACGTTGAAAGTGGTCGTTGAGGGGCTCATAGCTCACAAATAGGAGGAAGAGCGGCCCAACCACGAGCGATACTGCACAGGTCCGCCAGAGCCACAACTCAATCGCTGTAGGAAAGTGGAAGGACCATCCTGCGCAGTGGATCGCTCCAAAGATTGTGCCCGTCGCTGAGACGGCAAGGAATATCCTGTTGTATTCTTCGTTTGTTGCAAGGAGGGCGTAGAATGCGGGAACCTGCATTGGCCCAACCTCGTCTTCGGGTCGATTAGGGTTGTTAAAGTACGCGAATTGAGCTACGAATTGGAGGTCGTTAATGGCGTCCAGTCTTGTATTAAAGAAGGTTCGAAGGGCAGTGGGCAAGGTTTTGACCCATTGCACTTGGTGTATTTCTGGAAATGTGTTCGGGCTCTGCATTTGCAATGGCGCTGGCCCCAAATTGAACGAGTAGACGCCTGAATAACCAAAGTTTAGCAAATACCATTCAAAGCGGCTATGGACTGCTAACCTCTTGAGTCTTGAATTATTTCTTCACTTTCCTCTGATAAAAGTTGAACGGGTATAGGAATTCGCACATCAAATGGTTTGTCCCACCAGCAGAAATACATGCACCCGTTAAGCGCCGCAAACGCCAAAGTAGCCAACTCCAGCTCGGTAATGGGTAAATGACTGATCCTTCGGGCAATACATTGTAGAACAAACCAGCTGGTTTGACCAACTACGAGAGCCTTGCAGAGGCCGTCGCTCTTGCTGCGATCCTCGATTTCTTCCCGGCTTACTTTCGGAAATTCGATTCGCTTGCTGTTAAGTAGCATTTTAAAGCGCTCGTACGACAAGACACCTTTCTTCTCGTCTCCCTTGTACAGCATAAATCCGCCCATCTGTAAAAAGTGACCATGAGTGACAGTCCAACCTGCATACAAGATACTCAGCAACATTATGGCAACGTATCTGATAGACATGGTGTTACATACCCTGTTCCCGAGCAATTCTTCGAGCGCCTATCCACTGTCTCCCTGCCCATGTGATAACAAATTCGGGGCTCAAGATCGTCCAGGACATGAACTCTATACGCTGTAGGACATTGCTCCACCACTTTTCACCGTCTTTGGGAACATCAGGATGGACTGACACCCAGGAGCATGTAAATATTGTTGCCAAACAACTCCAGACAATATCAGACACAGAGCGTTGCTGGGTACAGATGCAAGCCAAAGGCTTGAGGGTACGACTGAAGAGTTCGGAATCATTTGAAGATGCAGAGGGGTGATTTGAATCACGAAAAAGATATAAAAGGATGAGTAGAAAGAATAGCATGTTGGGATGCGGACAGTCCTCCTAGAATTGGCATAGGTCTTAAAAGGGTGACTAGAAGAGGCATCATGACAGCCGTCAAACATATCCGGTGAGTAGATATTTATAGAACACCCCATAACAGACACATATTAGGTACTTATGCCTTGGGTACACTCGTGATTGACAGTTGATTGACAGAACTGCAAGTCGAGAGAAACAAGATACGGAAGCGACGGATAGATAGCCTTCCGGTGGAATGATCCCACATTTAACTTAAATTTAGGCAGAAGTGGCCGACGTTCAGAGTCAAGACAAGATAAAGCCAGTCGTCCTGTAAAATCTATTCCATCATCTTTGTTGTAAGTATAATGCGCAGTGGTGGTAAAAGATGTAGATTCACGACGTAGCTACACGGTTGTACCTACAGTAACTACGGAACCTATAGTAGAATAATCTAGAAAAAATATGATAAGATAAACTACAAGAGGAAGATAACGACTTAGCGACCAAGTCGCTCGCCGACTATCATTCCAACACTCCCCCTTAGTCGGCCAAAACTCCCAACTGCAACGTGAAACCATCGTGTGCAACGCGAGGTAAAGCCTTTGTGAAAACGTCTGCCAAATTGTTTGAAGTGTTGATGTAAACCGTGTCGAGCGTCTTCTTCTCCACCAAGTCGCGTAGGAAATGAAATGCAATGTCAATGTGCTTCGTACGGGCATGGAATTCTGGATGATGCGCAATCGAAATGGCTGCCGTATTGTCGGTAAAGATGGTTGACGTTGATGGAATGTGGAAACCGAGCTCCGTGAAGAGTGAGCGGTGCCATAAGACTTGCTTCGCCGCATGCGTTGTGGAAACGTATTCGGCTTCAGCGGTTGAAAGTGCGACCGTATTCTGTTTCTTCGAGCTCCATGCCACAGCGCCGCCTGCTATCGTAACCACGTATCCGCTAGTTGATTTCCGATCGTAGTTTTCAGCCCAATCGGCGTCGCAATAAACATTGAGATTTACGTCCAAAACTTGCGAATCGCCGCCGTAAGTAAGTTTGTGATTGCGCGTGCCCTTCAGATAACGAAATATACGTTTGACAGCGGTCCAATGAGTCGATTTCGGCTTGCTGGTGAATTGCGCGAGTTTGTATACCGCAAACGCGATGTCTGGACGAGTTCCGAGTGCCAGATACATGAGCGAGCCGATGACCGTTGCATAACTGAATCCTAAACGCGAATTAACCTCCCCCTGACCGTCTCCATCCTCCCGAACACCTTCATCCTTATCCAATCGCACGTTCGGGTCCATAGGCGTCGAAACGGGGTTCGCGTCTTGTAAACCAAACTTCTCGAGGAGTTTGTCGATGTAGTGTGCTTGCGAGAGCGAAATGTAATGGTCCTTTTGCTCGAGCTTGAATCCTAGCATCATCGAGGGCTGACCCATCGATTTAACGTCGAATTTCGAGCCTAATTCTCGCTCCAGCTGGTCGTTGAGCGAGTCGTTTGTTGAGAAACTGATTATGTCGTCCACCCAGGTAACCAAAATCGTAAAATCGCCGTTTTCAGCTCGACGGATGTAGCAGCAGTAATCGCTCTTGAGTTTCGTAAAACCGAATGAAGTGAGAGCGTTATCGAGTTCATGGTTCCATACGTTTCCTGCCTGCTTGAGACCGTAAAGCGAACGAATGAGACGGCATGCCTGACCAGTGCCATCGTCATAACCGGGTGGTTGGACCATATATATCTCCTCCGAGATGTAACCATGCAAATATGCACCCTTTATATCGAATTGACGCATCTTGAGATTGTGTACGGCCGAATATGCGAGTAGCGAGCGTAGCGTGTCGAATCGCATGACTGGTGCGAATGTTCCGTCCTCGCTGTAGTCTGTACCAGGTCTCTGAGAGCATCCCTGAACGACTAGTCGGGCCTTGTACTTGATGACGTTCCCGTTTTCGTCCCGTTTCTTCGCGTAGACCCAACGGCATCCAACCAGTTTCCTTCCATCCGGAATCTTCATCATCTCCCAAGTACCCATCCGTAAAAGCGTCTCAATTTCTTCGTCCATAGCTGCCTTCCACGCAGCTGCCTCACAGCTTTCCAAAGCTTCTTCAAGTGTCCGAGGTACGTCCAATTCGCGCATGGCAAAGACACGTTCCGAATCGTCTAAAATCGCGCCCCACAGCTGTTCTTTGACAATGTTTGCTTGCTCCGTTGCTGTAGACTTTGCGCTCGAGGTCTCGGTCGATTTTGTAGCGATTTGTGGTGCGTTTAGAGTCGTTTGGGATCGTGTAGTCGGTAAACGAGCATTCGGGTTGTTTGCCTTCTTGTAATCAACAAAATTGTGTTCACGAGCTGATCGACGTATGCTGGGCTGTGGAATCGATGCTGTAGACGAAATAGGTTCGTTCTTGACGGTTTCTGGCTCGTTTTCGCTGGATTTAACGTCTGTCGATTCGTTACGCTCCCCCTCAGACGATAATCCAGGAATTTCGACGTTCTGCGGCGTTTCGTTTTCGTTAAACGATACGTTTCGCGATGACTTCACTGTGCGCGATTTGGGATCGTAATAACGCACAGACTTCGAGCCTTCGTTAAAACCAACGAATACCATCTTCTTCGACCGTGGCTTGAGCTTCGAAAGCCCCTTCGTCTCGTCTAACACCCATACATCGCATCCGAACTCCCGAAGGTGAGAAACATCCGGTTTCTTGTTGTGCCAGCCTTCATATGGTGTCTTGTCGTCGAGTGCTCGAGTAGGCGCGCGGTTGCGTAAATAATTCGCGTAATTGACCGCCTCGTCCCAGAGAAAGAGAGGTAAATTCTTCGCAATAATCATCGCACGTGCTAGCTCCAACAGCGTACGATTGTAGCGCTCTGCGACGCCGTTCTGAGATGGGGAATATGGCGCCGTCGTCTCGATTTCAATGCCTCTCTCCGCCGCCCACTTCTTAATCCGCTCGTTCACGAGTTCCTTGCCATTGTCCATGCGAATGTACCTCGGATA